>NC_049251.1:24310187-24627054 GCF_011100685.1 Canis lupus familiaris | reverse complement strand
CGGGTCCTGGGATCGAGTCCCACATTGAGCTCCTTGCATGGAGCCTGCTTCTCCCTCTGCCTGTGTCTCTGCCTCTCTCTCTGTGTCTCTCAGAATAAATAAATAAATCTTTAAAAAAATAAACTAAGTACTGTATTCCTTAAATGGTAAATAAAAAATAAAAGAAAATCCAGATATATGAGAAAAGATCTTGAGAGTGTTTTAAAAATACATGTACATTTTATTTTAAAAGTCCTTAGGTTATTTATTTAAGAGTCTTATTACTGCCTTTCTTCCTAGGACATAATTTTCTGTATTTTTATTTAGGGCACATTCAAATGTGTGGTTAGCAAACCATAATTCTTCCATTTGAGAAGATATTATGAAACCTTTTTAAGGGGACTTAAGATACTAATTTAAAGACAAATTTTATTCAAAAAACCCCCACATAAACCCATTGACTGCATAGTAAAATGTTCCAAATATATTTTAATACCTCCTTGACCAAAAAAAAAAAAAATCAGTATATGGCTTTTTCCTGTTAGGCTTAACTCATTAAAAATAAAATAGTCAAGGTGAAGCCTATTTTATTTATATGAAAATATTTTTCAGATACATAGAATATTCATTTAAGGTATGGTGTGTATGTATGTGTGTGTATGCATGCACATTTGAACTATAATAATGTTTCAGAGCAAGGGAAAAGAAAAGAAAAAGATTCATTTTACTTAGCTTTTTATAAGCGTTACAAACAAACAAACCAAAAATCCAGGGGATCTCTTTCCATAACTCAGATAATAGAAATAATTTGCCTGCTGAACATAAATGATATGAACTATCATGTAACAGAAGGGTTTAAGTTTTGACTTCATCTCTTCTCTTACTAACTGGATGATTTGGGGAAATCTGTTTAATATTTTTGTGCCTCAATTTGCTCATCTGTTGAACTGTAGACTGTGTTAGGCAACATTTTAGGCAAAAGGAATGCAGTAGTCACCATGTAGTCTATGCCCTCATAGAGCTTATATTTTAAATGGGTAAGACAACAAATACCAAGCAAAGTAGTTTTATTTTTTAATATTTTTAAAGATTTATTCATTTATTTAAGAGAGCACGTATGCTCAAGTGGAGGGGCAGAAGGAGAGAATATCCAGCAGATTCTCTACTAAACACATAGCCCCACCAGGGGCTGAACTCAAGACCTTGAGATCATGACCTGAGCTGGAATCAAGACTCAGACACTTAACAGACTGAGCCACCCAGTTGCCCCTGAGCAAAGCAATTTTAGATAGAGATGAGGATCGTGGAGAAAAGAAAAAAAACCATAAGACAGTGAACATCATGGGGCATGGCTAGATTAGAAAGGATGGTTAGCATGGACTTCTCTCAGAAGGTGGTGTTTGACAGGCAGGTGATCTAAAGTCAGTTATGTGAAGATTAGGAGGAGAGAATTGCAGGCAGAAGGAATACCCAGGAAAGAAGGGTCTTGGCAATATGGGGAGTAGGAGGAGGGCCGGTGTGGTCAGAGCTTAGAAAAGAAAGGAGCAAAGGAGTAGATGAATTCAGAAGGCATGTGTGTAGGATCTTGAAAGCCACTGTAAAGAGCTTTGGTTTTATTTGAGATGAGAACCAAAGGACAGTGTTAAGCAGAGTAGTAACCTGACCTAATTTGCTCTGGTGGCTGTTTTAAGAATGAATTCTATGAGGGCACAAGAGAAAGCAGAGAAACTGGTCTCAAGGCTACTGTAGTAGCAAGGTAGGATGATGGCTTGGATTATAATGGTTGTAGGGGAGATAGAGACCAATGGAGGTGGACCGATGTTGGATATAACGTAAAGGTAGAGGTAAGCCTACTTGTCATGAAAGAGTCAAGGTTGTTGCTGTTTTTAATCTGAGCCACTGGGTAAATTATGATGCTGTTGATGAAATGAAGAACTCTGTGGGAGGAGCAGGGGTAGGGGCAGAAATCAAGAGCTCAGTTTCCGACATATTAAGTATGGGGTGCCTATTAAATTTCTAAGAAGAAATATCAAGGTAGTAGCTGCAAGTATGAGTCTGAAGTTTGGGGGAGTTTGATATCATTTGATAGCATTAAGCACATAGAAGGTACTTAAAGTCACGGGAATGATGAGATCATCTAGGGAAGACATACAGATGGGGAATTATGTGGCTCCTGGAACCAAGCCCTGGAGCAGAGCAGAAGGAACCAGATGCCCAGACTCAGGAACCAAGAACCAGGAAAGAAGATTGAGAAGAAGGAGCCCATGTAGTTAGAAGAGGACCAAGAAAATCTGGTGACACCAAAGGCAAAGGAAGAGTTTCCAGGAGGGTATTGATCCAGTGGACAGCTGAGTCAAAGGCTGCTGAAAAGTTTCAGAAGTTAAGGCCCAAGAGGTAAGTGATGGATTTGGCAACATGGAAGCCACTGGTGACCTTCACGGGGACAGTGTTGGAAGTGGTGCAGACACAGTATCCGAGCAGGTTGAGGAAAAAATGGGAGATGAATACAAGAAGCAGTTACCGTAAACAGTGTTTTCTGGGAGTTGTGCAGCAAAGGGGAGCAGAAAAATGGTAGCAAAGAAAAAAAAAAAAGGTAGCCAGAGGCACAAGGTGGGGTTAAGGGGAGGTTTTTGGTTTTGTTTTTTGTTTTTAAAATAAAAGATATTGGGGATCCCTGGGGGGCGCAGCGGTTTGGCGCCTGCCTTTGGCCCAGGGCGCGATCCTGGAGACCCGGGATCGAGTCCCATGTCGGGCTCCCGGTGCATGGAGCCTGCTCCTCCCTCTGCCTGTGTCTCTGCCTCTCTCTCTCTCTCTCTCTCTATCTCTCTCTCTCTGTGACTATCATAAATAAATAAAAATTTAAAAAATAAAATAAAATAAAATAAAATATATTAAGGCAGGTTTCCTTTCTGATACTAGTGATTCAGTAAAGGGAGAGTAACCAATAATACAAGAGAAAAGGATAAAAGTTATAAATCATGACTTTAAAAATCCTAATAGGTGAATAATTAAATACAAGTCCCTTAAATTGTATGAAAAATTTCCAGCAAAAACTCCATATTTTTTAACAATTTTGTGAAGATTTCTGCTGTTTGGTTAGCTGCTTCTCTTTCCTGGTTTCAAAGTATTTAATCTGGAGTCTGAATGTATCCAATTTTATGCTTGCTAAGAGTTTAACTTTCTCCATAATTCACATTTGTCACAAATAAGAAGTTTGTATACACACGAGGTATTATTTTCTTGTAACTAAGAGATCCAGTCCTGGAGTCAGACTGGCTTGGATTATGCCTCGCCTTGGATTATGGCTCTGCCACTTGATACCTTTGTGGTGTTGGGCAAGTTAATTAAAATCTCTGAGCTTCACAATTCTTTTCTTCAAAAGTTAATATCTTTTTCATTAGGTTCTGAGTCTTAAAGAAGAAAATATATGTGAAGCATCTGGTACGTAGCAGGCATTCCATAAATAATAGCTGATAGTATCATTACCAAATAATGGCAAATAAAAAAACAAAGTGAAAAGATATTCATGTAGTTATAACATTTATGGGGATCCCTGGGTGGCTCAGCGGTTTAGTGCCTGCCTTCGGCCCAGGGCATGGTCCTGGAGTCCTGGGATCGAGTCCCACATCAGGCTCCCTGCGTGGAGCCTGCTTCTCCCTCTGCCTGTGTCTCTCCCTCTCTCTCTGTGTGTGTCTCTCATGAATAAATAAATAAAATCTTTAAAAAAAAATTCACAACTGTAAAAGCCAGTAAATTGCCTCATGAATTCAATAAGCAACAGAAATGTCTTGAATTACCCACATAATCTTTGCTTTCATATAGCTTCCAAAAGCATGCATTAAATATTTTGAAATTAGATAGAGATGATGGCTGCACAACAGTGTGAATGTACTAAATGCTACTACATTGTATACTTTTAAATGATTAATTTTATTTTATTTGAACTTTACCTTTAAAAAACAAGTATACATTGAATACATACTATGTGCCTCTACCTTAATTTGTTTATGAAGATACGGCCACAATAAGCTTTCTTCTCCTTTTCTGGTCCAAACATGAAGTTAAAGCAGAGACATGTAGGTAGATAGATAATTAGAAAAATAGACAGATAGAAAAGGTTTGCTGGGTTAGACAATCTTTCCCTAAAGACAAAGTTTAAAGACTTCAATCCTTTTTCCCAGGCAGAGCCAAAAGCTCCAGGTATAGGCCAGCAATCAAATAAGACACAGTCCAGCATCAAAGACCAAGGAGGGTACATTTATAAATGAGGATTTAGACTGATGTTTTAGACAAAAGAGCAACAATTCAGGACAGGATCCTTTTAGAAAGGCAAATGGGAAAAGTTGTATATGGGAACGAGGTAAAATCTCCCAGCCAGTAGTGGTTCCCCACTATGCCCCCCAAGAAGCAGCTACCCATTTTCCTTCAGAAATCCAGGTGTTCCCCAGCTTGTCTTGTTTTAAGCTGGGCCATCTAGGACTTAAGGATCTTTCTGATCTCCAGTGATAGGGACTTGCATTCGCTCCCCCCAAAGAAATCTTTGCCAAGCTCTCAGGGGCCTGCCATACACTGATTCCCGGTTCTCCCTAGAACATTGCTACCCACAGTGTGGTCTGTGGAACAGGACCCTGGCCACCACTTCTGTGTTAAAATGCAGATTTAACCAGATCTACGAAAGTCCTGCACCAGATCTACGAAACAGAATCTATATTTTAAAACAAGATCCTTGGGACGCTGGGGGGCTCAGCAGTTGGGCGTCTGCCTTTGGCTCTGGGCCTGATCCTGGGACCCCAGGATCAAGTTCCCACGTTGGGCTCTCTGCTTGGAGCCTGCTTCTCCCTCTGCCTGTGTCTCTACCGTTCCTCTGTGTCTCTCATGAACAAATAAATAAAAATCTTAAAAAAACAAAACAAGATCCTGTGTTGATTTGTATGCATATTAAAGAAAAGAAGCATTCACCTGGAGTACATGACCACACCAGAACTTGGCAAAGAGCCGTGTATTCTTCACCGGATAAGAAAGTGGCTCGGGAGATAGAAACCTTCATCATTGGAATCACTGGAAAAATTCTGGAACTTTGTGTTCTAAAAGAACCCCAGTAATGCCATGCCACTTGGAATTTGTAAGGAATATCTATTTGATTATATAACGAATCATATAAACAACCAGTAAGAAAATGTAATTAAAAGGAAGAAACAAAAGGGAAAATTCTCTCTAAGAGCTGGTACTCAGGATGCAACAATATTACAACAGATATTCAATATGAAACATGTTTATTTTTTCCATTAAGTCAGCTGTCCTGATTCAAGAGAGCCTCCAAAAATATCAGCTGCTATTTAGCTTTCCTCAGTTTAGAGTTATTTAATTTTTTTTGAGACAATATGAAGTTAATTTTCATCATTGCAGGAAGGAGAATAGCATGCCATAAAGCCCAGAAGGATGTCCCCCACCTACAGTGATATGACCAGCGGACACTGTGACAAGGCACGTCCTGGGCACAGAAACTTACAGGGAGTATGATGGAGAATTGCCAGAATCAGCACTAGAAGCTGCAGATAAGCAATGTGCTTATATTTGCTTTTTGCAATTCAATTTCTCAGCAGGAAACATTTTGTCCTGCTTCTTAGATTGGCAGTCCCTAAGGAGTGAGTCTCCAATTTATCCTGCCATGGATTTCTAGGGCCATCGCTTTAGGTAAACTTCTGTGAATCAATCAAGGATACACCAGGTACTTGTTCCGAGTCCAGCTCTGCCCTGGGAAGTGTGAAGGGGAAAAGTGTCTGGGTAGTGAGACCCAAAATATATTTAAGTTGCATGATCCCTGGCCTGAGAGGTTCTTGGCTTACTGGGTAGAGTTTAACAAACAAACAGGAAGTCATTGGGAAGAAATGAAAAACAGTAAAAAACTGGTAAATTCTACAGTTCAAACTCCTAGTACTTGAGAAGAATCAGAAGAGTGAGTTCTTTTCCTCTGAAAAGAGGAGAGGAAAGCTTACAATGGGCCCTGGTGAATGTGTGGTATCTCAACACAGGGTAAAAGGATTAGGGGCAAGTCCTAGAAAGAAAAAAAGGGAGAGTAAAGGCACAAAGGTGAGAGTTATTTAATCTCTTTTTTTTTAAGGTTTTATTTATTTATTCATAAGAGACACAGAGAGAGAGGCAGAGGGAGAAGCAGGCTCCATGCAGTGAGCCCCACGTGGGACTCAATCCCGGGTCTCCAGGATCACACCCTGGGCCGAAGGCAGCGCTAAACTGCTGAGCCACCGGGGCTCCCCAGTTATTTAATCTCTTAATCTCACTGTCCACTTCCCTAAATGGGAAGAGGAATAATAGTATTTGTTCTGGTTGACTGATAGGTTTTTAAGAGAATGAAATAAGATGGTGTTTGCAAATGTTTTCCCATCTGAAGAGTTAAACTGATGAAAGGCTTTTAGGAAGGAAACCTACTAGCACTGATTTAGAATCAGAGTATCAGCTTCCGATTTTGCATCTGAAGATAAAACCATGAGGCATCCCCTGTGGCCCACTTAGTTAAGAAGCTGGCTCTTGGGGGTAGCCCGGGTGGCTCAGCGGTTTAGCGCCGCCTTTAGCCCAGGCCCTGATCCTGGAGACCCGGGATCGAGTCCCATGTCAGGCTCCCTGCATGGAGCCTGCTTCTCCCTCTGCCTGTGCCTCCCTCTGCCTCCCTCTCTCTCTCTGTGTCTCTCATGGATAAATAAATAAAATATTAAAATAAAAAAGAAGCTGGCTCTTGGTTTTGGCTCACGTCATGATCTCAGGTTCCTGGGATCTCAGGGTCTCTGTGTGTAGAGAGGAGTCTGCTTGGTATTCACTCTCCCTCTATCTCCCCTCTACTGGCATGCACACGTACTGCTCTCTTTCTCTCTCTCAAATAAATAAATTAAAAAAAAAAAAAAAACAGCCAGAAGATTTATATCCACCTTCTGCAGCATAAGATTTTCCCTGAATCTATTCTAAAACCAAATTTCAGGTCAAAAGGATAATGATGATCATAATAACACTGGCCACCATCTATTGTATGCCAGTGTTCTGGTACACAGGTCTTGTTCTGTTTTTTGCACACAAGGCCTCACTGATTCTTCACAGCAGTCCTGTGAGAAGGAAACATCACCCCCACTGTGCACGAGCCAGGCTTCACACCTAATAAGTGATAGAGCCTGCATTTAAACTCATGCATGCCATGCAAGGGGTTCAAAGACCAACCTCTTGCCCTTATGTTACCAGGTTTCAAAAAGGTATCAGAGCAAGAAAAGGTATTCACTAAGGGTTTTCCTGCCATGCCTAGTGTTCACATGAACAACACTTGGAGGAAAAAAATAGCTGAATAGGTGAACAGAAGTGAACATTGTACCAGCCTTGATAAGCACTTTTGCAACTTTGGTTGAAATAATTCTAACCTCCTCTAATCCCTTCTAAGCTTTCTTAACTCACCATCGAGAGAAGAGATTCAAGAAAGACCACAAAACCAACCCACTCATCCCTGAAATTTTTTGAGTATTGTTTTCTGAAAGGGGAAAGGTAGGGTTACAGGTAATCAATTTGATTGGCTGTAAAAGTTAAAAAAAAAAAAAGTCAGTTCAGATAAATTACAGCATCTTTTTTCTACATAAGGTAGGTTTCCTGTTGCCACTGATCACTGCCTCACCTCTGCAGCTCATCTGTCAGCACAATCTTAGAAGTACCTCATAGCTTGAGGTGCTTGTGCCATGAAGCTTATGCTATGATGTTCATTTGGTTCCCTAGAAGAGAAAAAATGGGTCCCCTTGCTTGATGCATTCCTGGTAAAATAGAATGAGCCTTTTGCCTTTTTTTTTTTTTTTTTTACATTGCTATATTAACCACAGAGTAAGTTTACCACGTAGAGCGTGAGAAGGCAACATTAAGACAATCAAGTTAATATAAAAGGGGAGATGACAGGTTGGGATGGTATTCAAGCCACTGACTCAGCATCCACAGACTCTGGGAAGGAGCAAATCGGGATGCTGGAGAGCACAGCCTGGTTATTCAGCGCTCATCCATCTGGACCTTCAGCAAGCTGAACTCATTTTCTATCTATAGAGTCTTTCGTTTTGATTTTCCTTTATTTCCCAGGATTCTTTCTGGGTAACGATGGAAGCTCCCCTGCTTCATCACACACTCCCCCCCTCCCCCACCAATCTCTTTAGTGATTCTGAGCACACATCACCTGGGGAAGACACATTTGCAGAAGTCTGGGACGGTGCTTTCCAAACTCTTCAGCTGCTTACCTGCAGAAAGAATTTGGGAAAACTATACACCCCCATGTACATTTTGAAGTTGTTATCTAAAATGTTTCACCAGACGTGCAAATAATTGCACAAGATATGATTTCTGGCATATCAGTATTGTAGAATTGAACTGTTCCAACACACTCTGAAATGATTCCAGTATCTTCTAAGCAGTACTGCTATTTGAAATGTACCCGATAAGGTCATCGTGAAGACTCAAGGACTTAACAGATGCACAGTGTCCTGCCTGTGATACGTACATGTATTTGTTGTGCTTATGGGTGTACGGAGTGAGAGGATGGCAAAGGTGGCAAGGTGCTGGCTGGGAATCGTAGAGGGATTGTAGCAGATGACATGCCACATCCCTCAGCTCAGGTTTGAGTCTGCTCACAGCTGTGGGGCACAGAGTTGGCCACACTGAAGACTTTACACCTCACAGGACGTGTCTCTCTGCTTCCAGCCAGAGGGTCTTCTCTGGCACAAAGGGATTTGCTAAGCCCTGTTGCTCAGGAACAACCCGGAACTGAGGCAGTTGACCCCCTCAGGGACAACCCTCAACCCAAGGGGGATAAGAAGCAGTGGGAAAAAGAGCCCCAGGCCCCATCCTCTGGTGAGCCAACTGTGGAGCTCCTATTACTTCCCAGACCATCTCCACTAGAACCTACCCCCGTGGGCTGCTCATTAATGCACACATTATGGCTTTGTTTCCTTTTCTTGTCTTTTTCAAAGTAAATGAATACTTTTTAAAAAAAATTATTTATTAATTCATGAGAAACAAAGAAAGAGAGAGAGAAGGAGAGACACAGGCAGAGGGAGAAGCAGGCTCCATGTAGGAGCCTGATGTGGGACCCGATCCTGGGACTCCAGGATCACACCCTGGGCTGAAGGCAGCACTAAACCGCTGAGCCACCCAGGCTGCCCCCCACCCTTTTTTTTGAATGTCTCAGAAAAGCAGTCCCAGGGTACGGTTGGGCATTGTTCTTGGCTGTGTGTTCCAGAGCCTGGTCTCTGGTCCTCCCAGGAATCCAATAAGCTACTGAAGGTCCATTAGTAAATCTATTTCTGCTTAAAAACAAATCTTTGGGGGGCACCTGGGTGGTTTGGACAGTTAAGCATCTGACTCTTGATTTCAGCTCAGGCTGTGATCTGAGGATTGTGAGATCGAGCCCCAGGTCAGGCTCAGCAGGATTCTCTCTTGCTTGAGATCCCCTCTCCCTCTTCCTCTGCTCCTCCCGGTACTTGTGCTCACACATTCTCTCTCTCTGAAATAAATAAATAAGTCTTTGAAAAAATAAATCTTTGGTATTGAATGTGTTTAGTATAAGAGATACAGGAGAGAGGTTCTGAATGGGGACAAACTGCCACTCAAGGACGCCTAAGTACTTCTCAGTCTCTCTACTTTTCCTGGTGCTGCCATAAAACAAATTACCATGTATTTGGTGGCTTATAATGGCACAGATTTAGTATCTTACAGTTCTGCGGTTCAGAGGTCCAATATTGGTCTCCCGGGGCTAAATTGATGGTTGGCAGGACTGCATTTCTTTTTGGGGGGCCTCCAGAAAAGACTCCTTTTCCTTTTCTTCTCCAGCTTTTTAGAGGCTGCCTGCAGTCTGTGGCTTGGGGTCCCTCCCTCCTTCTTCAAAGCCAGCAACAAGGGACGCCTGGGTGGCTCAGCGGTTGAGCATCTGCCTTCGGCTCAGGACATAATCCCAGAGTTCCCAGATCAAGTCCCATGTCGGGCTCCTGCATGGAGCCTGCTTCTCCCTCTGCCTATATCTCTGCCACAAACACCCCTCTATCTCTCATGAATAAATAAATAATCTTAAAAAAAAAAAACAAAAAAAACAAAGCCAGCAACAGTGGGTCCAGTCCTATTGAGATGGCATCTCTCATACTTACCTGGCAGGGGAGATACCATGATCACGAGATGGCATCTCTCTGATCCCCTCTGCCTTCCTCTGCCATCCCTAAGGACTCCTGTGATTAGATGGGCCCCCTCTCAAGATCACCTGTTTGGCAAACCTAATTGCTTCTGCACCTGTAGCCCCCCCTTTTTTTTGTAGCCCCCTTTTGCCATGTGAGTTCACATAGTCATAAGGTCCAGGGTCAGGATATGGACAGCTTTGGGAAAGCCATTATTCTCCCTGTCAGAGCCTTATAAGTGTTGTCCCCCATCTCTCCCTTTTCTCCATAATAGAAACACCTGGAAAGTTGTTTGCTGGCCATTTCCTAATGAATAGAGATAAATGTCTACCAATGGCTTAAATAGGAACGCTTGCATGCAAATAAAGGACAGCTAGCAATGGCTTAGAACTCTGCCAATTTAGGCTTCAGTGGAGAGATTTCATCTGTTTCCACATTTATGTCCCCTAAAATAAGGAAATGAGGTATTCATTCCCAGGTTCAGAAGGTGTAATATAGGTCTTTATTTTTTTATTTTTTTGTAATATAGGTCTTTAAAATGCCATCTTGGGATGCCTGAGTTGCTCAGTGGTTGAGCACCTGCCTTTGGCCCATGGTGTGATCCTGGAGACCCGGGATCGAGTCCCACGTCGGGCTCCCTGCATAGAGCCTGCTTCTCTCTCTGCCTGTGTCTCTGCCTCTCTCTCTCTCTCTCTCTCTCTTTCTCTGTGTGTTTGTATGTGTGTCTCTCGTGAATAAACAAATAAAATCTTTAAATAAAATGAAATAAAATGCCATCTTGACTCAGTTTTGAGTGCCTGGCTAGAAGCCAGTTGGTTCCCCTTCTTGAGCAATGATGTCCACACCCCAACTACGTCCCTTACCCGACTCTCATCCTCCAGGCAGCTGTCTAGCCTCCCTAATGGCCCCAGGGCCAGGTGCCAGACGAGGAGGGACACCCCCGATACCTCAGAGCCACCTGAAATGATCCAATCAACCAGTCCTAACCTCCTCACCTGTCCCTTCCTGCTGAAACCGCAACAAGGTGCCTGCCTACCCTTCCCCTCTCTCCCTCTGCCTCATGACCTACCCGGTGCTTCCCCTGAGTGGCCCTGGGAGGCGGGCTGTTTCTCTCTTGGGAGCTGTGGGTGTAGCACTCTTTCCAGTTGCTCTCTCTTGGTCTGAGTCTGACCTTACCCAAGGTAATATGGTTCAAACCCAGGATAAGGGGGTTTAATTGGGTTTTCTTACTTTTACATTTTTGATTGATTTTTCTCTCTGCAAAGGACCTTCTCAACAGGTTCAAGGCTAATTTTAATGCCAACAGAAGAAAGACTAGAAAGGTCTGAGTCAGTCCTGCTGAGGGCATCCCGTGGAGGCCCAGACACCACTTCCCCCTCCCTGGCCATTGTGGGACAGATGGCAACAGAGAAAGTTCAGGGAAGGGTAACCATAACACTGTCTTTGAAACTGTCTCTTGATTGGTTGGGAAACCAGCCTCAGGGATGGGAACCTGAATTCAAACTGGAATTCTGAATTACTTAACTGCTTCTCATATCCACGATGTTCCAGCAAATCTTTTCTGTTTCCAACAAAACTTCTGACTCTCCTTGACTATCATAAATGCTACACCATCTGCTCTGAACTTCCAACCTTATCTCTTCATCCTACAAATTGCAGTCCTCTTTCCGCTGGAGTCCTGACTCTCTCCAGCACAGTCCCCCATACTCAAGGGGGAGCAGTGTAGCTGGATCTGGGTGCAATCCTAGGCAGTCAGCCCACAGATTGGAAGTCCTCTTCCCTTTGGCTCCCCTCTAGCCCTCCTGTCTCACTCTGCGCCACCACCCCCTTTCTTATGACCAGGATGGTCTCTCTTCCTCCATTTGCCTCCTACTTACTCCCTTGAGGGCTGTAGTAGATGCCACCCAGAGGCTAGACAGGCAGACAAAGCACTGAATTCCTCTGGTGGAGGGAGGTGATCTCCCTTCTGTGAAGGACAGACTTGACCTGCACCTGTGTCTGTCCCCTGCACCAAAGGAGAACTGTAGCTGGGGCACAGAGATGCAAGAGCACCTGGCTCTGGGGGGCCCACACAGACCGGGTTTGGCCACTGGCTGCTGACAAAATCCAGACACAGAGACATAAGCAGTGGCGAAACCAGAAAGGAATTTCTTTCAGTGAGGCCAGTGTGGGGAAGACAGTGGACTAGATCCCAAAGACAGTCTCCAAAGTTCCGAAAACACTTCTAGGGGGCAGCTCTGGTGGCTCAGCGGTTTAGCGTCCTTCAGCCCAGGGCATGATCCTGGAGACCCGGGATCGAGTCCCACATTGGGCTCCCTGCATGGAGCCTGCTTCTTCCTCTGCCTGTGTCTCTGCCTCTCTCTCTGTGTCTCTCATGAATAAATAAATAAAATCTTTGGGATCCCTGGGTGGCGCAGCGGTTTAGTGCCTGCCTTTGGCCCAGGGTGCGATCCTGGAGGCCCAGGATCAAATCCCATGTTGGGCTCTTGGTGCATGGAGCCTGCTTCTCCTTCTGCCTGTGTCTCTGCCTCTCTCTCTCTCTGTGACTATCATAAATAAATAAATAAATAAATAATATTAAAAAAATAAATAAATAAAATAAAATCTTTAAAAAAAAAAAAAACAAACAAACACTTCCAAGATCATGTAAGGAGAACGTGGGACAGAAGTCAGTGGGCACATGCAGGTGGGCAGTCCAGGTCAGGTCCATCCTGGTCTTGGCGTCAATTTTTTGGGCTCTTGCTGGCTCAGGGGAGTCCTTATCACGTGAGGCGGGGGGTTTGGTTTCCCTCAGGGGATGCTTTGCCTGCCACAGGGTCTTTTGCCTGAATTAAGAGATAAGCTGGAAAGGCTGCCTGGCTGGCTTAGTCATTAGAGCACGAGACGCTTGTTCTTGGGAGCTTGAGTTCAAGCCTCACGTTGGGCCTAGAGCTTACCTAAAAAAAAAAAAGCAGGAAAGAACTCTTGTCAATTAGAAATTACCCGCTGAGGTCAAATGGAACAGTTGAAGTGCTCTCCCAAAGTGGTGCGGTTGTGCTGAGTCCGTTGAGTTTGAGGACTGCTAGAGAAACTCTCATCAATACCTTCTGCATTTGTGCTCCCAGCTGAATTGTTTGCATATTTTTCTTAGTGCTCCCTCCCCTCGGTCTCTGCTGGAAGATGCATACATGCCACTTTGTTTCTGCTGCGGATCGAGGTCCATCCTGCTTCTCCTTGCAGTCCTTAAAGTCCGGTTCTAGGCTCCCACAGCCTCACTTGCAAAGAACCTCCCTCCTATAATATGTCTGCAATCCCAGCAACTGTGCCCAAAGCAAATCTCAGCCTGTGCCCTGTCCACGCTCCTCCCTGACCTATGGGACTGAGCTCATTCATTGAACAAAACTCAAAAATAAAGTAACTGTAAAGCGAATATAATTCACATAACTGTCAAAAGCAAAATGAATATGTATGAATTGGATATGAATATTTGTAGCTTTTCTCTTTTTTGAAAGATTTTACTTATTTATTTGAGAAAGAGAGAGAGCATGAGCAGTGGGGAGGGGCAAAGGGAGAAGGAGAAACAAACTCCCCATAGAGCAGAGAGCTGGATGGGGGGCTTGATCCCAGGGTCCTGAGATCATGTAAGCCTAAGGCAGACATTTAACCAACTGAACTACCCAGGCATCCCTGGATTACATTTTTTTCAATTAGATTTGTAGGACTTCATTTTGTTCTCTATATTTTACTTAGAATGAAACCATTCCAATAAGTCACAGTGATGAAAATTAATTAATTAATTAATTGATTAATTAATTAAAAAATAAAAGTCTTTCTGGGGTGGCTAGATGGCTCAGTCGATTAAGCAGCTGACTTTTGATTATGGGTCAGGTCATAATCTCAGGGTCCTGGGATCAAGCCCCATGTCAAGCTCTGTGCTCAGAGGGGAGTCTGCTTGAGGACTCTCTCTTCCTCTCCCTCTGCTCCTTCCCCTGCTCTTTCTTGCTATCTCTCTCAAATAAATCTAAAAAGGAGGGGGAATCCCTGGGTGGCTCAGGGCATGATCCTGGGGTCCCTGGATCGAGTCCCGCATCGGGCTTCCTGCGTGGGCCCTGCTTCTCCCTCTGCCTGTGTCTCTGCCTCTCTTTCTTTCTCTGTGTCTCTCATGAATAAATAAATAAAATCTTTTTAAAAAAATGGTGCCCTTCCTGCAACTATTTAGACTAGAAGCCCATGAATCAAGTTGAATTATTTCATCTGTTTTAAGAAGTAAAGGAACAGACAAATCAACATGTATGACTCCTTGACCTTGATTCTTCATTTCCAGAGCGGCAGTCTTCAGAAGCCTGGAATAGTGAACTCATAGACAAACAATTTTCCCTCCAGGCCTCTTGCAGAAGTGGAGGTATAATGCCTTCAGTCTTGTCTTATGTTCTTCTAGACACCTGCCAACTGAATGTTGAGCATTGAGCCAGTCTTCACCAAACAAAAGCATTTTTTCATAAAATAAAAGATAGTGCAGGATGATTTCATTTATAGAGGCAGAAAATAGATTAGTCTTGTCTAGGACTAGGTGTAGGAGTGGGGATTAATTACATGAGGAAACATTTTGGGATAGTGGAAATGTTCTAAAACTGGATTGTGGTCATGGCTGCACTACTTACTCTACAAGTTCACTAAAATCACTGCATACACACTTAGAATGGGTGAATTTTATGGTATGCAAATTATGCCTCGATAAAGCTATTTTAAAAAGAAAGGTAGTGTAGGTGACTGGTTCAAACTAGTGTGCCAAACAACACCACAGTTAGTACCTACATCATAGTCCTGGCCACTTGCAAACCATGTGAATTGGAGAAATTCACTTCACTTTCCTCATCCTCAATCACCCCCTTTATCAAGTGAGAGATGATAATGCATATCTCTAAAGCAGAATGCCATAAATGAGACAACTGGCACAAAGCCATTGCTTCCTCAGGTATTATACTTCATCCTAAAGCTAGGAATGGGGGGATGCCCTGCAGGGAGGTGTGAATGTTGATCATTCTTGGGGAGGAAAGTTCATTCTGGGTTTTTCAATGCAGATAAATATGCTGAATCTCTCAGGCTCACCAATGTCCCTGCGTCCAATGGTCCCACAGTTTTACCCTCCGTTGCCAGGGGTCTCTGGACACTGACTTTCACCTCCTCATGGGTCAAGTTTGTGAGAATACAAGGAGTGAAATTTGTTACCAAGCACATGAAAAGAGCAGATGGCTGCAGGGACTCCAGGCCCCTTGGTGACTATTCCAGGCTGGCTGCCCTAGGGGATGCTTTAAGGCAGTTATGATCTGGGCAACTAGATGTGCACACAGGTTCCTATCTCCTGAGAGATGCCCAGATGAGCCCAGAAAAGTCTAATCTGACTATGAGAGCAAAATGAGACAACTGGAGTTTCCTCTGGAAAGAGATCCTATAGGATGAAGGGACTGGTCCCAAAACCCATTCAGAGGGCTTATTTTCTCCTTGTGTGTGTGAAGGTTTTAGAAACCAGGGATAGACAGAATGAAGTAGCAATCATCCTGGGAGGAAAGAGACATACAGCTGCATACTTCATACTCTCATGAACCCCATTTCTACCCTGTCCTTGGCAGGCCGGCCTGCTCATTCATTCACCCAACATACATCTGTGGAACTCCTGCTATATGCGAGGGCTATTCTAGACAAGGTGTCTGCTCTCAGAGAGCTTATATTCTAGTGGGAAACACAGACAATGAGCAAGGAATGAAATGAATCTATATTTAGATGCTAATGAGGGTAGAGTATGCAGGCGGTGGGGTGGCTCCTTTAGATGGGTGGTCAGGGAAGACCTCTCTGAGGAAGTGACAATTTAGCAAAGTCTTGAGGGATCAAAAGAAACAAAGGTCTATTCCCGGCAAAGGGAAGAGAATGTGTGAAGGTCCTATGCTGGGTGTGAGATCTGTGTGTTCAAGGAGCAGAAAGAAACCAGTGTGGCTGGAGCACTGACTAACATTTCTTTGTTACATTTGACATCACAGACCTTAATGACAAAACTGGGGGCCAGAGAGCTGCCAGAGAACAAGGGGCTCTGATATCTGGACCCACCCCCAGGAATAGTGTTTCATTGGCTCACAAGACCTACTGCAGAAGCCTTCATCATCTGACTAGGGTTGGGGTGGAGATGTGTCTTTCTTTAAAAAGGCAGACTTCTTTAGGTTTTGGAGGTCCATCTCTTTCAAATATTCAATTCCCGCAAGTATTTCCATTTTTCATTATGGGTGCAAATCATGATATAATATATATATATATATATATTTTAAGATTTTGTTTATTTATTCATGAGAGACACACACAGAGAGAGGCAGAGATGCAGAGAGAGGGAGAAGCAGACTCCATGCAGGGAGCCCAATGTGGGACTCGATTCTGGGTCTCCAGGATCAGGCCCTGAGCTGAAGGCGGTGCTAAATCACTGAGCCGCTGGGCTGCCCGATATAAGATACTTCTTTTTTTTTATTTTTTAAGATTTTATTTATTTATTCATGAAAGACACACACAGAGAGAAGCAGAGACAGGCTGAGGGAGAAGCAGACTCCATGCAGGGAGCCCAATGTGGGACTTGATCCCAGGTCTCCAGGATCAGGCCCTGAGTTGAAACTGGCGCTAAACCGCTGAGCCACCTGGGCTGCCCCTCTAATCCCAATTTATCCAATGTCCTTCCCACATGTTAATTCCTATGAAAACACCCTGCATTATCATTGTAGTCACTTAACTGAGTGAAACAAAATCTGCTCTGCCAGAGTTTATACTTTTCTTATGCAGAGGGCTCTAAAGTTACCCTCACCTAACATAACCAATCATTCACACAACTGCCAGTGTAACTGGAAAGCCAGCCTGTTACCCAAAGGCGATGCTGTGGAATCACTCCAAACAGTGCCTTACGGTCTCAGGATTTATTTATTTTTATAAAGATTTTATTTATTTATTCATCACACACACACACACACACACACACACACACACACACACAGATGCAGAGACAGAAGCAGCCTCCATGCAGTGAGCCTGACAGGGGACTCGATCCCGGGTCTCCAGGATCAGGCCCTGGGCTGAAGGCGGCACTAAACTGCTGAGCTACCCGGGCTTCCCTTATTTTTATTTTTTAAAGATTTTATGTATTTATTCATGAGAGACAGAGAGAGAGGCAGAGACACAGGCAGAGGGAGAAGCAGGCTCCCTGCGGGGAGCCTGATGTGGGACTCGATCCCAGGACCCCAGGATCAAGACCTAAGCCAAAGGCAGAAGCTCAACCACCGAGCCACCCAGGCACCCCAGTCTCAGGGTTTATAGCCTCTAGGTGATGCCACTGTTAAGACTGTGTCCCTTTCTCTTCCAGTGCAATATTACCACCAACAAACCCACAGAAAACAACAGGGCAAAAAAAGCACACACCCAGAATGTCTTATGACTGGCATTCTCCTAGTCTACATGTCCTGATGTTGTGGTATTTGGCGAATCAAAAGTAATTTTTAAAACTCTGACAGTTTGGCATTTGGAATATTGAAAGCAATCTGGAAAATCCCGATAGCCAGCATCTGTGTCACCATTGCTAACTGCAGAAACAGATTGTCAGGGTGGATGTTAGTAGGATCCAAGGAGGGAGTGTATCCGGGCAGATCAGTTCCTTTGTAGCAGCATTCATGGGATTTGGTGATACGCTCTTTAACAGACTTAGCACTGAGTCTGTGCTGATTAATTCACCTTCTTTTCCCTCAGAGCCTTTCTGAGGTCAAATACTTGTGTGATGGTGTTTTATACCTTTACACCACTAGTTTTCTGCTTTAGTTGGCTCACCTGTAAGTAATGAAGGCTTCAAAGTATAAGCAAAAGGAATAGTGGCGAAGAGAGATAGAGGCACAAAACCTAGGCAATATCTTAGAAATCTGAAAGAATAAGAAGAAAGAAAAGAAAGAAAGAAAGAAAGAAAGAAAGAAAGAAAGAAAGAAAGAAAGAAAGAAAGAGAGAAAGAGAGAAAGAGAGAAAGAGAGAAAGAAAGAAAGAAAGAAAAAAGAAAAAGAATCTGAAAGAAAAACACTTACACATTTTCTATAGAATGATTTCAAATGTCTGGATAGATCTGAAATCTTACCAGGGTTAAGCTCCCAAGTATGCTGGATTTTTGGACTTTCACAGTCTTAAACCAACAGAAGCTGCAATAACTCTTACTGGAGGAACAATGTTTAATAATTAAGATGCCTGGTTAAGTCACCATGTAATATTTCATCTGATTCTCCATTTCCAGCTCTAAGCAAGCCCACAGTCACATGCCACAGCTTGAAACAAGAAAGAATCCCTTGTCCAGAGCTCCTGCCAAAGGATTCTGCAAAGTAGCCTCACTCCCCAGAGTATGTCCATGAGGGTTTGCGCCAATTAGCCTCTACCACAGAGGTCAGAGAATCCAACTTGGCAATATCTACTCATGTCTGGTCATCAGAGAATTAGTGTAAATAAATGAAAGCCAAAATAACAATGCTGCGGGAGCCCGGATAAAATGACTGCTTTCCCTTTATGTTACACAAGGGCTTCTCTTCCTCTTACCACTGATGGTGCACCTGTTACTCAGCTCGACAGCCTTCTACCCACCTGGCTCCTGGAATCACACTGTGACCAATGGGGCAGGGCTCTCCCTTACACATAGACTCCAGCCAGGGAAGATCTTAAAGGACGATCCCAGCAAGGACTCATGTCACTCAAGGTCCTCACAGAGTCACTTAATGTTGATCAAATATTTCGGGATGGGGGCGGGGGAGGTACTTACTACATGCCAGGCATTATGGTACCTCCTAGGGATACAGTGTGATAAGAAAATAGGGTCCCTGCTCTCAGAGAATGGAAGCCCACTCACTACATGATAATGGCTAGTGCCTACTGAGCAGTGCTGTATGCTTGCTATGTATTACCTTACTTGATCTTCAACACTATAAGGCAGAAGGCTATTCTCATCTCCATTTTATGGATGAGGAAGTCAAGGCAGAGAGGGAGTTGAGTGCCAAAATTTATATGCAAGCATGGGCCAGAGCTGGGTTTGATCCCAGGCAGCCTGAGCCTGCACCTCTGACTATCATCCTCAGCCTCACCTCCACTGTCTCTTGATGTGTCAGCTCTGGAAGCAGAGGGAGAGGGTGCTCAGGCAGTGAATCCACTAGACAGTTCCAGCAAAGCAGAACTACCTTTTGAAGACAGAGACAAGAATGAGGTGAGAGAAATGTTGCTCAAAGAGAAGTTAACAGAAGCCAATGGGCTTTTGAGAGGTTAGGAATGTTATTTCCTTCCTTTGAAGGAAATTATATTGCACAGGCTGATAAGGAAAAAATGGGAGGGTGGAAATTTTGTGCTTCTTCCTTCACTTGTCTCTCCAACCTTGAACTTGCATCTGAGGCAATGGGGCAGGCACATACTTAAAAAAGGATCTGTGGCATCAGCACCATTGGACAGAGACCAGATTTGTCATATTGGTTTGAGACCAGACTTGCTTATTTGACTGGCTGGAAGTTTCTCTAAGCTTGTGGTCAGCAAAATCCAAGTACTTCCTGGTGGTTAAGATTGGGAAAGTTTTTGCTGAGGCTGTTTTTCTGGCTATGCATCAGCTCTTGAGAGTAATTTGCATGAAACTTGTAAGAAGTGTATTTTCAAGTCCTGAAAAGGCAAAATTTGCCAGATTTAAGGTAAGGGCTCTCATCAACCAGACAACCTGCTAAGGCTTTGCCATCTTCCAAGAATCCATCTTTCCATCTTTTTCATCTTCCAAGAATCAATAAGCCAGCTCCAAGGTGAACATTTTAGAAGCAGCTGGATCTGCAAATGCATTCAGCAACATGCAATAGGAGGAGTGGGAGTGGAATGTCAGCACCTAGTGGGCAGAGAGGCAAGACCAAAAGGAGCAACAGCTACCAGTAGAGTCAGTGTTTTGGAATCAGCAGACCAAGAACAAATGAGTTTCCTCATCTTTGAAATGGAGTTAGTGAGAATACCAGTCAGAAGAGGCAATTGAGGGATGGATTGAGTGACTGACTTTTGATTTCAGCTCAGGTCATGATCACAAGGTCTCAGGATTTACCCTTGCATCAGGCTCCCTGCTCAGCAGGGTGTCTGCTTAAGGATTCTCTCCCTCTCCTTCTGCCCCTCCCCTCTCCCTGCTCATGCTCTCTCTCAAGTAAACAAATAAAAAAAAGGGATGCCCGGGTGGTCAGTGTTTGAACACCTGCCTTTGGCTCAGGGCCTGATCCCGGATTCCTAGGTTTGAGTCCTACATCAGGCTCCGTGCATGGAGCCTGCTTCTCCCTCTGCCGGTATCTCTGCTTCTCTCTGTATCTCTCATGAGTAAATAAATAAAGTCTTTAAAAAACAAACAAACAAATTAAAAACAAGAAAAAGAAGAGGTAATTGTGATAATTGAATGACTTAACAAATATAGCACACTCTGTGCATTGGCTAGCACATAATATATTCTCAACAAATGTTAGCTGTTTTCATCATCACCACCATTATCATTATGGTCATCACCAGAACCTTGGCTTTTCCACTTACCATGTATGTGACCTGAAAAACATTTTTTTTTTTTAACATCTCTAGGTTTCAGATTCCTCAGTTTTATACCGAAGATAAAAAACAATTATCTTCAAGGGTATGGTAAGGATGAAACAAGATGATGCACATGAAAGGGACGCCTGGGTGGCTCAGCGATTGCCTGCCTGCCTTCGGATCAGGTTGTGATCCCGGGATCTGGGATCGAGTCCCACATCGGGCTCCCTGCGAGAAGCCTGCTTCTCTCTCTGCCTGTCTCTGCCTCTTTCTCTCGGTTGGTGTCTCTCATGAATAAATAAATAAATCTTTTTTTTAAAAAGATGATGCACATAAAGCACCTAACACAATGCTTAGCAAATACAAGTGCTCACTGAATGGGTGTTATCACCTGTTGGTTTTAAGAGCTTTCTTTTTTTTGATTGGTAGTCAAAATAGGTATTCTGACATAGATGTGTTTGACTATGAAGACAGACACCAAAGTCTACTCAACAGGAAGTCTACTGGAAGAGATACTCTTGTTTTCAACGGGAGATTTTCTTTTCATTTTCTGTATGGCCCCATATGATATCTAAGACCTCAGATGCCCATGTAGTTTCAGTCCCACACATTAAAAAACATTTGCTATCGACAAAATCAGAGAAGATTGAAGATTTAGAGACTCATGGATGGAGGGTAGCCAGATTTAGCAAATAAAGACAAAGTTGTCCTCTTATCTAGCAATTCTACATGGATGTCAATGTATCTTCTTGTACAACCCAAGCTAGGGGTTGACTTGTGTTTTGTGGCTTTCTGTGAGATCAGATTTTCTCCAGATTTTCTCAGAGAGAGAGATGCTACAGATCTTGCATATGACTTCTCAGAATTGGTTGCTATCAGGGAGATCTTCTACCATGAATCATGTTGGGCATATGTAGAAGCAAAATGGATCTTGGAGGTTAGGACTCCAGTACAAAAATCCCTGAGATAACTTTCTCAAGGCTTCTGTTTGATATTATTTCCTTTTTAAAAATTTATTTATTTAACAGAGATCAAGAAAGAGAGAGAGAAAGAGGGAGTGCACAGCAGGCAGAGGGAGAGGGAGAAGCAGGGTCCCTGCTAAGAGAGCCCAATGGGGCCTCGATGCCAGGACCCTGGGATCATGACCTGAGCTGAAGGCAGATGCCCACCCAACTGAGCCATCCAAGTGCCCCTCACTATTATTTCCTATCACTATCAGTAGCCCCTCCCCTTACCCTTTCCTACCCTACAATGTTCTCTCTCTCACTAATGGAAACGCTGAGGCTCTCCACAGTGTAAAGGTTAGAGTGAACTGGCTTCCTAACGATGATATTGTGACAACCCAATGCAAACCTGGCCTCTTGGGCTCCAATCTGTTCAACCCATAGTATTCAAAGAGTTATATCATTTCTCTTTGCAAACTCCAATGGTATTTCCCAATGACTTTACTTTTGAAATGAAAATGCAAGTGGCAGTGCCCGTATCAAGTTATTGACATTTAGCTCAAAATCAGTGCATTGTACTTATTTCTAAGTGTTTTTTTTTTTGTTTGTTTGTTTGTTTTGTGTGTGTGCGGATAAGAGGAGTAGACTTCAGAGAAAGGTCAGGTGTATGGACTCTCCATGACATCTTGCCAACTACTCTGCCCTAAAACATTTTCTTCTGCAAGGTAGGGCTTGATCTAAGGATCAAGGTATGTGTGCATAAACCCCTCTGTGGAATTTTCATGTCCAGTCCGTACTCCATTCCTGGCTGAGATCACATGGAGTACACATCTGAGTTGGGGGATAGAATAGACTGTAGCAGCACATGTAGCTCCAGGGTATCACATTCAGCTTCTAGACCCCTCCTACATCCTTTCCCATTCTGATGTTCTGAACTCATGGTCTTCAGGGCTGCCCTGCTTTATGGTTGAGCCCACCATACAATTCGACAAGGGTCAGAAAGCTTTGAGGGTAATACTGTTTTTCTCCCTGCCTCCCAGCAGACCTGACTGTACTTGAACCACAGGTGCAGAGATGGAATGCCCAGTGGTCCTTCACTCCTTCACCATCTTTAACTGTCTCTTCATATTCCTCCTCTGCCTTCCAGCCTCCGTATCTGGAAAGACTATGTATGACCGATTCAGGGAAACTAACAATTCCTGCTGATATGCTCTGTCTTTAGAGATCTTCCCCCTTGATCCTCATCCTCAACAGAGCAGAGAGCTTTGAGGGGACAGAGGGGCACTTTGCTTCCCAGAAGCTGGTCAAAGGACACTGAGGGTTCAGAGGGTAGACCAAGATTTCCTGAGCTCCCCCAATACTCTGTTCAGTAGAGGAGTCTAAGGTGGCAAAATAACCTTCAGAAGCCATGAAATTGACCCTCCTGCCTCCTAGCAGCACTGGCAGTTAATAAAAAACGACCTCAACTTTGAGCTTCCCCAAGTTATCTAGAAGAGGACCTACAGAGGTTAGGAGTTAGGAGTGGACTGTTTGGCATCACTTCTTCTTTTTTTTTTTTTTTTTTAATAATGCATGGGACCCCAGAACCTTCTGTCCAAACATTGCCAAGCTTGTCTCTAAGCCCGGAGAAGACATTTTCCAAGTCAGTCCTTCTAAGGGTGACCCCGATTTTGGCATGTGCACCACAGGCTTAAGGAATCACCTAAGAGTGAGTGTTGAGGGGTGTGAAAGGAATTTGGATACTTGCCTGGGGAGTTCATATGCATATGCAAGGGATCTCTGCTGATGTAGGAAAGGCTGGAGTCAAGAGTGGGAAGAGAACGGGGATGCAGGATGAGGGCCAATGTGTGGACTAGCTCTCCTCAAGGAGTCCCAGAATTCTAAATTAAAGCCTGAACTTCCAGGTTGTCCTGAAGGTATTTCTGTCAAAGTAAGAGGCCAAAACATATTTTTCTTTCATGATTAGCTAGCTTGATTATACCTTTATGATACTCAGACATATTGGTTGCAGGCTTCCATTCAGACTCTTCTCTTGGGGCCTATGACACCCTATGCCCCACTCTGGTCCCTTCTGGAAGAGAAGACTTCACAGCCCACATGGCTCAGTGGTCCAGCTAAACCCACATGCTGAATATAGTGTTGTATTTGTGCCATTCTCCAAACTTGGAGACATGACTCCTAAGAGTGGTGAGATCTTACAGGGCATGAAGTTAAGGATTCATATTTTGGCCATATGTTTTGCACAAACCCTATACTAGTTCCCACATCCATTTGCTTCAGGCATGAAATAGAACATAAGCTTTATCTAGTTTCCAGGGACCATTACACTTAATTCAATGGAACTATGGGCCTTGGAGACATGCCTAAAAGAGATTACATGTTTCAAAGTTAGCTGACAACCCAACTACCTTTTTACTGAGTGGCATGTGCCAGCCAAGAAAGGAGGGAACAGTGTCAGGCACAAGAAGCCCCAGGAGGCAATTTGGGTAGAAGAGGGGATAAAGTAATTAGGAGAAAGGGAACTCTGAAGAAAGAGCAGAAGTGTACACAAGTATTTTTAGGAAAATTTTGCTACTCAGTACAAGGAACTGGCCTACTCTTCCAAAAGAAAGGTCTATGAACTCCATTGATTATTGGAGACTGCTTATGGATTTGTTTGTTGTGGAGGAGGGTGATGGAGGGATGGGACCAAGTGCTGAGTCTGGCCTGAGGAGGATCATGGAGAGGTAGCAGGAGGGACCAAGGGCCATGGCACTTTGGGTGAACTAAGTAGAAGGAATAGTGGGCATCTATTTCTCTTTCTCTAGAGCTGCCTGTGTGAAGGCTTCAGGGAAGATGACCAAAGAGCTGAGAATGAAGCAAGGAGCAGCCACAGCAGACTCGCTCACGGCTTTCTGCAGGATGAACGAAGAGATAAACTGCATGCTTGGCCTAGGTCCACTAAACTCTCTGCTTTTAAATATGTGCTTTGGATGTTTTTCTTTTCTGTTTTTACTATAAAAGTAATTTATGCTCATTAAATCAAATTTGGGAAATACAGAATAAGTTAATGAAAAGAGAAACCATCCATGGTTGTACCATCTGAATCTCATCCATGTTAACATTTGTTGTATTTTCTTCAAGGCTTTTTTTGTTTTCTGCATAAATGATGTGTGTGTGTCTGTGTGTGAGAGAGAGAGATTGATTTTAACATAATTAGATCCACTTCCCCAAAGTGTTGTTTTCAAGGCAACAGGATTAATGTGATTTTAAAGTACTAAAATGAGTCATTTTAGGATTATTGAGCAACTTCATGAGGTTTGGTCAAAACAAAGTTGACTTTCCATTATCCTGTCATCAGGAATCACCTACTCTGATATTCAACTGCTTTTCTCACAGCCCATGTTCAATGGAAAGGCTAACAAGATACAAATGGAGAGATGCAGGGATAAGAAATACAAGGAAGGCACATGCTTTTATTACTTCAGCATTCAAGGAAATTACTACACAATCTTGAGTCGCTTAGTCACAACAGACCAATTTTTTTTCTTTTTTCTTTTTTCTTTTTTTTTTTTTTTACAACAGACCAATTTCTGACCAAGGTTAAAGAGGTTAAAAATCAGGTTTAAGGGACACCTGGGTGGCTTAGTGGTTGAGCATCTGCCATTGACTCAGGGCCTGATCCCAGGATCTGGGATCGAGTCCCACATCGGGCTCCCTGCGAGGAGCCTGCTTCTCCCTCTGCCTGTGTCTCTGCCTCTCTCTCTCTCTCTGACTCTCATGAATAAATAAATAAATCTTTAAAAAAAATCAGGTTTAATTATTTGACTTCTCTGTTAAGTGCTGTCCTAAAAAGGATTAGGACTCAATTTCCATAGCCTAAGTAACTTCACATTTACCTGATGACTTTACTTTTTTTTTTTTTTTTTTAAAGATTTTACTTACTAATTCATGAGAAACACAGAAAGAGAGGCAGAGACATAGGCAGAGAGAGAAGCAGGCTCCCTGCATGGAGCCCTATACCGGACTCCATCCTTGGACCCCCAAGATCACGCCCTGACCCCAAAGGCTGGAGCTCAACCGCTGAGCCACCCAGGTGTCCCTACCTGATGACTCTTCTTAAAGATGAGCAATGGAGATCTGACATGTCTGAAGATGGGATATCAACAGTATATAAGCAGCATCGTAAATTATATTTTTCATGGAGCAAAGACTGAAAGACCAGACGTGGGCAGCCCGGGTGGCTCAGCGGTTTGGCACCTGCCTTCGGCCCAGGGCATGATCCTGGAGACCCCGGATGGAGTCCACGTCAGGCTCCCTGCATGGAGCCTGCTTCTCCTCTGCCTGTGTCTCTGCCTCTCTCTATGTGTCTCTGGCATGAATAAATAAATAAAATCTTTATTAAAAAAAAAAAAAACAGACGTATTCTGCGACAGCCCCAAAGAGACAAAAGTGTACTCTCAGCTCATTCTTTTCTTTTTTTTTTTTTTTAAGATTTTATTATTTATTCATGAGAGACACAGAGAGAGGCAGAGACACAAGAAGAGAGAGAAGCAGGCTCCATGCGGTAGCCCGATGTGGGACTCGATCCCAGACCCCAGGATCACGCCCTGAGCCAAAGGCAGACATCAATCAACCACTGAGCCACCCAGGCATCCCTCAGCTCATTATTTTATCAGTGAGTTTGAGAAAAGTGTCCTGGGGAGAAACGTTTCCAACCACTCAATAACGTTTCATACCCCTGAGCTTTTGTGTATACAGATGTTAAAACCTAGAGGATCCTATGCTAATTCTCCACCTTTCTAGATTGATCTGTGAGAACAGCCAGCTCATATGGGGACCACTCCGAGAAGTTCTTCTTATGCTTTCAGAATCTTTGCTTACAGGGATCCCTAATTGGTCTTTGTGTTATGCTGCCCTGTGTCACAATGTATCAGTTTGTAAATCTTTCTTCATAACAATATTTTGCAAATGTTTCTAAGCAAAACGTTTACAATGGTTGAAAAATCAAGCATTATAAAACATACCTAGTGTACAGTCTTAACTCCTACCCCTGCTCCTGTGTCTCACACTTGTGTTTCTGTGTCTTTTCTAAAGTTTCCTCATGTAAACATAAATACAAACCTATTATTTCCCCATCCCTATGTTCTTACACAAAAGGTACCTTGATATACATATTATTCTTGAAATACATACTATTGTTTGATATACATACTATCCAGTATTTTGCTCTTTTCATTTTGACTTACTAATACATCCTAGAAATTTAGCTGAGATGTATTTCCAATTGGTTCATTGAGAAATTCCTCATTCTGTTTTAAAAGCTCTTTAAAAATGATTTTTAAAAACCTAGTATATGTTGTCCTCTAATATATTTAGCCAGTTCCACTAATGATGGACATTTGGGTTGTTTCCAATATTTTGCTATGCCAATGATGCTTTGTAGGCATATGTTAATTTGCATTGTGTGTGTACATCTTTGGATAAATTCCCAAAAGCAGAATGACTGGGTCAGAGATTGCACAATTCTGTGATGTTGCTAGATAGTGTCAAGTTGCCATAGGGTTTCTACCTATTTATATTCCCATACAAAATATAAGTAATCTGTCTTCCCATAGCCTTGGCAACAGAGAGGTATGGGGGGACAGAAAGTTTAGGAAGGGGGTGGTTGGGACCACACTCAACAGGAGGATGACTGCATGCAGACTTACAGGGCCAGGACAGTGTCAGACCTGACAGTCCTGAGGTTCACCCAGTCTCTCTCACGGGTCCTCTGTTGGCTCCAACTGAACACATCTAATGTTTTGTTCACTGAACCTGAAGCCTCTTGGTTTCTCATTTTCTACTAATGGAATCACAATTTTCTCACATTTAAAATCTTGTAGGAGAGAGTGTGGGCAGGTAGACATTCACTTTTCATTTTACAAACCCTAAATTCATAAGCTTTATAGCAAGAAGCGTATATTTCTTTTGCAAGTTAAAACCAGTGATAATGTACTACAAAAAAATTGGAAGTCTAGTCACTTTTCGGGGAGGGGGTGTTATTTATTCACTCAAGTACTTTTTAGTCTGTTAACTATTATTTCTTTTTTTCTTTTTTTCTGCCAGGTGCTCAGGGAAATGGTTTAAAAACACTCAGCTTTATAAGGAAGTTTGTTAAGAAAAAAATATTAATTCTAGGACTTCACAAATTATTCCTAAGTATTGCCCCCCTGCCACCAATCTCAGGTTTCTTTCTTTCTTTCTTTCTTTCTTCTTTCTTTTTTTTAATTATTTGTAAAGGATTTTATTTATTTATTTATTCTTGAGAGACAGAGAGAGCGGCAGAGGACACCGGCAGAGGGACATCTCATGTCGGGCTTCCTGCATGGAGACTGCTTCTTCCTCTGCCTGTGTCTCTGCCCCTCTCTCTGTGTGTCTGTCATGAATAAATAAATAAAATTAAGAAAAAAGAAAAAGCTCTCTCTCCTTTTAAAAAGAGTTTAAAACAGATAAATTTTTTTTTTTTTTAAGATTTGACTTATTTATTTGAGAGAGAGAGAGAGAGCACAACAGGGGGAGGGGCAGAGGCAGAGGGAGAGGGAGAAGCAGGCTTCCCGCTGAGCAGGGAGCCCTGGTGTGGGGCTCTATCCCAGGACATGGGGATCATGACCTGAGCCAAAGGCAGACGCTTAGCAGACTGAGTCACGCAGGTGCCCAAGAAAAAACTCTTAACGAAATGTTTAATTAATAGTTTATAGGAGCTGGAATACTATTTTATGCAAAATTTACATATTAAAGAGGCTCCTGAGTGGCTCAGTTGGTTAAGGAGTGGCTCTTGATTTCAGCTCAGGTCATGATCTCAGGGTCATGAGACAGAGCGCTGTGTGTCTCCCTCTTCTGCCCTTCCCCTGCCTCTAAAAAAATAAATAAAATAAACATTTACATAGTAAGGACTTATGATAGCTATGTTCTATTTCTTTGGTTTTTTTTTTTTAAGATTTTTTAAATTTATTATGAGAGACAGAGAGAGAGAGAGAGAGAGAGGCAAAGACAACAGGCAGAGGGAGAAGCAGGCTCCATGCAGGGAGCCCGATGTGGGACTCTCCCGGGACTCCAGGATCATGCCCTGGGCCAAAGGCAGGAGCTAAAGTGCTGAGCCACCCAGGGATCCCCAGCTATGTTCTATTTCTGTGTGCTACAGTACACTTTTCAATCCAGAAGTCTTCTGTAAAAGTGCACATTTATATCCATTTTATACCATTTGGAACAAAATTGTAGTAGAATTGTACTGCCTTAAATTATAGAAGCTTGAAAAAAATGATAGAAGCTTGTAACTGCCATAGCTGCCTTTAGAATCACATTCTTGGTCAAATATATAATTCATTTTCTATAATGCCTTATCAAGGCATCCTCTTATGGGAAACTATAATCAACTTTTCATGCTTGGCTTTATTTTGAGATTTCCAGGAATCTAATATAGTGAAGAGAAGGTACCAGTAAAGAGACCTGGTGCCCTTGGTCTTTGTACATTCACTTTCGTACAGATAAGGACATTATACATGAACGCACCTGAGCCATCTTTCCATATGGCAGCCCGCAATCAGCCAGGTGACAAAGGAACATTTTGATCCATCTCATGAGGGTGCTGTTTGCCAACTCAGCTCACAGTTCAGTTCCACCTGGGTCGTCATCTCTATCAACTTAGGGGCATTCATTCAACTAGGTTTCTACTAAGTTGAATTTAGCCTTGTTGCTTTATCAAAATTAATGAGAATGCAAACACCAGTAAACAGTAGTGTAGTTCTCATAAACTCAGAACAATTGAGACAGAGGAAATCCTAGGGCATGTAGAAGGTAGTGAATCTTGAGGCTTAATAATGACAACTCACTCGGAGAATTCTCTATGCATTACTCACTATTCTAATCACATTATAAGACTTAGTTCAGGGGATCCCTGGGTGGTTCAGCAGTTTGGGCGCCTGCCTTGGGCCCAGGGCATGATCCTGGAGTCCCGGGATCGAATCCCACATTGGGCTCCCTGCAGAGAGTCTGCTTCTCCCTTTGCCTGTGTCTCTGCCTCTCTCTGTCTCTCTGTGTCTCTCAGGAAAAAATAAATAAAATCTTTTTTTTTTAAATAATAAAACAAATAACACAAACCTGCTAAAAAAGTAAGACTTAATTTATTGAATTTTCACAATACTATGTAAGAAACAAATGATGGAGGTACTATCATTATCTCTGTCTTTACAGATAAGGAAAATGATTCATGATTTGTAGAGATGTAAATAGACTAATCCAAATTGGAAAGTTGCCTTCCTTTTAGACTTTAGATGATCAGTCAACTCTACTCAGCCAGGATGGAGAAGTCCAGATTTAAAGAACATTTACTGGGACACCTGGCTAGCTCAGTTGGTAGAGCATGTGAATCTTGATCTCAGAGTCATGAGTTCAAGACCCACATTGGACAGTAGAGCTTACTTAAAAAAAAATAATTTACTAAATTCTGGAATTATAGCTAAAGACTATATCTAAGAGACAAGGCACAATTAGTGATTTTACACTGTATTTTAGCCCTCTGAAAATAGAGCTCTTACCTTAAAAAATGCAAATCTGCTTTTGAATTTTACACATCTAACACTGGTGTGTATTTTCAGGAACGTGTTGTATATGAAACCAGGATGCCCTTGTGTTGTTGTATGTGGTTATTTTTTTTAATGATTTTATTTATTTATTTATTTATTTATTTATTTATTTATTTATTTATTGAGATAGAGCTCAAGTGCATGCCTGCATACACACAAGGGGTGAGGATGGAGGGACAGACGGGGAGGAAGAGGGACAAGCAGACTCCATGCTGAGCCCAATGTGGGACTCCATCTCATGACCCTGAGATCATGACCTGAGCCAAATCAAGAGCCTGATGCTCAACTGACTGAGCCCCCAAGCATTTCTGTTGTATATGTTTTCAATGTCCATGGAAAGATGTGAATTCTTTTTTTTTTTAAGATTTTATTTATTTATTCATGATAGACATAGAGAGAGAGAGAGAGGCAGAGACACAGGTAGAGGGAGAAGCAGGCTCCATGCAGGGAAGCCGACGTGGGACTCGATCCCGGGACTCCAGGATTGTGCCCTGGACCAAAGGCAGGCACCAAACCACTGAGCCACCCAGGGATCCCCAAGATGTGAATTCTTTGGGGACAGGGCATTTGTCTTATACTTCTCCAGGGCCTACAATAGTGCTCAGCAAATGTTTTTTTGTGGCGAAGTGAAAACAGTAGTGGTTTGGAAACCATGCTGCCAACCTGCAAACCACCAACACTAAGAAACACTCTATTCAAAAGAAATCCCCCTATTGATAATGGGAGAGGTGTGAGAACGGGAGGCAATTTTATTGTGAGCCTAAAACTGCTCTAAAAAATAGTCTATCAAGAAAAAAAGTAAATTCCCCTAAATATTTGTAACAGTATCTTGAAAAATATGTTATCTTAAATACACATTCACACACACGTCTCTGTGTACACACAAATATTTATAGCCATATCTATAAACACATTTATAGGTGCATGATAATAAAGGCAAAACATATGCCACATCTTAAATATGTAAAAATATTTATAGGTGCACGATGATAAGTTGAAATGATGATGATTGTTGCAAAATGCGCACAATTTGTTCTGCTGAAGAGGTGAATGGAACTGCCCTCATGACCTCACCAAGATAATTGTGTATAAATGAAGGCAGCAGACAGATGCAGTAGGTATACTGCTGCATTCCCCGAATTTGGAGTATGTTTCGTGTCCCTTCCTCAGAGACTCTGTCTCCATTCACCATTTTACTTAATGGGGTAGTGGCTTTAGGCCACCACCCCTGTGACAACATGTGGTTGGAATGCAACTGTACAGACACCTGATCCAAGCAGAGCCTTGCGTAGGCTTGCCAATGACCTATGACCTGGGTGGCGTGGTTTAAAAGCTTGAGCTGTGTGAGTCAGATTCTCTTTCTTTCTCTCCCTCCTTTTCTCTCTCTGGAACTTGAATCAAGAGACCAAGAGGAAAGTTTCCGGTGAACTGTGGGCAGCATTGCTGAAAGATCGCTTGGGAGCCTGAGTCAGGCCTATGACAAACAAAAGACACTTTGCAAGCTGAAATTACGGGAGGATGAGCAGCTACAAGGGAGTTGCTCAAAGTGGGGGAAACCTGAAGTGACAGAGAGCACTCATCTACTTGGAGAGGCTGGGAAGCCAGAGGGCAGACAGCTGTACAGGACTACCTGCCTTGCCTCTCTGTTGTTTCCCCTGGGCTCCTGGGCATATATACCTTTAAAACATTTTTTCTCATGACACAACCTGTGTGCTTTTTTTCACCTCCTTGGTGTTAAAAGAGTCTAAATTAGAGCAGCAGATAGCAGGAGAGAAAAGTCTCTGATTTTGGAGGATATAAACTTACAATCAAAATCAAACAACAACACAGGGGCACCTGGGTGGCTCAGTCAGTTAAGCATCTGCCTTGGGCTCCAGTCATGAATCCCAGGGTCCTGGGATAGAACCCTGCCTCAGACACTGGCTCAGCGGGGAGCCTGCTTCTCCCTCTGCCCCTCCCCGCTGCTCACTCCCTCTCACTCTCATCAATCAATTAATCAATCAATCAATCCATTAAATCAAGGTGGGGAGGGGGGCACCTGGGTGGCTCAGCCATTAAGAGTCTGTCTTCGGCTCAGATCATGATCTCAGGGTCTTGAGATTGAGCCCCCAAACCAGGGCTCTCTGCTAAGCAGGGAGTCTGCTTTCCCTCTGACCCTCCTCCCTGCTTGTGCTCTCTCTCAAATAAATAAAATCTTTTTTTTTTTTTATAAAATCTTTTTAAAAAGGAAGGAAGGAAGGAAGAAAGGAAGGGAAGAAGATAGAAAGAAAGAAGAAAGAAAGAAAGAAAGAAAGAAAGAAAGAAAGAAAGAAAGAAAGAAAGAAAGAAAGAAGAAAGAGAAAAAACAAACTATAAAGAACTACAGGTAAAGTGGTACAGGGTCATGAAGTCTAGCAGGAGTCATTCCATTCAATCGTCCCCAAGGGCCTCCGCTCAGTACAACCCTGTATGATAATCGATATTTATAGTGATGACCTTGAGTCTTCAGGCACAAGCTGCCTGACATTCAGCATATTTTCAGAAGGCAATGAAGCATGCAGCTTGCTACAGAAAAAATTTCCTTCAAGCTAAAAAAAGTTTTGGTTCCTTAAAAAGGCAAGGTTCATGCAGTCATTATTTTCTTAGTTTTAAAAATACATGTATTTATTTATCCATGCCTTCCTTGTTCAAGCAAAGATTAAAGATGACTTATAAAAATACACAAAATCCAATAAGACCGTATAATTGACAGGAAAGAGGAGGAAGAAAGAAAACCAGGGTGGATATGAAGTTGATTCAGGAGATTCAGTTATCTGCAAAGCTCACTTCTGTGAAATACACCTCACTCCTTGATAGATCATAGAGCATCATAACTGGTATTACTCATTATGGAATCAATTTTAAATCTGGAGGAAGGTCAGAGTTTATATTCTGAATGTAAAAGTCAAACTGAAACTAGAAGAAAGAAAAAAAAGAAAATATTGGCTTAAATCAGAGAAAACATAATAACAAAAATCCATTTAATAAGCTGTTAATTTTTTCTTTTTTTCCCATGGGGCTTGAACTCATAACCCTGAGCTGAAGACCCTGAGATCATGACCTGAGTCAAAATCAAGAGTCAGGGATCCCTGGGTGGTGCAGCGGTTCGGTGCCTGCCTTTGGCCCAGGGCGCGATCCTGGAGACCTGGGATCGAATCCCACGTCGGGCTCCCGGTGCATGGAGCCTGCTTCTCCCTCTGCCTGTGTCTCTGCCTCTCTCTCTCTCTCTCTCTCTCTCTGTGTGTGTGACTATCATAAATAAATAAAAATCAAAAAAAATAAAAAAAAAATCAAGAGTCAGATGCTTAACGGACTGAGCCACCCAGGTTCCTTTATTTTGGTAAAAATCACTCCTTTATTTCAGTAGAATAATAGTTGCATTATAGAAAACTTTTTTTATTTTATTTTATTTTTTTATTTTATTTTATTTTTTTATAAATAAAAATAGGGTAATTTAAGTAATCTCAGGGGGGGATCCCTGGGTGGCTCAGCGGTTTGGTGCCTGCCTTTGGCCCAGGGCATGATCTTGGAGTCCCGGGATGGAGTCCCACGTCGGGCTCCTTGCATGGGGCCTGCTTCTCTCTCAGCCTGTGTCTCTGCCTCTCTCTGTGTGTCTCTCATGAATAAATAAATAAAATCTTTAAAAAAAAATTTTAATTTTTGGGTGTAATCTCTACACCCAACATGCAGCTTCAACTCATGACTGTGAGATCAAGAGTTGTAAGCTCTACCAACTGGGACAGCCAGGTACTTCACAAAACTTTTCTTATATTAATCAGAAGTAGTATCACATGTTACCCAACTGTTGAAATTCTCTGCAATATCCTTTGTACAAATTGATATTAACATACTAGGAAAAGAACAAAGTTGTTTAAATTTGAGTTAAACTCTCTATACAAATGTAATTTAAAAAAATAAAAATAAAAAATAAAAAAACAAATGTAATTTAAAAATTTTAATTTCTTTAAATTTATTTATTCATGAGAGACAGAGAGAGAGAGAGAGGAGAGAGAGGCAGAGACACAGGCAGAGGGAGAAGCAGGCTCCTCGCAGGGAGCCTGATGTAGGAGTTGATCCTGGATCCCGGGATCCTACTGAGCCACTCAGGCATCCCCAAATGTAATTTTTAAAATACAAATGTGATTTTTAGGTCACATAAGAAGAAGCAAGAATTTTTCCAGGAGTCCTGGTATGGAGAGGCTCCCAGGGTTTTAATAAGTGTGTTTTTACTCATATTGGGCCTGCATCAGGGAAAATTTCTTCTGAAATTTGTAGTAGGACATTCCTACTATGGAGTCACTGCTTATAGGGTAAGAGCTGGGGCTTCAGATGTGGCCAAATATATAGAGTTGGTGCAGAAAAGCTGAGTAACAGCTTGGGCAAGTTACTTAAACTTGGTCTAGTATCTTTATTTTTCTTTCTTTTTCAGTTTTATAGCTTTATTTGGAATCAGCAGTTAGTTCTCATCCACTTAATTAACTGTCTGTAGATTTTTGCAAGTGGTGACAGGTATACAGGTAACCTGAAATTGTCTGGTGAACCATCATCCTTATTACATTTTCTGGACAACTGAATACAGATATGGTATGGGACATTCCTTATTCTGTTGGCCCTGATAGCTTTGTTGAGTCTAGTATCAATGGACACATCTCAAGTTCCCATTTCTCTCTTACCACTCTTCTTTACAGGAGCTGGCCTGTCTGGTCCAGGTTGCAAAGTTTAGCTTAGTTTCTTAACTGCAAATGAAATTAATAGGGTTATATGGAGGATTAGTTATTATGCGGCAAGCACTTAGCACATAGCTAATACCTTTTGAACCTAATAAATGCCTGTTATGGTAGAAACAGTGGTTGCCCAGAACATTCCACATTGATGTGATACAAATCTTTCTTTCACTTGTGCTTTGTTAAAGATTTCTTGCCTAATTTTCCCATTGACAAATTTTTCTTTAATGTATTGTTGTGAATGCATTCTGATGTTCTCTTATGGTACTGACATCGAAACTAGTTTCATTGCCTTATATTGTCTTCTTACATTTGGAAAATGTATAAGCAGTAATTTTTTTCACTGCTAGATTTTTTTTTAAGATTTTATTTATTTATTCACGAAAGACACAGAGAGAGAGGCAGAGACACAGGCAGAAGGAGAAGTAGGCTCCATGCAGGGAGCCCGATGTGGGACTCGATCCCGGGACTCCAGGACCACGTCCTGGGCCGAAGGCAGGTGTTAACCGCTGAGCCACCCAGGGATTCCCTCACTGCTAGATTCATATGAAATTGTGGTTTGTATCCAATTGGATTTTTTTTCTTTGTTCCTTTTCATTCAAGCCCAGATAAAACCACATTTTAAATCATGCCCACGTATGTGTAAAGTCTCATCTGACTAGCTCCATCATGTGTCTATAATGAGTTTTACAATTTTACAAGTAATTTTCATTTCATTGCTACTATGAATTCAAATAACGAAGAATATTGGGAAATGTATTGATGAGTACTCTCAAAAATAGGTGTAAATCAAGAAAATTGGAAAAACTTTATATAACGTGAGAATTTTGCGGGGAGTGCAATTTGGCCACAAATTCAGAGTGACCATAACCTATTGTTCAAATTATCAGGCTGTTTTGGGAATGCAAGAGGGGTTCAATTAATAATTTCACTGAGATAAAGGCATAAACTAGGACTCTCCCAGGTACACCAGGGCGTAAGACTGACAGGCCAAAACTGACAATGTATCTTAAGACGGGGATGGAGCAGGGCAGGGCTTGAAGGGGTTCTTTGTGAAATGATAGGCTCTATCATACACTCGTACTCTATTTTCTACATTCAAAGTGTGAATTATGGGTTCTGCTTTGAGAATCCAAGCTCTGCCCTTATAGATTCAGATTCAGTTTTGTTTTTTTTTTTTTTAAGATTTTATTTATTCATGAGAGACACAGAGAGAGAAGCAGGCTCCATGCAGGGAGCCTGACACGGGATTCGATCCCTGGTCTCCAGGATCACGCCCTGGGCTGAAGGCAGGCGCCAAACCGCTGAGCCACCCAGGGATCCCTATCAGATTCAGTTCTAATCCCTATACCTCAAGAAAAACACAAAGGCAAAGATCCAGGAAGGCATAACCAATGTGATCAAGAGCTGTGGGTCTTAATAATATTTTGGCAGTTATGACACCTTGGAGAATTTGATGGTAGCTATTAACTCTCCCTGAAGGAAAGGGCACACACAAAAGCCCCCACGACTTGGCATGTAATTCAGAGGACCTCAATCTGTCTGATGCTACCCAGGGACCCAGGTCTGAATCTCTAACCTAGAACACATGGCAGTTGGCAGGAGAAGGGAATCAATATTTCTTGGCCACTTTTACATGTATTTCATTTCATATGCACATCAATCTATTTTATAGATAAGGGAATTGAAGCCCAGAGAAATTACAATTCACAGCTAGTTAAGTGACAAAGCCAGACTTTAAATTCACTTTTATGTGCCACTAAATCTTACAATCTAAGTACTGCTTAGCCATACAACTTTTTTTTAAAAGACTTTATTCATTCATGAGGACACACAGTGAGAGGCAGAGACGCAGGCCGAGGGAAAAGCAGGTTCCCTATGGGGAGCCTGATGCAGGACCTGATTCCGGATCCCAGGATCACACCCTGAGCCAAAGGCAGACACTTAAGCACTGAGCCACCCAAGTGCCCCAACAATTTTTTTTAAGTAGGCTCCACGCTCAGCATGGAGCCAACTTGGGGCTTGAATTCACGGTTCTGAGATCAAGACCTGAGCTGAGATCAAGACTTGGGTGCTTAACTGACTGAGCACCCAGGTACTCCATCATACCTATTAATATATATACATATATTTAGAGACCCCTGGGTGGCTCAGTGCTTGAGTGTCTGTCTTCTGCTTGGGTCGTGATCCCAGGGTCCTGGGATAGAGTCCCACATCGGGCTGCCTGCAGGGAGCCTGCTACTCCCTCTGCCTATGTCTCTGCCTCTCTCATGAATAAATAAATAAAATCTTAAAAAAAATATATACACACAGATATATATATTTATATTTCAATCTGGAAGAGAATTATATTACAAAATCAAGAAAAATGAACATGAGCAAATATCTTCAACAGAGTCCCACCTACTGGAATTACCTTTTGAAACTAGAGTTTATTAGGGCAAATAAAAGTAAGCATTTAGGGGTGCTTGGGTGGCTCAGTTGGTTAAGCATTCGACTCTTGATCTCAGCTCAGGTGTTGATCTCAGGGTTGTGAGTTCAAGTTCCATGCTGGGCTCCACATTGGGTGTGGAGTCCCCTAAAACAAAGAAAAGAAAAAAAAGTAAGCATTTAAGAAAAAAATCTCACATGTTAATACAACCAACATTTGGGCAGCCTGGGTGGCTCAGTGGTTTAGTGCCACCTTCAACCCAGGGCGTGATCCTGGAGACCTGGGATCGAGTCCCACCCTCTGCCTGTGTCTCTGCCTCTCTGTCTCTCTCTGTGTCTCTCACGAATAAATAAATAAAATCTTTAAATAATACAACCAACATTTAGTGTCATTAGTTTTAGATAAATCCAAGATTGATAAGTTGTTGATGGATTATTAAAAGATTTTTCAGTGTCTCATTGCAGGAAATAATACCAGGAAAAATAACCCTGGGGGAAACAACCAAATCTTTGCCTGTATACCTTGAAGCCCATGTCAATCTGTCTACTAACCAGGGTTGACCCTGGATGGGATGGGGGCTTAAGCAACATGTCATTTCCAACACAAGCAGTGCTTCTTGTATAACTGGTAAACTCCAATATTCCTTTTGGTAATCTCTGTTCATTAGTTCCTGAGACACCTGATCATACTCTGGCATGCCCCCCAAAACATAGAATCAGTTTACCTGAGAATTTGGCAGATTCTGTCTGTCTGTACTTCCCCAGTGCCTAGGACAGAGTGAGTGCTGTCTCCTTTCCAGTTCATGCTACAGATTGCTGCCAGATGAATTCTCTAACCTAAACAGTAGTTCCAAATATGGCAGTTCCTTGCACAAAACGATTTCACTTCTCGTTATATTTGTACCTTTCCTATTATTATTGTTTTAAAATTATCTTCTGTTGGGGTGCCTAGGTGGCTCAGTCAGTTAAGCACCCGCCTTTGGCTCAGGTCATGATCCCAGGGTCCTGGGATGGAGCCTCACATTGGGCTCCCTGCTCAGCAGGGAGCCTGCTTCTCCCTTTTCCTCTGTGATAGCCCTCGCTCTCTCTCAAAGAAATAAAAATAAAATCTTAAAAAAGTTATCTTCTGTCTTACTCTTTCTAAAACTGTAAGCTTGGTGAGGGAAGAAACCATTGTACTCACAGTCGCTGTGCTGACCTATAGTAGGCATTCAATTATACCTATTGCCTCACTGCGTGGATGATTGCTACAAGAATTTAGTCAACATGATTTTCTTTCAATTTATAAAATGGAGATACAATGTTTTTTAAAGATTTTACTTATTTATTCATGGGACACACACACACAGAGGCAGAGGCATAGGCAGAGGGAGGAGCAGGCTCCGTTCAGGGAGCTCATTGCAGGACTCGATCCCAGGACCCTGGGAGCACACCCTGAGGCAAAGGCAGATGCTCAACTACAGAGCCACCCAGGTGCCCCAATGGAGAAACAATTTCCATACCCTTCTAAAATGTATAATTCAGTGGCTTTCAGTATTTTCATAAAGTTGTGCCACCATCATCACTATCTAATTCCAGAATATTTTCCTCACCCCCAGTAAGAAAATGCATACCCACTAGCAATTACACCCATCCTCTTCTCCTCCCTCCCAGTCCCTGGCAATCACTAATTTAGTTTCCTCATAGATTTCCCTTCCCCTACAGATTTCCCTATTCTTTACTTTCTTGTAAATGTTGTCATGTGATATGTGGTTTTGTACCTGGGTTCCTCCACTTAACATAATGTTTCCAAGGTTTGTCCAGGCTGTGGCCCGTGTCAGGACCTCTTTCCTTTTTAAAGGCTGAATTGTATTCCGTTGTAAGGCTATAGCACCTTTTGTTTACCCGTTCCAGGCAAGATGACTTTTAACATCCATACCAACTCTAGAATCCAATACCAAGTCAAGGCCTACCACCAAAGTTCATAAAGTAAATCACCATAAATCATTCTGCTTCGTACTTTCTCTGGGCCTGAAGTTTTCAAATCTTACCTCCCATTGATCCTGGGAGGACAATCCTGTTGTAACCCACCACGGTTACCTTCTGAACTTTTAAAACCATAAAGCCGGACCCTCTATACCTTATTTCAGGATTCTTCCCCCACCTCCAATCTCCTCCCCACTGCCCACCCGATGTCTTGAAAACTCCACCCTCCTTAATCACACCCCTTGGCAGTTACCATTGTACTGCTGACCGATCTCAACAGATAGGGTTGACTGAGGTTGGATGGTGCTTTCTTCCCACTTCTCTTTCCCTTGTGTCTCTGCTCACCGCGGTGCAACCTCTCCACCACTCAAAAGTCCAAAAAGGGGGGGGGGGGGAGCCTTTCTTTGTTTTCCAAGGAAATTCAGGTAAAAGGAGGGGTAGGGGAAATGATATTTTTGACTTTCCTCACAATCCAGACGTTGGAAAGAAAAAGGATTTCCTTTGGGCCGCTGCCACGACTCTGATCTTTTATGCTGATAAAATATTTCCTTCTTAAAAAAAAAAAAGTTATGGGAAAATCATACGACTTGAGCTTGGGAGCCACACCTACGGTAATATTCGCGTTAGAGAGAGAGAGAGAGAGAGCGCGCGAATGGGGGGGCGGGGGGTTACCTCTCCCTCAAGGAGGGCTTCTGCCCCCACCAGCGGAGGTGTCGCCCCGGGGGGGGGGGGGGGCAGCCGGCTCCGCGGCGCTCGCCGCAGGCTCGCGGGCAGGACTACAGCATCCAGAGGGCTTTGGAAACTCCAGCAGCTCCAAGCCCGTTGGCTGCCACGGTTTCCCCGAGGAGTGACGCTGTGAAAACAAACCCTGATTGGTCAGGCCCGAGCTGACTTCTCCATTTATGGACAGATTGCCCGGCCCGAGCCGAGGCTCCGCCGGAGGAGTGCAGAGTAAGTGGCCGAAGAAAGAAGCAGCGCGGCCGGGCAGCCAGCAGCCGCGCCGGGGGCGTGGGGCTCACCGAGGCGGGCGCGGGCGCGGGCGCGGGGCGCGGGGCCTGCCCTCGGCAGCAGGGGCCCCGCCTGCGGAGTCGCCCCCTGGTCGCCCTCACCTAGCGCCGCCGATCCCGCCTGGATGGAGTCCCCCCAGGGTTCCCATTGGCTCCCGTGAGTGCTTGGGTGTCCAGAGCCTGTTTTTGGCGAAGGGGACCAACTTTTGAAGTTCGCCCCGGAGCCTGCGCTGCAGCCCCGCTCCCCGGCAGCCGGACCCGCCGCGGCGCCAGTCACCATGGTGAGTTGGCCGCGCGGCGCCCCGGGACGCCCGAGCCCGGGAAGGGGCAGGAAGCGCGGCGCGGGGCGCCCGCCGAGGCCGGGGGTGGACAAGGTGGACGCGGCCGTCGGCACGTCGCGAGCTCCGAGCGCCCGCCGCGCCCCCTCCCCGGCGGGGGCCGGGGGGACCGGGGGGGCCGGGGGCCGGGGGCCAGGGGGGCCGGGGCGCCGAGCAAAACTTTCTTCCGAGGCGCTCCGGGCGCCGCGAAACTTTTTCGTGGCCGGGTCGCTCTGGCCGCCGGCTGTCGGCAGGCAGCGTGGGGCAGCTCTGCGCCCGGGGGCGCGGCCCGCCCCGCCCGGGGGACCCCGCTCCGCCCGCCCCGACCGCGGCGCAGCGCCCGCGCCCCTGCCCCTGCCCCTGCGGTCCCGCCCGCTGCGGCGGGGAGCGCGGCTCGGCGGCGCGGGGCAGGCTGCTCCCCGCGACCCTCCCCTGCGCGCCGCGCCCCCTCCCCTGCTCCCCGCGACCCTCCCCTGCGCGCCGCGCCCCCTCCCCTGCGCGCCGCGCCCCCTCCCCTGCTCGCCGCGCCCCTCCTCTGCGCGCCCCTCCCCTGCGCGCCGCGCCCCCTCCCCTGCTCGCCCCCCCCCGCGCGCCCCCTCCCCTGCTCGCCGCGCCCCTCCCCTGCGCGTCCCCTCCCCTGCTCGCCCCTCTCCCCTCCCCTGCTCGACCCCTCCCCTGCGCGCCCCGTCCCCTGCACACCGCGCCCCCTCCCCGCCCGCGCGCACGGGCGCCGGCTGCCTCCGCGCCTCCCCGCCCCGCCGCCCCCCTGCCCGCCCGCAGCCGGGCCGCCGCGCGCTGGCGGGGGCGGGGGCGGGGCGGGCCGCACCAAGGCCGGCGGGGGCGCCAGGTAGGCTGAGCACCTGGCCCTGGGCGGGCGGCCCGGAGCGACAGTGACCGCGCGCCGCCGGGGCGTCGGCGGCCGGGACCCCGCGGGGTCTCCGCGCCCGGGAGGCCGAGGAAACCCCCCCTTCCCGAGGGCGAGGTGCCTGGCGCTTTGCGGGTGTCCGGCGAATGGGTCGCCCGGGAGGAAGTCGATGTTTTGTTCTTTTTCCTTTGGCACTTTGGGAATACGTGGAAGTGGCCGACTTGGTCTCTGACTCGGGTCCGACGTTGCCTCCCGCCGCCCGCGGTAACCTGAGCCGCGCCCCCGGGTCCTGGGCGGGGGTACGTTTCTCCCCGCAGCACAGAAGCGAGGACTCTATTTTGAAAAGACTGACAGCCTATCCGAGGAGGGGGGAGAAGTTCTACTGCAAGGCTTCAGAGTTTCCACACTTGCCTCTTTCCTTATTATTTTTTTTTTTTTAAGATTTTTTAAAATTTATTTTTTCATGAAAGACAGAGAGGCAGAGACAGAGGCAGAGGGAGAAGCAGGCTCCATGCAGGGAGCCCGATGTGGGACTCGATCCTGGGACTCCATCCTGGGCCAAAGGCAGGCGCTCAACCGCTGAGCCACCCAGGGATCCCCACTTTCCTCTTTGCAAAGAACCCTGCTCGGGTGGATGACCTGATCCTCTTCTGGTTTGTTTTAATGACTGTGACTGTGGACCTAGGCCTAGAGGATAGCTGGTACCACCCCGATTTAAACATCAATGCCGCATGACCAGCCTGAGAAATGTGGCGAAGACCCATCTGAATGTACATACACAACACAAAAGCAGTTCCAGACCTAGTCTGTGTTGACTCAGAAGAATGCTTAAAAACAAAACCGTCTTTAAAAGGGCATCTTTGACAGAAGCTTGGTCGTTTTACATAGTCCAACATTGTGTCACCTCTGCTTCTCCCTAAGAGGACACTTTATCTGTAAATAAATTTCCACTTTAAGTTTCAGGTTTTAAGAAGTCAGTCTAACCTACATTATTTTTGGAACCCCTGTAAGAGAACCATTTACTTATTACACTGAGTGTGTGGTTGGGTGGAGGAGCTACCTAATTGGGCCACTACCTAATTGGCCACTTTGAATTTAAGCAATGTGATAGTCCCAGTACTTTGGAATGGCCCTAAGTATTTTCCATGGTTCAATATTTCTAAAAAAAAAAAAAAAAAAGAAAAAGAAAAGAAAAAAAATCAATGTATTTATGTCAAGAGCTTAAAGAAACTTAACTGAATTCAAATACTTGAGTGCTCCCTTGAGAGCATTAACTTTCCCTTAGTTAGTTCATGTGTCTTGCAGGACACACTACCAGGTAGACTATGACGTGTCTTCTGGAGACCTCGAGATCTCCATGCTCAGTTTGGCGGCATTGCTTTTGAAGAAGATGGTTGATCAAGTGGGTTCAGAGCAGGCATGTTCTAAGGAAGAAAGTTGTTTCCAGAGTTGTGTAGTGTGTCTGTGGGAGGACAGGGTGTGACTTACCTATTGATGGGTTCCCTGCCAGTAGCACAGATGGCCCTGCTGTGGGCAGCCAGACTATCAGTGCATCAGAAAAAAGTTGAAACTGTTGCTGTCCTGAAATCGGAGATGTGCCATCGCTCAGTCTACTAGATGTAAAGTAACTTGGCAAAAATTAAATGAATCATTTCTTGACCGGCTTGAGAAATTGTTCATTGGCTATGTGAAATTGTCTGAGAACAGAGCATCGCCCATCCTAAATAGTCGGAAACCTCAGTTATAATGTGTACTGTTTATATAAGACGCCTTCGGGTCAAATGAGACTTCATTTTGTGTTTCACATCTGTCTGGGTCTGCCCAGCTGCATCCTTCAGCTGCTCAGAACAGGAAGAGAAAGGGCATTGCCTTCGGTGGGTGTGGCTGAGGGTTAGCATGGAGAATATAATTCATCGCCCTTGACTGGGTTGTAAGGAGAGCACCTGTATTGCTGTTTGCATGTTTGTGTATGTGTGTGTGTGTGTGTGTGTGTGTGTGTGTGTGTGTTCTTTTAGGAAGTCTGGTAGCACGTGAGGAAGACTCTCCACCCGTCCCCAAGGCCCTACCGAGATTCATTCACTTGTGACTCATAAGGAGTATTGTCATTTTCTGATTCATGAGCACAATGTCCAGTTTATAGTTCATCCCGTATCTTTTTCCTGAAAGTTCACTTCGGAATACTTTTCTCCATTTTTGGAGAAGCAACAATGCTACCGGGCAATATTAATTTTTGTACCTTTTTCCATAGGAGACTTGGAAGAACTGGGAAAAAAAAAATCTCAGCCTGTCTTTATAATTTAGTGTATGTACCTTAGTTAGGAGGGTACAACAATCTCCTTGTCTTTTTTTTTTTTAATATTTATTTATTTATTCATGAAAGACACAGACTGAGAGAGAGAGAGGCAGAGACACAGGCAGAGGGAGAAGCAGGCTGCCCACAGGGAGCCCGATGTGGGACTCGATCCTGGATCCTGGGATCATGACCTGAGCCGAACGTAGGTGCCCAACCACTGAGCCACCCAGGCGTCCCTCCTTGTCTTTTAATTAATCTTACCTTATAAGATTTCCTTTGTCAAATCTGGCTTTATCATTTACAAAGGAGGTTGTGCTTTTGTGGCCGTGACAGTTTGGACTGTCTAATGGGCTGGAACCCATGTCTGTAGCTCTAACATACTCTAGGTACAGCAGTTATTCATAGGGCTTCTCTGACTTCAATACTAAGTTGTTTGAGTGAATCTGAATTGGCCATCTGCTCAGACTGCGGTCAGGATACATCCCTTTTTCCTCACTTCCATATTACTTGCGAATAAATTGCAGATGTTATTCATAAAAAATACACAGGAATAGACTTATGAACTTAGAAATCTGTCAGCTGACTACAAGGTAGGTAAGTTCCTTTGGGTGAAGGCAGGGCATATATTCAGAAAGTCTGGAATCCATTTCAAATATGTTTTCTGGGAAGGTAACCTAGTCCATTCCCCTTGATTAGTTTATCAGATTTGCTAATAGTTTCCTGGCCCAAACGACATAATACAAAACCAAACCAAAACAACACACACAAAAAAATGGATTGAAGTACAAAAAAGGTTTTTTTTTAAGATTTTATTTTTAAGAAATCTCTACACCCAAAATAGAGCTCAAATTTATAATCCTGAGATCAAGAGTTGCATGCTCTACTGACTGAGCCAGCCAGGCACCCCCCAAAAAGTTGTGATGGAGGCAAAGGGGTTAGGGAAAGATCTGGAGCTCACGATACTATCTAGGGGCCAGTGTGAGTTGGCTAGCCTCATGGGAAAAGTTTGATCTGTGCGGAGCACCAAGGGGAAGCCAGTGGATCAGTAGATGGATGGGGATGGAGAAATGGAGGAAGCAGACAGTTGTGGAAGGTAAAGCCCACCTCTTCCACACTCTTGCCGGAGATTTCAGCTTGATTATCAGTGGTTGCAAACTCAGGTATCTACAGGATGCAATTTTTGATGGGGTGAGGCTGGCCTCTAGAGAGTAAATATACCCCTCTACAGAGAGACACGATTACTTGACCTTAGGCCATGGTTAGTTTATCTACCATATTACCATGGTTGCATTGACCATATTACACATTTCTTTCTTTTTTTTTTTTTTTAGATTTTATTTATTTATTCTTGAAAGACACACAGAAAAAGGCAGAGATGTAAGTTGAGGGAGAAGCAGGCTCCCTGCAGGGAGCCTGATGCAGGCCTCCGTCACAGGACCCCCAGATCATGCCCTGAACCGAAGGCAGATGCTCAACTGCTGAGCCACCCAGACATCCCATATTACATATTTCAAGGGAAGGTGGAAATCCAAATTGTTCTGCCGGAACTGTACTTTTTGAAGTGTTTTGATCACTGCCGAGAGGCCAAACACCTGCAGGTCAGCTGTTTGTAGCCACTCTACTGTAAGTCTCAAAGTGGTGTCCCTGAGAACCACATGCTTCCTTCTCTTCACTCACCAACAGGAATGTCTAAACTTTAGCCGTATACCAGTAAAGGTGTTTTGTTGATACATCCACACCTTCCCACAGCGTTTCCCTTAAGAGAGGGAATTGCCTGGTATTTTCAGCCCATGGAACCTCCAAACAATTAACAGGGAAAATCTGCATCCAGATTCGGAGCTATCTAAACACCAGTGTAGATGCCTAAGTTGTATGAGTGGTGAGGATGTTAATTGTATTTTTCTTTCTTAACTTGTCACCCCATTCTTTTGATGAAAATGCCCCCCTGCCCTATACTGCACTCTAGACCTCTGTTACTTCTCCTTTCCCAGTTGAATCTCATGGATTTGAGGTCTGTCTCAGGGGTTATCCTTGGGGCTAGATAATGAGCATTTTGGTAACTGTGACTCAGAATATGACTTTTTGATCCTGTACTCAAGTGTTAATGTCATGAGCTTTTGTGAGATTAAATAAAAGAGAGAATGTGCAGTACTTTGCATTTCCTAATGAAAGGATCGTCTCATTACTTGGTAAGAACTTGTGAAAGCTTTCTTCATCAGCTTCAAAAAGCAGAAATATTTTGAAACTGGTGTACAAATGCAAGATATTATGAGCTTCATTATGGAATATGTACAAATTATGTACTGTTATGATTTTCCAAGTATGAGTCATCTACTATTTTTTTTTTACAAAGATGCAGCAATTGTGTTTTCATCAATATGTGATTAAAATGGTGAGTTTTTAATATTTTTATTTTTTTAAACCTTGCTGGGACTCAATATTTACAGAGCAATAAGAGGTTAAAGGTTAAATGCCAAAGGTATTAAAAATAAACATTCTGGCCCTACAAGCACATTCTGTAATAATGGTAATAAGCAAATTGTGTTTTGAATTTCAACCTCACAATTTATATTGGCAGAGACAAAAGGGTTTTGGGCATCCTAGCAAAGTGTTGTTTCTTTGTTATTTTTTTTTAACCTATCTTTATGACAGCCACACTTGAGAGAAATAGAACTAGTCAAGAGTGCTCCCTAAAATAGAGGTATTGGCTCTGACAAGCCGTGGAACCTGCAACTGTACATCCCAGTGAAGTCGGCCCTCCCCTCTGAGTTGCCACCAGGGAACAATGTCATTAATGTACAAAGCACTTCTAAATGGCCATTTAAGAAAATCTTTTTTTGTTTTTAACTTCCTCTATGACCTAAAATGTTAGTGTTCACCTGATTACCCATCTTACTCACCAGATTTCATACCAAGTCCCTCTCAGCTGTTTCTGGAAATTACTTCTTTCCTGCAAAAAAGCCTACTTGGAGGTAGAAGGTCATTTATTTTTGATTCGTTACTGTATCAACTTTAGAAGATTCTAAGAGGGACGCCTGGGTGGCTCAGTGGTTGAGCATCTGCCTTTGGCTCAGGGCGTGATCCCAGAGTCCCTGGATCAACTTCCCAAATCAGGTTCCCTGTGGGGAGGCAACTTCTCCCTCAGAGTGTCTCTGACTCTCTCTATGTGTCTCTCATGAATAAATAAATAAAATCTTTTTTAAAAATTTTTAAAAAAGAGATTATAAGAAATAAATTTAGGAGAATTCACCCAGGATACCATTACCTGAACAGTAATTATTTTCATGTCTCTGGGTTTCCTTCCAGCCTATCCAAATGCACATCATTTTTCTGTAGTATTAATTATGGGGCAAATGTACAATTTGGGCTCGGTATTTTCCCACCTATTTTATAAATTCTTCTTCTTGATGAGCATATTTATCATATTTAGGTGGTGACATTATAATTCCCATGTAGCCTGATTGTCCAGCCTGTCATAACTGTACAGAGACTTTGCCTCCAGGGCAGGGAGACCCTCTCTGTACCCCCTGGAATCTCTTTGGTCAGTAATGAACTGCTCAGCCTCCTGCTGCTCCTAAGCCATGGTAACCCCCTCTTTGGTGCAGTCAGAAGCAGGACAGGCAGGCTTGGGGGACACTCCACACTCCCAAGTCCTGGTTCAAAGGTGGGTACTATTGGTGTTCTTCATAGATTATGCTGTTGACACTCAAATGTGTGACATGACTAGATGCTCAGGCCTCTGGTCCCAACTTGATGAGTATGAGTTCTCTTATCAGAGAACGCAAGTAATTGGAGATGGATGGAGAGCTTTGAACCCCAAAGTGGAAAAGACAACAGTAGTTGCAAAAGAGGTTATAGCAGACTTGCCTAATATGTAGGAATCCTTACCGAATATGGTGGCAACCACTGAGAAATCATTGATGAATTAAGCACCACTTTATGAGGAGCTCATGGCCTAATGGACGAATGATGAGCGAAATGAGTTCATTTCGCTCTTAACACCAGTGATGGTTTTTGTTGCCATTTTATAGGTAAGAAACCCAAATGTAGGAAGGTAAAGAAAGAGAACTGTTCAGGGACCTAGACCCTATGTAAGTAATGAACCACATTTTAATTTTATGCTCTTTCACAAGCAAATGAATAAATTATTTCTAATTTGAAATTTCTGAATCCAGGTATCTGTATAATGTTTAATTATTTCACACACTTCTGAGGGAAGGCAAGGTTGATTAAAAAATAAACTTAGTTAATTTTACTCAGTAGTACCACAGTGGGATAATTTAGACCCAAGAACATTGCCTATTATGAGTAACAAGGGTCTGGGCTTTAATTTCCTTGTTTTGGGATTTTGCATATCATAAAGTTTGGATACTGGTTATCACACTGGGAATAAGTGTAAAAGGAAAAGTCATGCTAGAAAGCCCTCTGACCTCAATTAGGTCAAAAAAGGAGAAAATAAGGGAAACAAGATAATCACAAGAAATATAGCCTGTTAGTCCTTGTACATGACAGAAAACAAAAAATTAGGATACCGTATCATTAGTCTCTTAGTGATTTAATTGGCGTGACTAGCAATTGATGTTGATAGCAACTTAGCATAACATTTCTTGGTAACAGAGTGATTTGGACAGTATCATTGTCTGATTGTAGGGATTTTCAGCAACAACAAAGAAATAAGGTTGTTTTTAGTGTCCCAAGTAGATGCAGACCTTTGGACTTAAATATAAAAGCATTGAGCTGTTTTAGAATGTAAATAAAGATAGCTTCCTCCAGAACTTGGGAACGCTCAAATGCAGAAATATGTCTACAAAATGATAGCAACTCAACTTTCTCCCATCAGATTATCAGAGATTCCTAATATTTGAGGCTGTCCTGAGGTCCTCTGAAAATATGTTGGAAGATATTGACCTGTCCTGACAGCATTTGTAATAGTAAAAGCAAAAACAAACAGCAATAATTTGAATATCCATTAGTAGAGAAATGCATAAGTATATGCATCTTACTGATAATTGGGTATCAATATGGATAGATCTCAGAAAAGTTGTGTTTGGTGATGAAGCAAGTTGTAGAAAATATGTATAATAAAAATCATATAAGGAAAATTTAAAAACACGAACCTATTTATATTGTTTGGGGATACATATTCATATTAATGTATATATTATTTAAAAAATACAAACCAGTGGACTGGGAAGATACCAAATTCAAGCTGCTAAAGAGGGAAGGAGGGGGCCTTCCTGACTGGCTCACATGGTAGAGGATCTGACTCTTGATCCCAGGGCTGTGAGTTTGAGCCTCAATTTTAATGTAGAGATTACATGGAGCAAAGGAAGAAGACCGGGTCAGTTGACTAACTTTAACACTATTGGTAATGTTTTGCTTTATATATTAGCACATACAGAAAAAATTGTATCATTAATTCTGGCCAGTGTGTGCATAAATATTTATGTTATTCTCCATACTTTTGACATCTTTTTCCAATTAAGAAAAGACACATAAACATACAAATTCTTCATATAATTTTAGGAGGTTCATAAACCTCTGAAACCCATACTATTTCATTCCAAAAGTTGGAACAAACATTGTGTTGAGATGAATATTAGGGAGTATGGTCAATTTTGGATCTATATCAGATTATTTTAATGACAGTTGACATATAATCAAATCATTATTAAGTCCCATTGAGTGTTATATAAAGTGTCATTAGGGATTACATCCCAGGATGTTCAGTACATCAGTTACTTTTTTTTGTCCCGTTGTGTCTGCTGGCTTTTGGTACAATAAACCACCCCAAACTTGGTAGTTTAAGTAATAAACATTATTTCTCATGATTTGTGCATTGGCTGGGCAGTTGTGGGCTGGACTGGTTCCTCAGAACCCTGTGGTCAGCTGATGGCTTGGCTAGGGATGGATGATCTAGGATGTCCTCACTCCCATCCGTGTCAGATAGCTGGCAAGATTTCAGCTGGGGCAGTGGAGATGACTTGGCCATGTCCTGGCTTGTTTACATAGCAGTGGACACAGGGTTCCCAAGAACTAGCGAAAGAGAAAGCAAGCCCCAGCACACACACATTTTTTTAAACCTCAGCTTGCATCATGCTTGTTGTTGCCCCATTGGCCAAAGCAAGTCACATGGCCAAGCCCAAAGTAGTGTGGGAGAAGAGTACCTGAGGGCTGAGCTACAGTTCCCCACCCTCAGCCTTTCTTTCAGCTTGCCTTAATTGGGTGAATACATTGAGGCAGGAATGGTTTCCGTGGCAGCTTCAGCTTTACCCTGGCTGACCCTCTGTATGACAGAAGCCACCATGGCTCTTGATAGGTCCACTGCTCCTATTTTCCCAAAGCACCAGGAATTGGAACTGCAGTTCTTTTGCAGTATGGAGACTCAGTATGATCTTTACATTACTTTTTTTATTGGAGGAAAAAAGTAAAAGCAGAAGCTAACAACCAGAAGAAAAATAATTTTCTATCTGTTAAGGGGAGCTTTGTGAAAATAACAGATATTTTAGAAATAAGTCCAAATTGGGAGTGCAGTGAATCATGCCAAACCAGACTGGGCTGGATGGCCTGTTGGACATAAGGGTGGAACAATACTGTTTGGAACAGGTGGGGACAATACTGTTCCCTGCCTAATTTTCTGCCTTTTCAGCCAGCACTGAGCTGTCATGTGGACAAAGACTTACTTCACACACACAAAAATACTTCTTTGTCTTGGTTGAAAGTCATATCTTTCGGACAGTAAGATGGGGCCCCAAATAACCCCGTGTCAATTTCGTCTTCTGTGAGCCACAGACTGCTGTCTGTGAGCTCCTGAACAAGATGTAAATTGAGGATTAACTTGGTTTTGAACACAGTCTCAAAAATCATGGATCTTTCACTTTGACTTTCTCTCCTTCTCCCTGTCTTTTTAAATGGAAAATTTTTAACTACACAAATGGAGAGAAAACTTATCCCTCAACTTCAACACTGGGCAACTCATGGCTGATCTTGTTTTCCTTTTGTTAATGGGGTGTATCACAGTGATTGACTTGTGGATGTTGAGCCATCCCTGAATCCCTGGAATAAATCTTGATTTTGGTGTATGATCATTTTGATGTATTATTGAATTTGGTTTGCTAGGATTTTGTTAAGGATTTTTGATCTCTGTTCATCAGGGACATTGGCCTGTAATTTTCTTGTGGTGTTCATGTCTGGTTTTGGTATCAGGGTAATGCTGGCTGGTCTTGTAAAATGAGTTTGGAAGTGTTCCTTACTCCTTCATTTTTGAGTTTGAGAGGGGTATAAATGCTTTTTTAAATATTTAGTAGAATTTACCAGGGAAGCCATTTGGCCCTGGCCTTTTCTTTGTTGGGATTTTTTTGATTACTGATTCGTTCTCCTTGCCAATAATTTAGGTTTTCTATTTATTCATGATTTGGTGTTGATAAGTTGTATGTTTCTAGGAATTTATGCATTTCTTCTCAGTTGTCTAATTTATCAGCATGCAATTGTTCCAACCCCATTTTCTGTATTTTCACCTTTCCTTAGTCTGTTTTGGAGCAAATCTTAGATATCACTTTATATCTGTATTTAGGTTGGCTTTTAAATAAGCAAAACTCAGCTCTTGGCGCTAACTACTCTTTGGGCTTCCACTTGACTTTTAACAGTAGGAGCTCTGTTTTACAGAATAATGTAGACATCTCCAGTCACTGGGCAGTCTTCTTGATACTTGTCCCCGTTTCACCTGCAGGAGTATGGAGCAGTGATATCTTGGCATACATTGTCTTGGATTGCAGAACAGGGGTGGCTCCCTACCCTGCAGTCCTAGCTGTACTCAGGCACTATTTGCTTAGGTAGGATTGGTAGAACCAGTTCATGGTTATTGGTCTCTTCATTCCTTCTTCCACGTGCCTGCATCATGGTGATAGCTCTACAAATAATACTTGTTTCTTTCAATGATCAGATGCATTTAAATGTATACTGTCAGGATAAGAAATATCCTGGAGACTCCTTGGGGGTCCTATGAAATTGTTTGCTGAAGTTTGTGTCTATGTTCCTTTGCACATTTTTTTTCCCTGGGAAGAATATTCGTAAATCCCCAAAGTGGTCTATGGCCTCCCTAGATGACCGTCTAAAGTCCAAAGAATTTAAATAGCCTGACCAAGGTCACTTGGCAAATTAATAGAAGAGATGGACTTAGAATTATAAGTCTCTTGAGCCACAATTCAGGGATCTTGGTCCAAAACATGCTTTTACTGGAAAAGTTTGAAAATCAAACATAATAAAGCACTAGAGAGAAGGGAGGTGGAAGGTGGTAAGTCAAATTTTTTTGGTAAGATTTCCATAGACACTAAACCAATATGTTACCATGAAGTAATGGTAGGTATCATTTGTTGGCAACTAACTTGATTTTTCAGAATAAAAATAAGGCATAAAAACAGAGTCACAGCATTGGTCTTATATTTATTATGTTTTTAAATTCTCCAGTGATCACAGAGAAGAGTCTATACCTGCAATATAGACTTTCAAATATAAATCAAGGGCATAAGGTTTTGACTTTATGTAAATAATTGAAAGCTCATTATTTTCCTGGTAAGGATTTATTGTTATTAATTATAAAATTAATATTTATTAATTGAGGGCACATAATGAGAAGGAAATTGCTGGGCTTCAACAACTGGACTCTGGCACAGACTTCTGTGTCCTGTTTCTATTATCTAGGATTAGGGCTTGGAGTGTAGGGAAAAAAAAAAAACTGGAGCTCGGATAACCTCTTCCATCTTTCTCCTGACCTAAGCCCCAACCACATCCTCTATCCATCTAGTGTCGTGTTCTTTCTTCACAAGGTCCTTGCCTTTCTAGATGCAGAAGGGTTGGAGAAGGCAGGAAACCAAGTTTGCACTTGCCCAGAAGTGAGACACATAATGAAGTCCTCCAAAAGAAAGGCAGCTTTCTCCTCCCACCTTGGTCACAGCCCTCTTTCCTGTCCTCGGTGGAAGCCTGCTTAGCACCTCTCCCGTGACTAGTGAGTGCCAGCCTGTCAATTGTTGTCTGGTCTACAGAGACAGTAGACACTGTCATCTTTGTTTGGGGCGATGAAACAGTCTTCAGTTTTTGCAGCAGTTGTATGTAACTGTCAGGTGGCAAAGGTGTATTTTATGTACTGTAAGGTTGTAGCAAATGAAAAATTCCACCAGTTGCTGAATCCTATGGATTCGACCTCTGCTGTGTTGCTTCAGTTTACCTTATTCTTTTATGTCTTACCTGGATCACCTGGCCAAGTCCAACTACTTGGTGTGCCCCTTACAGGCTTAGATATTCTCACTTTGGCTGATGTTTAGCTACAATTAATTCCCCGTGCCAATGGTCTAATTCTCCTTTTAGGCGAGTCCCAATTCCACCTTATTGAGTCTTAGAGTTGGAAGTTATCTTCAAAATCCCATGGCTGTCTTAGCTGCAAAGATTTCATGACTGTTTATGCATGTTTTATCTTCTCTTCTGGTCAGTTACTTTTCAGGTAGAGCCGTTGTTCATCTTTGTATCCTACCTTGTTTTGTGATATGTCCTACTAGATATACAGCGCTATCTTTTTTTTTTTTTTTAGGAAGTTTGAAATAAACTTAGGTTTATTTCATTTGCTAAATAAACCTAAGTTTATTTCAACCATATTCCATATGACTTTCTCAATACTTGAATTCTTTTTTTTAAGATTTTATTTATTTATTTGAGAGACAGCGAGAGCAAGAGAGCATGAGCAGGGGGAGGGGCAAAGGAGAGGGAGAGCACCTGGGAGAAGCAGGCTCCCCACTCAGAAGGGAGAGCACAGGGGGCTTGATCCCAGGATTCTGAGATCATGATCTGAACCAAAGATAGATGCTTCATGGACTGAGCCACCCAGGCATCCCCAGTGCTATTTTTAAACATATTGGGGGGAAATACGTGCTGTATTTCCTTCTGCTGTGTGTGAATATAGTCTTTAAAACCACCCACTTGGTCTCTATTTTGAGTAGCCAGTGGATAGAACACCCGACACAGTGTAATGCAACTTAAATCCCACCAGTAAACCGCTGCTCTTGGTTACTCGGCTAATGGAGTGACCCAGGGAGGGGTGAAGCTGTGAAAGCACCCTGTGATTCAAATATTACCAGAGCCTTTGATTTCATTGGAAACGATGAAGTTGTCTGATGTCGACATCACTCTTCACTTCATTCAGCTTGCCTCTGGAGAGATGGACCGGTGAGGACAGAGAGAAGATACTTAAAAGGGCACCAGAAAGCTGAGCCGCTCATTCACTAAAGGCAGGAGAATCAGTCTGCCCATCAGACCTGTCTTCACTCACCTGCCAGCTGTAATGCTGAAATCAGAGCAAACACCCCCGCCTGGCCCCCCAGCTGTTTCAGAATCTGTAAAAAGAGGTAGTTCTCCCAGAAAATGGCATCTATTCTATCTGTTGCCAGTGATCTTCACAAGTGTGGATGTTTCGGGAACAGGCAGAGATACGGATGGAAAAAGGGACTGAAAGAATCGAAAGGGGATTCTGAAGCAGACAGTATTTTTTTTTTTTTTAAGTTGCTTGTGGTTTTGGAGACAGGTTGAATTCAGATGTTTAAAATTCACAGGTAATCCGAATACTGGTACATTCAAACTGTCCTCATGAAATCTTTCTGTTGGAGCTCATCAACTCATAGCAGAATGGGCAGACTTGCATTTTGTGAGCTTTTTGGAGTCTGTTTTCCACACTCTGCTCCAGGTGGATGGGTTGTGAGGAATTCTGAGCTCTCCAGGGTATAAAAGAAATGGCCTCCAAGGTGAGGCAGGAAGAAGGGGAGGATGTCTGAATAACTGGTGGGGTCTGGAAAGATATGAATGGTCACCAGCTAGAACATTCTTCTTCTTCTTTCTTCTTTCTTCTTCTTTCTTCTTTCTTCTTTCTTCTTCTTCTTCTTCTTCATGTATTTATTCATGAGAGACACACAGAGAGGCAGAGACATAGGCAGAGGCAGTCCCTGCAGGGAGCCTGCTGTGGGACTTGATCCCAGGACCCCGGGATCACACCCTGAGCTGAAGGCAGATGCTCAACCACTGAGCCACTCAGGCATTCTGAGTGAGATTTTAAGTGGCTTCTAGACCAAGAATGGCAGGGTTGAGACAGGCAGGGTTATTTGGGGTCCTCCTACCAATGGGAGGTTTTTGAGTGATATTAATTCATTAAATATTTGTTTATTGTCCTGTCCTACTGATGGAAGAAAGATGTTACGTCTCAACACCAACCACCAAGAAGGAATTCTGGAACCGTCTTTGGTGCAAAAAGGTGGTTTTAATAAAGCACAGGGACAGGACCCGAGGGTAGAAAGGTGTACGAGGTCATGAGGAGTGGCCTGTGTATACTTCAAGTTGGGAGAGGGTTAGGGATAATGTAAGTCTCTACAGAATTTTGGAAGCAGGGTTTCCAGGACCTTGAGGGGCAACTTACTGTTGGGAAAAGTTTTTTTGTTACTGTCTATATGAAACCTTAGGAGACCCTTCAGATCTATATCGGTGGGCCATATGCTTGGGGAATGATTGCCAACATGTGTCTTGGGGGATGGAGATAAAGGAAGTTTCCAGAGGGCTTTTTACATGTTGAAGGAGACTTACAGGATCCTGGAGGGTCCAGCTGAGATTATCTTTTGACTTTAGCAAAGCATTAATGTGAAGGCAGCTGAGTTCCTAGAGGAATGTCACTCTGCCTGTTTTGAGGACTTGTGAAAGGGCCATAAGTGGTAAGGAAATGAATTTTTCTTTTGCTTTTGCTTCCCACATCACAATTAGGCTGTAGACTCCTAAAGGGGACACTGTGTCACCCTCACTTTTGTGTTTCCATCACCTGGCAAAACGCCTGGCACAGTGGAAGCCGCAACTTTGCTGAATGGAGCCAAACTGTTGTTCCCAGTAGGCCAAAAATGCAGAGAGAGTGGAAAGCCTTCCAGTGCAACTTGGTGGTGGTGTCGAAGCCTCCAACGAATGAGTGGTGAGAGCTGGTGGATTAAAGTAGACAGTTAACTAATTGTAAACTGGAAATGTTTTTCGAAGATAAAAATAGCCCCCTCCAATAAAACCAGTAGGGCTTCCTTTGGAGTTTTCTTTTAATAGAACTGGATATTAGCAACTTCAGTTCAGCTCCTGGAAGTCAGAGGCTGCAGAGGGAAGCTGGTAGGCTGGAATGGTTTCTATAGCTGATTCGTCTTACTCTCTTCAGGATAACCCTCCTTCAGCTGAGACCCAGAGAGGTTACAGGATTGCCTGAAGCCACACAACCAGCCCCAACTGGCCCCTTTAAGGGGTAGTGCTGCTCCTTTCTAGCTGACAGGGAAACAAAATTCACCCAGGCCATTTGATGAAAAGTTTCCCAACTCCAAAGGGAGCCAATTCCACATCAGGTGTGACTTGGGACCTCGCTTTTGGGCTTTTCTCTGTTGCAGGGTTATGGTTGGACCGTTTTTGGTGATATAAGAGATCGTTACCAGAGAAGATAAGGTTTTCCTTGCTCAGCTGTGTGAACCATCAAAATGTAAAACTATTATTATTTTTTAAAAGATTTTATTTATTCATGAGAGACACAGAGAGAGGCAGAGACACAGGCAGAGGGAGAAGCAGGCTCCCTGCGGGGAGCCTGATGTGGGACTCGATCTCAGGACCCTGAGATCATGATAAGCCAAAGGCAGATGCTCAACCACTGGGCCACCCAGGCATCCCCAGATTGTAAAATTATTACCTGACCAACTTTATGTCTGTTCAGGTTTAAAGAGGAGAATTTACTGCCTTTGTTTCTTCTTAGTGGACTCACCACTCACCTGCCTGAGTGGGATCTGGTTTTGCCCTCTTCCAAAGGCCAGTTTGTCTCCAAGGAGACATGCTAATGGTTAATCATTTTGTTTATTCTGCTCCCCCCAAATTCCGGTGGCTTCATTTGCATTGAGAGTAGGACCAATTTGTGTGTGTGTGTGTGTGTGTCTTGGCATTTCCTTTGGTTTTGAATGGCTCCTAACGTTTGCTCCTAATGTGTTTTTTTTTTTTTTTTTTTTTTGAAAGGTTGGTTAGCTCTTAGTGATAGGTGTGGCTTTCTCTCAATAGGAGTTTTTCTGGGTGTGGGATAGAGAGAGTGAAAGGAAGGGCTTTAAAAAAGAAATTTTGTGCTCTATATCTACACAACAAGCAGTAGATTATTTTGGAGCCTGATATTTATGCAGTTATGTTCACTTGGCTCACATACTTGAGTTTTTGGGGTTAAAAGATTAATGCATGCAAAGGAATGTTGATATTTAGCCTGACAAAAACCGTGCATTTACAGAGCTGTGGTTTGCTTTTCAAAACGTAGAAATGTAGAGAAGGTTTATTTCTTCACCTATGACAAAGAATTCCAAATATGAGACTAATCTGGTTCATGTAGTAAATGCATTTTTTTGTAAGTTTCATGTGACACATTTTGGATCAAAAAACTTTGTAATTTGGGATCCCTGGGTGGCGCAGCTGTTTAGCGCCTGCCTTTGGCCCAGGGCGCGATCTTGGAGACCCGGGATTGAATCCCACGTCGGGCTCCCTGTGCATGGAGCCTGCTTCTCCCTCTGCCTGTGTCTCTGCCTCTCTCTCTCTCTCTTTGTGTGACTATCATAAAAACAAACAAACAAACAAAAAAAAACAACTTTGTAATTTGTTAGGACAATAATTCAGGGTGGAATCTGACTTTGGAGAAGGGAAGACTCTTACAAGGAAAGGCTGAAGAAGCTTAAATACACTGAGGTTGGTTAAATGCCTGCTTTGGGCTCAGGTCATGATCTCAGGGTCCTGGGATCCACCCCCGCCCCCAGCCCCTGGAGCCCCGCAAGCAAGCCCTACAGCGGGTTCCACACTTAGCAGGGAGTCTCTTCTCTCTGTCCTTCTGCCCTTTTGTTCCTTTCCTCAAATCAATATGTAAAATCTTGAAAAAAAAGAAAAGAAATGCTTTCTTTCCTACAAACTGGAGTATGGATATATTTCAGAGCTAAGAAATCAGGTAGCAGATCTTGATATTATAAATCACTGCTAAGTGTGGGCTCATGCTATTTTTGGCTGTGTTTGTAATCATGCAGGGTTACATGATGATCAAAGTTTTCAGTGGCTTATCTAGTTTCTGAAGGTATTCTGTGCTTTGCATTGTCAGTAACTCCCTCTGGAGACCTTACCTTTTGTTGTGGGAGTATGCAGCTGTAAATTTAACAGTTTTTCACGCCATCCAAGAGAAGAGAAGAGAAATCTGTTATTGGAATGAACAATTACTGAGGACCCACTCTGTGTTGTCCTGCATTTGTAGTACCTCCTTTGAGGTAGGTATTAGTTTTCCTTCTACAGACAGGAAACAAAATACATGGGTTAGGTAACCTGCTCACAGTCACTCATCTGAAAAGTGGCAGAGGACAGACTTAAATTCAGGGTCACCTAAATTGAAGGTCTACTGTGGAAGGGAGCTGTCTGTTCCTATACAAAGAACAAGTGTGGGTCCCTGGGCCAGCAGCATAGGTGCCCCCTGGGATGTCATGAGAACTGCAGACTCTCAGGGCCCATCCCAGACCTACTGATTCTGAATCTGCATTTCAACAAGCTCCCCAGGTGATGGAGAGCACTAGTGCACAGGAACCCTACAGGCCAAGCAAGGTAACATACCGTGAAACATGTCCTCAGAGGAAGTCTGGTGGTTGTCCTCCAGCACATCATCTGACAAGGATAGGGATGCAACCAATCAATCATCTCTAATTATCTTACTGAAGCAAAAATGACAGGGCAATGCTCAGGAGTGGACTGAGGCAGTTCTGGAGTCAGATGCATGGAATCAATGGCCATTGACACCATGCTTAGAAAGCCCTCCACCCAGAATGGCTCCTTGGTGGCTACTGTCAGTGCCAAGCTTTACCATTACTGGTCCCTCTGAGCTACTGCGTTGTTCTTGATAAAAATGTTGGTCAGTTCATAGCACCTTACTGGGAACTGCTCTATCAAACATTCTAAAGCCACCCAAGAACAGTTTTTGTCAGGATGGACACAGAGAAAGAGATCCAGAGTGGGGATTCAGTAGCAAAAATAGAGGAGGTCATTGAAAAGAGCCCGGCCTCCAGAAATTCCCAGCCTGGGGCTAGAGAAAGTCCTTTCTTTACTTTCTTTTCTTAACTGGTTTTCCTTTTAGTATTTCCCCAGAATCTAGACTGGTGATGCCTGGGTTCTTGTCTGCCCTCCTCCCTTCTGGACTCTTGCTGGTCCCAAACCCTGTGAGTGTGTCATCCTTTTCCCAGCTGTCACCCTGGTTTGAATCTGCATTGTCTGACACTGGGACTGTCACAAAGTTTCCTAAGTGATCTTCACTGTCTTTCCCCCTGTAATTCACAGAAACAGCATTGCCAGAACCATTTTCCTGGTAGTACAGCCTTGCACCTGTCACTCATACTCAAAAACTCTCAGCTCTTATAGAAAACAGGCCAAAGGCCAAAATTTGGTAGTCTCAAATCTCTTGCAGGCTGTTCCTGTCCAATTCTTATTTTCCTGTAATCCTTCTGGAATATGTAAACAACGATGGGGCAGCCTGAATGCCTTGTCCTAGCTATAAGCTCCTAACATAGTGCCTGCACATAATAGTTCTCAATAAATATTGGTTGATTGAACAAATGAATGAGTGAGCAGATTCTCCTGTCAATGTTTTATCGTCGGGCTAAAATTCACTCCTTGGTCAGGCCATTCTTCATGACTGGCCTCCCTTCCCTTTCTTGTCATTTATCAGAATCCTCTGAGGCCCACGTAAAGGCTCATTTCCTGGAAACTTTTGATTTAGCTCACTGAGTTCATTCCTTCTTCAAATCATAGCCATTGTCCTGGAGTTATTTATTTGATACTTAATCATGTGTAATCTTGCAATGCTCTGTGTGTGTGTGAATCATGCTGCAGAGATAGACTATAACCCTCTAGGTCAGAAAAGATTTGCATTTCTTTATACTCTTCAGAATTGAGCATCTTTCCTTTTGGCCTTTTCACATTTTCCTGCCTGCCCTTCTTGTTCTCAGGTCATTGGCGGCTCATTCACAGCACCTGGGTTGGGTATTAGGCTTGTTTGTGGGTCAGGAACCCCTCCTCTCAGGAATGCATGGGTCCCTGGGGCAGGTCCTGCATCATCTGGTTTCTCTTTGTGTCATCTACGGTTTGTTGAAATGATGGATGCTATAAGCTTTGTCCTTCTGAATTTTATGTCCCTCTTTTTCATTCTGCTGAGTCCATGGAACTCCCACTTCTCCACTAATCCAAGTACAATCATAGTTAATAAAAGTCAATGCCATTGTGACTCCATGAATCTTCCTTATGTGAATGTAGTCAGGAGCCACTTGAGGCAGCAGTAGTGGACCTGTTCCACTCTGAGAGGGAGGCAGGAGCCTGTCTGGTGATGGGGAAAGAGATTTTTCACCCCCTTATGTTTCCTGGAACTAAGTAAACAAAGTATTTGACTCTGTACTTGAATTTCATTAAAAAAAAAAAAAAAAAGAAAAAGGAAGCAAGAATAGCCTACATTCTCTTTTCTAGTGGTGCTGCATTGAGTATTAATAAGAACATTATAAAATGCTTTGAATACAATCATTGTGACATGCAAAGTACCACAACTCTATCACAGTTGAAGCTCTGTACTGTATGCCCCTCCTTTCTGGCTCTCCTGCCTCCCCTCAAAGCTTGCAGGCAACTCTTCCTAATACAGCTATTACAGAAGTATTTTTCCAACAACCTTGGGAGGCCTGGCTCACTATGCTTTATGGAGGTTATCTCCAGTCTTTTAACAGATTGTCTTTGAAAGAGTTTTGTGTTACCTGTTAGGGAAATGCATCAAAATTGGAATCAATTGAGTAAAGTTAGAAATGTTTCAAGAAAATAGGCACGTCTCTGCTTGACCTGCTCAGCCTCAAATTTTCACATCTTAGTAGTTTGGGGAGGAATGAATGGCAGAGAAGAGAAATCACAGAATGAAATGAATTAGTAATGAATTCATTGAATTTGGGCAGGGTAGCTTGCCTATTTGAAAAATTCTTGGCAAAATTTCTCCATCACCCTCCTCCATAATTGGCTGGGTAATTTAAAGAAGGCTTATTGCATTTGAATTTTCTGAATAGAGCAAGTTCAGTTCAGCCTTTTATATATGGTAGATTGTTCGAAGTGTATTATTGGAAGTGCGGAAAGACAGCCTTTTCAGCCTTATTCCTGGGCTGGAGGAAGGACAGCCTTGCCTAAAGCATGCTAAACCCATGATTATATCCTTTTCATAAATATGACAAAAATCACTTGTTAGAAAATTAAAATTACAAGTTGAAAAAATAAAAGAGGCATATGTATACATACTTAGATGTTCATCACAGGAGTTACGGTAGGAAAATAAAAGAATTAATTGCTAACGAAAATGAAATTTCTAAAGATTTTATTTGTTTATTTGAGAGAGCATGAATGGGGCAGGGAGGGGTTGAGGGAGAGGGAGAAGCAAAGCAGGCTCCCCGCTGAGCAGGGAGCCCAAGGTGGGACTCTATCCTAGGACCCTGAGATCATGACACCTGTTGAAAATGTCCTCATCTCATGCATCCTGGTCTACCTGGTATTAGAACACCCAGGTTCCATGTCTCACTAGGATGTGGACTTCTGGAGAGCAGGGCTTGTTTTGCACACTAGCCCGCGGTCTTAATCTAGTTTAGAAGCACTCTTGGACCTTTTAAAAATGTTAGTCTCTGGATTCCATCCTAGACCAGTTAAAATCAGAGCTCCCTGGGTGGAACTCAACTGTATTACCTTTCAAAATTTCCTGGGTGATTCCTAAAAATAGTCAGGGTTGAGATTCGGTGTTAGTAGTAGAAATTTACAAATTGTCGGTTATGCCATCGTTTGGTGCAACATCAAATGCAAATCAGTCAGTAAATATATATCAGGGTAGTGTTGGTAACTGCATCTGACTTCTGTAAAAGGGAAACTAGCTCTCAGGGGACCTTATAAAAGAAGAACCTCTGTGCGAACAGCACTTGGGCCCTTAGTGGTGGCCTGGCTTTAGCAGCCTTCCACCTCCTCCCCACTGTGGTGTTGTGTCCTAGAACAGAGGCCTCCGAAACATGGCAGGGACTCCTTCCACCTGGGAAGGTGATTTTCATGTTTGCATGAGGTTCAGGTATCTGTTTTTCACAAGTGTTCTGGGTGACTCCTGAGAGCTTGAGAACCACTGCTCTGCATGTCTGTGGAACTGAAAACAATGTGGGTGTTATAAGCACTGGGTTTTTTTTGGGGGGGTGGGCAGGGGTCTTCCCTAGATTGTTTTTCTTACCCCTAAATTATACAGTCATACACATATTTTCTCTAGAACTTTTTTTTAAAAATATTTTTAAAATTTATTTATTCATGAGAGACACAGAGAAAGAGGCAGAGACATAGGCAGAGGGAGAAGCAAGCTTCCAGTAGGGAGCCCGATGCAGGACTTGATCCCTGGACCCTGGGATCATGACAACCTGAGCCAAAGGCAGATGCTCAACCCCTGAGCCACCCAGGTGCCTTTAGAACTTCTATGTAGTTTTAAAGTTTAGCTCCTTGTATCATCTAAAATTTACTTTTCTGGTGTGAGAGACCACACCCCCTTGAACTTTTTCCAAATGGATATTTAAATAATGATTCTAAAGATAATTTATTAAAGTATGCATTCTTCATCTTCTGTTCTGAAGTGCCGCCTTTATCCTTTATTACATTCACATCTGTATTCTGTTTCTGGCCTCTTCTATTCTCTTCCTTTTCTCTATTCTTGAGCCAGCCCCTGATACCATACTGTGCAATTCCTCTAGTTTTAGAATATGTTTTTTTCTTTTTTTTAAGGATTTTATTTATTTATTCATGAGAGAGAGAGAGAGAAAGAGATGCAGAGACACGGGCAGAGGGAGAAGCCGGCTCCATGCAGGGAGCCTGATGTGGGACTCGATCCTGGGACTCCAGGATCATGCCCTGGGCCGAAGGCAGGCGCTAAACCACTGAGCCACCCAGGTATCCCCTAGTTTTAGAATATGTTTTTATATTTGTTTGGGCAAGACCTCCCTATTTATATTCCTTCCTTTTTTTTATATATATATATATTCCTTCTTAAATGAATTCTTGGCAGTTCATCTTCATTCATTCTTCCAGATAAAATTCAGGATCATCATGTCAAAACTTCAAAACAAAATCTCTGTCTTTTTTTAAAAAAAATTTATTTATTTATTCATGAGAGATACACAGAGGCAGAGACATAGGCAGAGGGAGAAGCAGCCATTAAATTACTCTTCTCATCTTCCTATTTTTACATTATATTCTGCTCTGTGAAATAAGTAGACGTGAGATTGTTTTTGAATGTTAAAATGGTTACGGAGTAGAGAGGATTGAGATTCCCTTACTCCCTTCTAGGTGGTCACCAGCCCCAGCCCTCCTGAGAGCCCGTAGAGACAGTCCTGGCTGGGAGTGGGGTACCACTTGAGGAGCCGAGTTCGCTCAGCCTCTCATGGAGCAAACTTAGAGGGAGGTCTTCAGAAACCACAGAGGAAACAGCTCTTTGTGTACAACTTCCCACTTCATAATTCAGCAGAGGATGTGCCTTCATGGATTGATACTGTATTCCTCTCTGACCAGCAGGTTGAAACAGGAAGTTTGTTTGGCACAGATCTGGGAGTCAGAAATGTACTGTGTGCCGAGTAAGGCATCTCAACTCCTCTTTGAAGCAAAAGGGGAGTTTGAACACTAACTTAGTTTAGGTGGCTATTATTATGAAAGGAAGGAAGGAAGGAAGGAAGGAAGGAAGGAAGGAAGGAAGGAAGAAAGAAAAGAAAGAAAGAAAGAAAGAAAGAAAGAAAGAAAGAAAGAAAGAAAGAAAGAAGGAAGGAAAGAAGAAAGAAAGAAAGAAAGAAAGAAAGAAAGAAAGAAAGAAAAGAAAGAAGAAAGAAAAGGAAGGAAGGAAGGAAGGAAAGAAAAGGAAGAAAGAGAAAGAAAGAAAAAGAAGAAAGAAAGAAGAAGAAAGAAAGAAAGAAAGAAAGAAAGAAAGAAAGAAAGAAAGAAAGAATTCCTGTTCATGAAAACAGAAATTTGGATGGAAATGAAAGAGGCTACCAAATTCCTAAGCCATCTATTACTTTTTTTTTTTTTTTTCAAATTTAACTACATTTTCTTTGCCTCACAGTGCAATTGTTGCTATGGCCCCACTTTAGTTACACCTAGGAGCTGAATCTGCAAATACCACAAAGCTTTACTTCCTTCAGAAGGATTTAGTTTGATTAATTTACACCGTTGGGTGACATTTCTCAGTTGAGTAGGAGGAAAAAAACTAGTTTAATTTAACCACATTAGCCACATCAGGGATGGGGAAGTGTAGGGAGTGTGTGTAAGTGATTTATTTGCCTTATTACTTAAGTGAAGATGTTTCTGGCTTAGGTTTTTACCTTGTCCTTTAAGAACTTTATGAGCAAGATATTTTAGGCTATGGTAGTTTGAATGTTCTTTTAACTCTGGTACTGCACGCTAAGGCTCTAATTTCTGCCAAATGTGAAACAGTGGAACAGAATAAAACCATGTGCTTTACATTATAAAAGTTAAATCTGATGGATGTTCATGTTTAGAAAAATCATAATCAAGCTCACTATTTGTAGATATGGCTAACACTACGCTTTTGCCAAATGAAGTCGGTTTCATCCTAATTGCTTGCCTTTATGTGTTTTATTTTCATATCTGTAGTAAATTAGATTTAGTTGTACTTAAAAACTATTCAGTGGAAATTTGTAGTGTAGGGCTTGGTTTGAATCCTGGCTCTTGTCATTTTAGAGCAATATCTTTGGTTTGTTCATAATATTCCTATAATAAATCACCTCCTAGAGTTGTTATAAGGTTCAAATAAAATAGTTATCTAGAAGTATGTTGTAAATCCTAAATAATTTAATAATTATAAGGAAGCATTTTATAAGCATTGATTTGCTTTAAAACTAAAACTGGGGATTCTTAGGGGTGTGATGTATGAATTGCTGGAGGTACCAGAGAATTTTCCAGATGGTCCAACATGTGTCCAAAACTTAAGTCCTAATAAAAACATATTTTAAAAAATAAAAAAAAAAAACAGTTGTCATGGCATTCTGAGATCCAGATTTTACTTATTTAGTTTAAAAGATTTTATTCATTGAGAGAAAGAGAGAGCATGAGCACAGAGGGAGATGGAGAAGCAGATTCCCCACTGAGGAGAGAACCTGACGTGGGTCTTGATCCCAGGACCTTGAGACTACGCACAACCTGAGCTGAAGGCAGATGCCCAACTGACTGAGCCACCCAGGCGCCCCTGAGATCAAGATTTTAAAGGACATAAATAAACATTGAATGATTTTTTTTTTAATCCATGAGGAAGCTTCAAGATTTTCTTTTGCTTTGGTTTTTGCTGGGTATATGTGGGAAGAGGAGTAGCAAATAGGGATCACCGAGGGACCCATCTTTTGATGTCACCAGAGTGATACCCACATCACACCACCAGGAGGTTGTCACATGGGAAGAATATCAGAAACACATGTGCAAATGGTACTCCATATATATCCTAAATGACACTTGTACCATCCTTTATATAAACTCGGGCTAAAAAAAATAAAAATATAATATAAACTCGGGCTGTCACACTTTCAAGTGATAGCAGTTCTTTAGCACCATCCTCAAGGGGAGTCATTTGAATTTATTGATTTTTTTTTTCTTTGTCGCCCCTGTCATGCCTGCCAAAGTTTATTGGTACATAAATACTCAGATTGCTCAGCAGTGGCTGTTCTCTGGGGCATGGAGTACAATATACTTTACGTGTTAGTCTGTCCTAGCTTCCAAGTAGCTGGGAAAAACAGGTGCTGGACTTCAGAGAGATCTGGAAGTGAGCCTGGTCAAGCCTCTTCTACCTTTCCAGCCCTGATGATCATCATGTGGCATGTGCATGGGATGACAGTGAAAAGCAGCCCGCTTGATGCCCAACCAAGCAGGTTTTTTTTATTATTCATATTCAGCACAGGTCTGTTGATGCAAAAAACACACACTCCTAATGTGGCCACTGAATCATCACTTGCTTCTTTCAAAATCCCTGAAATCTTGTATTCTGATGGTATTTGGCGGATCACATGTCATCCTGCAGTAGCCTGTGCCTGCCAGCAAAGTGTCTGAAAGTGGTTTCAAGTAATTTTAACAAACTCTTTGATGAGAGTCCACCTTTCAGAACATACTGAGAATAGTACATATACCCACCAAGTCGTGCCAAGTCTTGTTCTTTTTAAAATTTTAACATTGAATTTATACTTTGTTTGATAATAAAAGTATAAGGCCATGAGCTATGGAGGGAATGAGTAAAGATTATTCCAGGCTGGCTCGGGTCCCCTGTGAATGCCCTTCTCTTTGATAGTCTTTGATTATGTTACATATTTCTGATAGGAGATGCTAAAGACTGTTAACACATTTATTTAAAACTTCTTCAGCAATATTCACAGCAAGGAGGGGTTAGTGGATGTGTCTTTTGTGAATAAGCTGCCTTTGTCTGCTTACTAATTTCCTTTCAGGTTTCTGAACCTGTACCCAAAAATGACACACGTACAGGTGAATGGAGCACAAAATGAAGGAGACATTTATGCCAATCTGATAAATAAATAGTTCTAATCATCAGTATTCAAGAATTGACAGGTTTTTCTCAGATCCTCTACTATTTTTGACTCTGCTATTTGAACCCAAAGACCTACCAATGTAATGAGAAGGGGCTGGCTAGCTCTGCCAAGCGATTTCTGTGTAGTCATCTATGGAGACTTCACAGGCTTTGGAGAATATTTGGGTGAAGTTGGTGGCAGTTTTATTGCTACCATCTGATTCTGCTTTGGGCCTGTAGCAGTTTCTGCCAGTTTGTCACCAATGAGGAGAAAATGCTGTTACCAGAGTGGAAAAAGATGACATTCAGTAACTGTTTCCTTGTATTCATCTCAGAATTTGTCCATAATGGCCGTGTGTCGAAGAGCAAAGCATTCAGCTGCTGTTGACTGGGTCTGAGACATTGATAACTTATTTTAATTTGAAATTATATTGTCCATCCTAAGAATGAGTAAGATGAACTAACAGAAGATCATGGGGATATGTTCGGGTCCCCTTGGCCTCGTCTTCCATTTGGTCTTGTAGTCTCACAACCCTTTGGGCCCCAGGGAAGCAGAAGCCCTGTCTTGTTCTCTACTGTTTCTCCCGTACTTAGTGCAGTGCCTGGCATGGAGTTGGAGCTCAGTTTGTTGAATTGAGTGAGTAAATAAAAAATCAAGTAGAAAAGGAGTTCCTGGGAGCAGCTGCAAAAATAAGCAATTCCCATAGTTAATTACATTTGTGTGGGGGTTTTTTGTTTGTTTGGTTGGTGGGTGGGTGGCTTTTTGGTTGGATCATTGGTTTTCAAAGACCAAGAGTGGGGAAAATCCACTAGACTCCAGTCTTTATATGGTGTTGTTTGTTGGTGACGCAGTGGATGGAATGAAGTTGATCTTTACCCACTCTTAGCACGCACCTCTAATATTGGATCTTGAGTGTCACCATCAACCACTACTTTGTTCCCCACTTGCTGCTGTTCTCTGCTACTCAGAAATATTCAATATTGGTGGACATTCAGGTTTAGGTTATTTCCATTTTTGTTAAACACTCCCCTAGTATTCTATTAGGTAGACTCTGTGCAACAGTATTGTTGATTCATAGGGTATATGCCTATGACATTTTGAGAGGAATCCCATATTTGGCTTCCAGAAAGGAGTTGTCTATTTACATAAACACCAAGGGCATTAATGAGTGGAGAGTTATGGAAATATGGTGACATTTTGGAATTAATTGGAGGAGGATAGTTCCAAGTAGCTAAAAATTAACTGCCTGTAAGCTCACAGAAATTTTGAGGATAAGAGGTTCTTTGTATTTCCTTTATATCCTCCACCACATAGTTAACCGATTAATGTAATCAGTCTATTCAGTGAAGAAGTGAAGAAGTCTCTTACCTTTCATGCTGTTCCCCATTACTTGGGCATATTTCCAGGGGGTTTCATAGGGAGAAAAAGTAACTCTTTCCTATGAAGATATGCTATTCCAAAGTTTTACTTAGACATGTGATAGAAGCTCAAAAGGTATTTATTGAACCATTCTTGTGGTTCAGGTTTCAACTATAAACATTATAGGGGGCACGTGAATGGCTCAGTTGGTTAAGCATCTGACTCTCAATCTCAGCTCAGGTCTTAATCTCAGGGTCATGAGGCTCACATTGATGCTGGGCATGGAGCCTACTTAGACAACACACACAAACATTATAGGAATAAAGAAAAAAAACAGGCTGAAATCAAGGCAGGAAGAGAATAGATCTAGAAAGAAGTGGGGAATTAGTTTGTTCAGATGAAGGACACACCACCAATGGAAAATATGTCTACTGTGTGCAGTGGGGTATGGGTGGTAGCAGGAAGTCTTTTTTAAAGATTTTATTTTAAGTAATCTCTACACCTAACGTGGGACTTGAACTTCTTACCCTGAGATCAAGAGTCACATGCTCTACTGATTGAGTCAGACAGGTGCCCCCCCCCTCACCCCCTAGATGCCCCACTGGTGGCAGGAAGTCTTACAATGTGTACAGAAGGTTAAGTGGATGGACTATAGAAGTAGATGGCAATGAGGCTGGATAGTTACAGCAGAAACTTGGCAAGCAAGACATGGAGTAGGAATATAGAATCTTGGAATTTAGAGGAAATGTGACATTTCATAGTAGACTACACTTAGGTTGTGTTTATTAAGCAACAGTCAGCTAGTGAGGTTACTATACATGCCAGTCCTGATAAAGAAGACCATCAATTCTTCATGAAAAGGAAAGAAGTTGGGACTCATGTCTCTCTTCAGCTCAACACCTTTTTTTGAGGTATAGGGTGTATAGGCCATGGAGGAGGATGCTATTAGGTTTGCCTACATAATGGGAAATACCTGATTAGAAGACACTATGGAGCCAGTCTAATTGACTGCATCCAGTAGAAGACCAACAAAGTCAATTCCTGAAATCTCTGTCAAGTAGTAACATCCAGGTGACCTAAGTGATGAAGAAATTTAGTTTATGCAGCTTTAGCATTAGGTCAATGACAATTCTCCTGTGGATTTATAGGATGGGGAATACTACAACTAGAAATACCCATAACTATAAACTCCTGGTGTCACTTAGGGGAATCTACATTCTAGTGAGGATAAACGTCACCTACCTGGGATGCCTGAGTGGCTCAGTGGTTGAACGTCTGCCTTTGGTTCAGGACATGATCCTGGAGTCTTAGGAGTCCCGCATCGGGCTTCCCACCGGGAGCCTGTTTCTCCCTCTGCCTATGTCTCTGCCTCTTTCTGTGTGTCTCAAATAAATAAAAACTTAAAAAAAAAAAAAAAAAAGAAAAGGTTTAAAAAAATCACCTTCCCTAGTGACGAGCAAATAACGGAAACCCTGGGTCAGTTATTCTGGTCTGTGAGTCATAACTTGGAAATATTGGGTTTACTTCTGATTTTGAGAAGGTAAATGTGTTTGTAAGAGCCATAGAAAGGCCCAGAATTCATTTCCATTAAATTACATTGTAATCCCATCAGGCACTTTTTCTCACGAGCAAAGTAGCAACAATTAGAGGACCTTTGAATACTTAACCCGTGACTTTGAGACTTCTCTGAGAACACAGTTCCCCATCTGCAAAATGGAAATAATGTCTACTTCCAGTCACAGGGTGGCTTGAGGGCTCAAAATGGTAAAGAAGATAAAAGCTAAAGTACTGCAAAATTGTAGGGTACTTTTTGCTTTTAAATTGCTTTGTACTCATGCATCAATTTTTATCTAGGGCCAAGATTCTAGGCTAAGAAAGAGAGCTCTCAGCATTCATTTTCCTTGAATTAGCCCTACTTTATCCTTACTTTAGCCCATTTCTTCCATCTCTTTTGAACATCACCCTATCCTTCAATAATAAAATAGAACCGCAAGTAGTGAAATCAAACTGTGAAATTATAGAATTGGAAAGCCAGAACTCACTATAGGTTAAAGAGAAAAGCAGTCTGATTAAAATTACTCTCATCGGGCAGCCCCAGTGGCTCAGCGGTTTAACGCCGCCTTTAGCCCAGGGTCTGATCCTGGAGATCCGGGATCGAGTCCCACATCAGGCTCCCTGCATGGAGCCTGCTCCTCCCTCTGCCTCTGTCTCTGCCTCTCTCTCTCTCTGTGTCTCTCGTGAATAAACAAAATCTTTAAAAATAAAATTACTCTCATCAAGGTGAAAATGACTGCTATAGCTCTAACAGGATTATTTACATTTTTTTTAGAGATGTGCTCCCAACTTGTGGAGCACAAATTACAGATGTAAATTTCAAATTGTGGGGGATATGTACTGATAATTTGGGACACAAATTTCTTTTTCCAGCTCAATATTTTTGGAGGTAGGAGATTGATGTGCCTATATAATTTCCCATTAAGAAACAATTTGGATGGGCAGCCTGGGTGGCTCAGTGGTTTAGCGTGGTCTTCAGCCCAGGGCGTGATCCTAGGGACCCGGGATCGAGTACCACATCAGGTTCCCTGCATGGAGCCTGCTTCTCCCTCTGCCTGTGTCTCTGCCCGCGCCCCCCCCCCCCCCCCCGTCATGAATAAATAAATAAAATCTTAAAAAAAAAAAAAAAAGAAAGAAACAATTTGGAGCTGGAGCCTGGGCAGCTCAGTTCAGCGTCTGACTCTTGATCTCAGCTCAGGTCTTGATCACAGGGTTGTGAGTTCAAGCTGCACGTTTAAAAAGAAAAAAAAATAGAAAAGAAGAAAAAAACAATTTGGGGCTGACATTGATGATCAAATTGACCGCAATCCATAGGAGAGGGATCCTGTCCCATCTTGGTCTTGCCTTTTGTATATAGTGTTGTACCTCCTCCATCTCATCCTAAAATATGGAGCAATCACTCAGTTCTAAAGTGCTTCTCCTCTGACATCTTGTTGACTTCTAATTCCACGTATCAGTGCTCTTCCCTTAGTTCAAGATCTTGCTTCTTTTAATTGCAGAGTGCAGGGCAGCCCGGGTGGCTCAGTGGTTTAACACCTGCCTTCAGCCCAGGGAGTGATCCTGGAGACCCAGGATCGAGTCCCACATCGGGCTCCCTGCATGGAGCCTGCTTCTCCCTCTGCCTGTGTCTCTGCCTCTCTCTCTCTCTCTCCTGTGTTTCTCATGAATGAATAAATAAATAAAATCTTAAAAAAAATAATTGCAGAGTACAGTTTGAAAAAGGCTTGTCACTTCTCTGGATGATTCAGTCTCCACATAGTGCTTTCACAATACCGTGAGCACAACTATGAACTATGCAAGGCTGCTCTAATATCTTTTGTGATTTTCCTCAATTTTTTCTTCCACATCAAGTCAGCACACTTCTATAAAGGGTCACATGGGAAATATTTCAGTAGACCATATGGTCTCTGTTGCAACTCCTCAACGCTGCCATTGTATATGAAAATAACCTCAGAAAATGCACACATGAATGGGCATGGCTGTGTTCCAATAAAACTTTACTTAGAAAAACAAGCAGTGGGCCAGATTTTGGCCCACAGACTGTAATTTGCTGATCCCTGTTCTACATCATTTCCACACAGATATGACAGTTGTACTTAATGGTATTCAATGGAATACATTTAATTAATTTATGGTATTAATTTGTCAGTACCCTAAAGTTGAATCAAAGATAGATTTTTTTTCAGTTTGCTAAGGAACTGACCTACAGAAGACTGTGTTGTCACAGTTTTCAGTTCTTCTTCACACTATGTACCTATAGATTGGATTAGGCTAAGGCCTGGCAAGACTTTAGGAATATTTCCTTTTCTCAAGTGTTTACTTTTCCTCAAATAGTTTCTCAAGTATTTACTTTTCTCCACACGTAGTCTGCCATTTTTCACATTGCACTGTCATTTTAAATTAATGCCACTGACCTAATGCCAACTCTATACCACTCTTAGAGCTGGAAGCTGAGAGAGAAAGAGAGCAAAGAAAGACTAGGAGAGGAAATTTACCTTAAATGATCCTTGAAGTCAACATCAGATACCTTGAGAAGCTGTTGCTGCTTGATTTTTAAGATCTTCAATTACAGTACTTTGATTCTTAACCTTAAGAAAATTCTCCTCCAACCATTTCAAGCCATGTGGAATATCTATTACCGCTTAGGAATTTACTGTGGTTTTTCATTGATCATGGCCCCAGACTCTGGAATATGTATTAATTTATTTGGGCAGGGAGTACAGGAATCCACATGCGAATAAAGTGAACTTTATGTTGAAGCAGAATATTGAAGCTGGGAATGATTAATTCTTAAAAAATGAACCATCAGCATTAATAAATATTGAATTCTAAGAAGGTTATTTTGCAGTTTGCTTTTTAAAGTACTGAGGTAATCTGACTGTGACTTCCCTTTTAAAAGTGAAGGTTTTTTTCCCCCCACGAACGATATTTGTTTAGAGTCATTGGTAAATTATTAATCTGCGTTCCAGTGTTTCATGTTTGAAATACCAGTCCTCCCTATCCATGGGGGATTTGATCTCGCTGTAATCAGCAGAGGGTTCTGGGAAGTGGGAATGGCTGTGGTTTGCTCTTTGAAAGACCTTAAGAGAGAATAAAAAAGCTGAGGTTATACAGGAAGCAGCCCTGCCCAGTATTTGACAGCTGGCAGTTTCCATATCGAGTCATATGATGCCATGAACTTGGAAGGAACACTGAATTATGGGAACGTTTGGGTGGGCTCCCTGTTCCCCTATTTGCAGAGGTCCTGGGATATCCTTTAAAGTGTTCTTGCAGCTCTTTTGAACAGACGTCAAAATCTTTTGGTTTGGAGCTGCCCCAAATGTTTATATTCTGAGCCTTTGATCCATCTTTCTCCCAGCAGTGTACATTGAGGGTCGCTTTTGGGGTAGCTAATGAACTGGACCAGTCATATGATTCTAGACAGTTCTGGTCCTGGCTTCACACCACATCTTAGCTATGGCACATTAGACAAGTCACTTAACGCCTCTGATTCCTTCGCTGAATGGGGGTTATAATAGTATGTACAACATAGTTTTGCTTAGGGATTAGAAGGAATAACTCATGGGACCTAGCATGGGATCTCCTCTATGAAAATGTAAGCTCCATGGGGAAGCTGTATTCCCATCGTCTATAACAGTACACAGCACATAGTAGGAACTCAAGAAATATTTGATAAATTAATTATTACACAGCACTCAGTTAAAGTTATTATTATTAATATTACTCTCATATTTACTATTTCTTATGTTACCCTTAGACTCAAGTTCTATTTTGAGTCCCTCTCCTTACCTTTCTGCTGATGACAGTCATCTTTATGAAGCTGTGCTCTCCACAGAGTGCTAGGTTCAAATCCTGATCTGCCCTCGTTAGCCATGGGTAAAGTTCAGAGCTACTTTCCTCATCTGTAATTGGGATGGTAGTGTCCACTCACAGAGGTTAAGTGGGTACTGTCTCTTTGCCTTGGTTTTCTCAAGAATATGTGGATATGAATGACCCTGGTACCTACTCTACTCCTTTTCCCAGCTCTTGGATTATCACATGCCCTTACAGCTTAACCCTGGGGGTGTGGTATGCTCCACACTGGAGCCCATTGCACATTTGCTCAATATGTGGAGGTCTGGTGCAGTCCTTTCCCCAGGGAACAGCCATGTTGGAAGGTTTGTGACGAGTGGCCCCATTTCCTTTCCACATTGCTCAAAACATGTTTGTTTTTTTTTTTTTTTTAAGATTTTATTTATTTATTCATGAGAGAGAGAGAGAGAGAGGCAGAGACACAGGCAGAGGGAGAAGCAGGCTCCATGCAGGGAGCCTGACGTGGGACTTGATCCCAGGTCTCCAGGATCACACCCTGGGCTGAAGGAGGCGCTAAAGCGCTGAGCCACCTGGGCTGCCCAACATCTGTATTTTTGATGAGGCTCATTTATGAAAAGCATTGTATATGGCTTTGTATATGTCCTTTAAGTTTCCACGGTTTGTCTTTATAAAATACTACTAGTATTACTGTGTGCCATATGAATTGGAGAGATACCACCATCAACCGCAACATATCTAAGGGTTCACAGAGGCTGTAAAGTGCATATTCTGATACTTTCCCTACACCCTTTTGGTTCAATGTATAGTTTGAGCCTAGAAATGGATCAAGTTCTCTCTCCTCCTGCAGAGTCTCTCTTGCAATCCACTCTGGGAGGTGGCACAGGTCCAAATAAAAGCCACTTCCCAGTGCAAGAAAGTATACTGGTCTGTTCCCACCTCCTATTTTTGGCTTAAACAAGGGCCAAACCTTGCTAGGCCTTCTGCTGCCCAGTTAATCCCCAGGGGTCAGCTTTCTCTTTCTCTGACTCTCTCTGCTGATGACACTTGTCCCTATGTCCGTTGGGTACAGTGCAAAGGAATCAGGAACTGTCACCACCATAGCTGCTCCCGCTGGTAGCAGCCCCACCATCTTAGTCCCATCAGCCAGCTTCGTTTCTTTGGAGGTAGGAACCTCTGTAGGGCTTTGTTTTTCCTCTGCCTCCTTTCAGCAAGAGGTGAGCCTCCACACCTCCTGCCTGTGCTCTTGAACCCATTACCTTCTCTCTCAAGACAGCTCTCATAGTGCTGGGGAGGGAAGAGGAAGAGGAGGCCCATTTGGTTAACATTCCTTTGCCCCCTGATGGGGAGCCTCACCCTTGCCCAGGATGTGTCTGGAAATGGCAGCCCAACCTAGCCTTTCCTTGATTTCATTCTTTCCCTCACTCCCTACATCTCAGTCAGAATGTCTTGTTATTTCTACTTATAAAAATAATGGAGGGGTGCCTGGGTGGCGCAGTCAGTTAAGTGTCCAACTCTTGATCTCCCCTCAGGGCTTGATCTCAGGGTCGTGAGTTCAAGCCCCATGTTGGGCACCATGCTGATCATGGAGCCTACTTAAAAAAAAAAGAAAAAGATAACGGAATCTGACAGCTTTACATCACTCCATAGCTGCCATCCTAATTCAGTGACCACCATATCTCACCTAGAATGGTGTAGGATATTCCCAGTGGTCTCTCTGTTTCCACACTTGCCCTCCTGCATTTTCCAGAGTGGTGCTGTTTTTAAAGTAAATAAATGCATGCATTTACATAATACTTACTATCTGCCAGCATATGAAGTAATACTCAGTTCTAGATTTCTTGAAAATGTTTACAAAATGACATAGGTGTAGGGAAAGGTAAGCGGGAATTGAGTCTTGGCAGTGCCCGGTAGTGACCTGGGGCAGCACTTGTGATGGATGCATGGAGACAAGAGGCAATGTCTTATTCTTCACAAAGTGGAAGACCAGATTGGAGACTCCTGCAGAGTAGTGTGATTAAAAAGTCAAGTAGGAAAATACCTCCCCCATGAGACACTTTCCAGTGTCCTTTCTACTATATTGACCAAGGGAGGAATTTATGTAGCGATTACATCATCTTTAATTAAAGCAGAGCTATAAAATATGCAAGTTACAATGCATATTTTAACACAAAAGGAAGGTCCATAGACCAAAAAACCAGTAAAATCATAAAAATGTATATCCATTGTGCAGGAGCCATTTAGTCTGAAATGACAGGTAGCGTCAGCTGATGTGACATTGAGAAACATCTTATGATTTTAAGTTGGAAAGTAGGTTCAGGCTGACCACCCACCTAATTCTGGGCAATTTTCTAGAGGAAGTGAGAATTACTTGTGTATTGAGAGAAATAGATAACTGTCTGGGTTGTGGTTTTTTTTTCCCCCTTGGAGGCACCTGATAATAAAAAATGTACCCAATGATGAGAAACTGGACCTTTGAGCTTGCCTCGAGTTTGGACGCTAACATATTCAAAACCATGAAGAATGCATAGTGGCTTTCCTTTTCCTATTTCTGTGAAGCTTTAGTGTTACCTTTTGTGCTATGAGAAGATACTTAGTACCTCCACATTGTGCTTCCTTGGACAGCCCTGGTGGCAGGTCCCAGAGGTCAGCACTGGAAGGGGCTGCAGAGGCCAATTTGCATCCCTGATTTGACAGGTGAGAAAACCGGGGCCATGTACTGAGAGTCCGAAGAACTTGCCTAAACTAACACAGGGTTCCGATAGGTGCCGTGAACAGAACACCTGCTTCCACGCTCAGCAGCTTTCTTCTACTCTGGGTTGATCAGTTTAGGAAAGAAATGCTGGCTTGATTTTAATGAATCTAATTAATTTTAAAAATATAAGAAGGAAATGCTGGGTTAGTTTTTAAAAATAGCTGCTACTCTGCCTTCACAGAAAAAAAGCTAGCAAAGCGACTGGACGTTCATTTTTAGTACTTCTGTTTTTTTAATTTTTTTAAGATTTTACTTATTTATTCATGAGAGACACAGAGATTGAGAGAGAGAGAGAGGCAGAGACACAGGCAGAGGAAGAAGCAGGCTCCATGCAGGGAGCCTGATGTGGGACTCGATCCTGGGATCATGCCCTGGGCCAAAGGCAGGTGCTAAACCGCTGACCCACCCAGGGATCCCCATGTACTTCTGTTTTAAAGGATATGTTACAGGATTGCACTAAACTCGAAAAGACCCTGAGTTGAAATATAAATCATCTCAACCAGCAGTTGATGTTGCTACTCAGCTGCTCACACACCCTGCTGACTGGGACTCATATAGGAATTTAAGGCCTTCTGTTGTCAAGCTGTGACCATTTCTCCCAAATCCCTGGTTATGTAATTAGGCTTTTTTTTTTTTTTTTTGTCCTAATAGGAAAGGAAAATTGAATTGTTTAGATTGTGAAACCCTGCTGAAAGGGAATATAGTTCCCCAGACTAAAGTCAGTTCTTTCCAAAAAGCCTTAGAATGCCAAAAATAAAAACAAATCCAACAATTATTTTAAATTTGCAACTTGCAATTGAAATAACCTGGGTTCCTCCCTGTGCTTCATGACTCCCTGTTAGAAGTAAGACTCTTAGGAGCCTCTTAACATCCTTAGGACACAAGACCCCATTTCACATCTAAAGTTCATTCAACTTTCCGGAGAAGTGGGTGCAACATGCGGACTTTCTTTCAGCCAGTAATTCTGAGGCTCCGCTGTTTGCTGCTTTCTGGGCCAGGTGCTTGAGTAGGATAAACACAGGCTTTCTCCTACCCACAGGCTTCAGGGACGAGAATGTTTTCCTTGAATTTGGGTTGCTCTGTCTCTGAGATGCTTCTTCCCCACCTGTTCCCACCTTGAAGTAACCCAGATACTCCTGCACCCCATCATTCCCCCAAACCTGGCTGATTCCCAAGACAGTCTGATATGCTAAAGTTCTTTTTTTTTAATTAAAAAGCAAATTATTCTGTTTTATGTAATTCAGGATTTCACTGATTTGATCAGCACTGGCACTTTTGTGTGCTAACAGACTAAGGACGCCGTCTAGCAGAGTTAACTCTGTTTTCTAGCAGTTCAGGTGTCCTATACTCTGCCTTCTTGTCCACACAGGTGTATGACTTGTCTGACTTCATGCCACGCTCTTTGACCTCCGAAAATCTAGTTACCCTTCCTTCTTCTGGCTGAGCTTCCTTTTCCTATTTATGGTTTGTGGCCAATGTGTGGGTCCTGCCACCTGGGACTGAGGGCACGTGGAAAGATGCCTCACTTCATTCAAATATACAGCTGGGGCAAGGGGAGATTCCCGACCCCCACCCCCTCCTTAGGTCCTGAACTTCAGATAACTCGGATTCTGTTTTCATTCTGCCTTTTTTTTTTTTTTAAGATTTTATTTATTTATTCATGAAAGACACACGGAGAGAGAGGCAGAGACACAGGCAGAGGGAGACTGTGTCCTCTCCCTGCAAGGAGCCTGATGTGGGGCTTGATCCTGGATCCCAGGATCATGCTCTGAGCCGAAGGCAAAAGCTCAACCACTGAGCCACTCAGATGCTCCTCATTCTGCTTTTTGATGCTTCTTCTGTCTCCAGGTAGTTGGCTTGGCTTCTAGGACCAGAGGAGTCACAGAGGGCATGTGAAGGGTCTCTGTAGCTCTGAACTAAGAAATCCAGAGCCCCCAAAAGTTTTAGTAATAATAGAAGGTGACAGCTCCCCAGATGCTCTTATGGGCCAGCCAGATCCCAAGCCTCTTGCTTTCTCTAAACTCTAAGGCACCCCCTCCTTTCAGTATGGTAGGACCCTGCAACACACACCAGTGCCCATGCAGTCATCAGACAAGTGCACACAGATGTTCTCCATAGCGTCCTTAATTCTTTTTTTTAAGATTTTATTTATTTATTTATTCGTGAGAGACACAGAGAGAGAGGCAGAGACACAGGCAGAGGGAGAAGCAGGCTCCATGCAGAGAGCCCGACATGGGACTCGATCCTGGGTCTCCAGGATCACGCTCTGGGCTGAAGGAGGCACTAAACTGCTGAGCCACCCAGGCTGCCCGCGTCCTTAATTCTTAACTCTGAATTTTATTTTACGCATTGGATTTTATTTTTTAAGATTTTTATTTTTAAATAATCTCCACACCCAGTGTGGGGGCTCAAACGTACAACCCTGAGATCCAGAGTCACATGCTTTACCGCTTAAGCCTGAATTGTAATTCTCATGTGGAAATTGTTTCTTTATGCAGCTAGTTCAGAAATTACTATATTTCATCAAGATTCAGATTCCATTGGCTTATTTGTTTCTATTTTTAAGACCCTGATGTTTACTTTCTGTCAACCTTATTTCCGGTTTCTATGGCCATTGATTTTTAAGAAGCACCATTTTTTATGTACTTGTAGAAAAGAAAAATGCCACTAGCAAAATTGAGACATGTGATGGGTGGTAGTCGAGAGTCTGACTTCAGATGCGTTAAAATCCAAAAACAAAACGATGCGTCTCCCTCCTTCCCACCCTCAGTTGCTTCTTAGAATTGATAAAACCTGGATCAGAACTCAATTAGATTTCACTTTCCCTCTGACAGAGTTACTCATGTTTTTAGAATGGCGAGGTAAGCAGGACAATTTCCTTCCAGCTAATCACTGTCGCTTGGTTTTCTTCCTACCCACGTTCAATGTTAGCTCTTTGAACCTGAAAAACACATGACCACTTGACTATATTCTCACATGATCTAGATTGTTTAACCAGAAAAGGTTAGGGCTTTTCTATCTAAAAATATGCTGTGGACTTCTTTTTCCTTTTCATTTCACTTTTCAAAACTAAGAAATAAGGACACCCGCATGGTTGAGTTGGTTAAGCCTCTGCCTTTGGCTCAGGTCATGATCTCGGTGTCCTGGGATCGAGGCCCACATCAGGCTCCCTGCTTAGTGGGGAGTCTGCTTGCTCCTCTGCTCTCCTTCTCTCTCCCTTTCTCTCTCATAAATAAATAAAATTTTAAAATGTTTTTTAAAAATGAAAAGAAACCTGAGAGATAGCTTATAAGGTCAAAATTGTCAAAGCAATTTGTACGCATAGGTACTTCACTGTGGCAGGTTCTTTATAGCTTAAGGTGTCAAAAAGGACACACTTTCTCTGTAGAGTCTGGTAACATCATCCTGTAAGAAGGGTGACATTGAGAAATGGCCAGTGAAGGAAATAAAAAAGGCAGGAAGGATCCTCCAGTTGGGAGATTTCTATCTCAGTGTTCTTGTGACAGCTTTGCCTTGTCCAGAAATCCTTCTGACAGTTTCTGACAGCATTCTTGAATATTTCCAGTGATTAAGAGCTCATGTCTCAGAAGGGAGCCTGTTTATTTTTCAACGGCTTAACTCATTAGAAATGTGAAGGCAACTGTGTTTTTTTTCATCTTTCTTTTTAAAAAGAATTTTGTATAATCCATTTACTTTTGAAATTAGCATAAATACAGGTTACCACAGAAACTTCATGTTTGAGCAAAATTTATTTATTTTTGTGGCATTTATCCATTTATGCTGTTTCTGCTTCTCTGGAATTCCCCAGCCATGCAAATCTTTTAACCCATTATCGTGTCATCTGTTTCCTCTGAGACGTATAGGAAATGTCCAGCTTCTATAAGATGTGACGTTAAACATGTCTGTTCAGCTCAAATTCTGCTCCATGGTTTATTCACTATGCGATCTCAGGTAGCTTACTTAGTTGCCTGGTCTTTAAAATGTTGATAACGAAGAGTTTTGTGAGAAATAAGTTAATTAACCCTTAGCACAATGCCTGGCAAACAGTAAATGTTCAGTAAATGCCAGTACTCTTAGCATTCTTTTTTTTTTTTTTTTTTTTTTTTTACTCTTAGCATTCTGAGGCTGCTCCCACTACTTCTTGCCTCCCAAACTCAAGTTAAATAATTTCACTATCCTGTGTCGTTTCTTTGGTCTTTTGCCTCAGTCTTTCTTTCTTTTTTTTTTTTTTTTTTAAGATTTTATTCATTCATTCATGAGAGTCATAGAGAGAGAGGGGCAGAAACACAGGCAGAGGGAGAAGCAGGCTCCATGCAGGGAGCCCGACGTGGGACTCGATCCCGGGTCTCCAGGATCACGCCCTGGACTGGAGGCAGGCACTAAACCGCTGAGCCACCAGGGCTGCCCCGCCTCAGTCTTTCCCTTGACTTCAGTGTCCAGTAAGTTATCAGGCCTCCCACCCACCCCTTCTTCTAATTCTCATGACCACTCACTTTGACAGATTTAAAAATCCACCACCTGGTAGTGCTTGCCTCCAGCATTTCTGGGACAGTGTGGTAGGAATAGCAGGGACTCTAACGGTAGCCTCCCTTGGGTTCAAAATCTGATTCCACCACGTACAGGTGTGAATACACAAGTTACTGAACCATTTTGAGACTAAGTTCTGGTGTCAGTAAAATGGAAACCTGTCTCTTTCGGAGTGATCGTTGGATACTGATGTAGAGTTATAAGATAATGTCTGAAGAGGTCTGGGCACACCTGAGACATTCTTTAAATGCCAGTTGCCTTTCCCTTTCCCCTCCAGTTCATTCTGCCTTCAGTGACTACATGAATTCTGAAACCAGTGTTTAAATTACATGGTACCCTGCTTAAAAGTCCTCTGTGACTCTCATTTTCCACTAAGGCATGTCTAAAATCTTTGACACACATTCAGCATGAAGCAAAGGCTCTAGAGCCAGGCTGGTTATGCTTGAATCCTGGCACCATGACTTACTAACAAGCTTGGACACGTTTTGTACCCTTGTACCCTCTTTTCCTCAGCTTCTTCATTCATAGAACAGGGGTGATACTAACAGTACCCGCCTTGCGGGGTTATCCTACGGTTGAATTAGCCTGTGAACAGGGCTTGGAAAAAGTATCCCACACCTTCCCTGATGCGCCACCAACTCTCTTTCCTGGCACTGCTCTCATTGTTTTTCTTAGGACCGCAGGCTCCCAGCAAGCCAGACAATCTGATCTCCAAAGTCTGTCCCTCATTTCTGCTTCCTCTTCCTTATGGAGGTCTCCGTCACTGTTCTCTTCTCAAGTTATTTTTTCTGTTGGTTTGCCTTGGTGATTGTGAGTTTAGAGTTTGCTCCCAGACTCTTCACTGTTTCCATGACTCACATCAGATTAAATTCTTGCAGTCCCTTGTTCCAAGTTTCTTTGGGGAGGAGAAAGAGAAGGGCCTGTCTTGCCATACATGACTCTTCCCAACCGTTGGAGTTGCTTGTTAACCTGTCTCTTTGGTTCATTGGACTGTAAGCTCTACGAGGGCAGACAAAATACGTGTATTGTTCATCTCCATCACCCAACTCATAGCACTGTCTGGCACGTAATAGGCATTCAGTGGATATTTATTGAATGGATGGAGAAAGCAAGATTGGAAAGTATAATGGCCCCTCTGCATTACCAAATTGCAAAGCATCGGATTCACCTTCTTTCCTTCCTAGGGAGAAAACCACTCCTCACAAGAATGCGACTTAATGTTCCAAAAATACTCCTGGGCTATAGGGGTTATTTGGGGGGCCCTGCTACTGCCAAAGCTGTGGGAAGTTAGCTGTTAGCATTTATGAGTGATATCTTAATAATATTAGCTTTCACCAGTACTTGGACTGAATCCAGATTTATTTCCTAATATAGTTTCAATTTTTAGTACGCACTATTTGCTTTATAAGATATCTTCCTGGGGATCCCTGGGTGGCGCAGCGGTTTAGCACCTGCCTTTGGCCCAGGGCGCGATCCTGGAGACCCGGGATCGAGTCCCACGTCGGGCTCCTGGTGCATGGAGCCTGCTTCTCCCTCTGCCTAAGTCTCTGCCTCTCTCTCTCTCTCTCTGTGTGACTATCATAAATAAAAAAAAAAAAAAAAAAAAAAGATATCTTCCTGACATAGCACAGTGCTTTTATAGAAATAATGAAACAGAATTGCTAATGAACCCAGAAGACTCACATACATCTTCTGTGAGGTTGGCTGTGGAAAGCAACAGAACCAGTATCCAATCCACATGTGATGAAATGATTTTGTCGTTGGAAGACCAGTTTATATTGGCAAAAGTGATCAGAAGTAAAGTAGGAAGGACAACTGTGAAAAAATACATTATCATTTGGTCTTTTTTTTTTTTTTTTTTTCCATTTGGTCTTAACATCAGAATTCTTTCTGGATTTTCTTCATTTTCATCCCATTTCTCTCTTTTCTCTCTATAATACTGCTGGAAGGAGAGCGTTCTATCCACATTTTTTTTTGGCAGACTTGGGTATTAGTTAATTAGCATTTTGGCCTCCAGTCTGGAGAGCAGACCCTATTCTCTTTGTAACGGGTGTTGTGTCAAGGAAGCTTTTCAAAGGCAGAAGGAAAAAATGGCACCCACTCCACTGTCAAGGATTTTTATGAGGGTCAAGTAGCCTTGGCAAGAATTCAGGCCAGAATGGCTTGGCTGTAGTAAAGAATGCCACAGCCCTTGTGACAGGTTAGATTTGCCATAAACCTGAATTCACTAAATTCTTAAGATGGTGAGAGATTGTTGCACTTTGGCCCGAGAATTTCTTGTATACTTTTTTTTCTTTTCTTGTGAGTGGTGGTTGGATGGCTTGACAGTTGCCTGCTCTCTACTCGCTGTCTCTCCTGCTGTTCATGCCCCTTCTCAGAATCCCCATGAGCCAAGTCACCCTGGTACTTGTTGGTCTACCATACATCAACACAAAATATTCTTTGGCATCTGTAAAGGGTTCCAAGAATGTGTCTAAGTAACTGATGAGACATGGCTTATTTGTCCTGGGAAAGTGATTTAATATTCAAGTTCCACCCTGTGTGAGTTTTTAGACTAAGCCTCAAACAAATATTAACATTAATCTTCATCTAAGTGTGCTTGTTTTATTATTTTTATTAACAGCAGCAGTAGCATTGGAGCATTATTTTCCAAAGGCTAACGATTCAAGAGGGAGGTTGAAGTGATGTATGAACTCATTCGATCTTCCCAACAGCCTGAAGAAGTATTATTATTATTATTACCTAAATTTTACAAATGAGGAAACTGAGGCTCAGAGGGGTTAAGTAAGATATCAAATATTTTTCCTGGCAGGTCGAGACTAGACTTTTTCCAGGGTCTCTTTCAATCCTGAATGATTGAATTCTTATTTGGGAGGAGATGGCACATCAGGTCCAAGATGTTGCTGAAGTGTAGTGAGTGTGAGAGAGAATGGTAGGGGTGTGCACTAGAGAAGACTTTGGGGGCACAAGGGGACCTCCTGGGCTCCTTCACAAATCCAAGGTAGTGGAAGAAAGAGGTAGAAGCTTCTAGGTGTTCATATGAAGGAGGCTTTGGGTCTTCTCTCTAGATCAGAGGTTATAAACTAGTGACAGACCTCAGCCTCCACAAGGCCTGGAGATGTACATATTTGGCCCATATGTTTCAAAAATTCTGAGCTGGCATTTAAAAATCAGATTTCAGGGCACTTGGCTGGCTCAGTTGGCAGAACACGCGACTCTTGATCTTGGGGTCATGAGTTCAGGCCCCAGGTTGGGCATAGAGCTTACTTAAAAAGAACAAATTTTTTAAAAAATCAGATTTCACATGAAAATCCGGTTTTCCAGCTTGTCTAGAAAACTGAGAAGTGACAAGTTTAAGTCTCGTTCCCTTGTGGTGACAATTGGCTGGGGAGCTGCAGGGTGGTTGCTCTCTTATTCAGACCCTCCAATGCCAGTCAGCTCACTTCCTCACTGCCTGCCTCATCCCTTTTGTATCTGCCTGACCCCAGAAGCTGTTGGCCTTGCAACCACTTCTCTAGTGCGGGGTTTCTCAAGCTTGATACTACTGACATTTTGAGCCAGATAATTCTTTGTTATTCCTGCGCATTGGAGGATGTTTAGCAGCATCCCCTAGTTCTACTCATTGGATGCCAATAGCAGCCCCTCCTCATTGTGACAGCCAAAAATTGACATCGCCAAATGCTCTCCACCCCCACCCCCCACCCCCCAACCCCCGGGGAGTAAAAGTGCCCCCTATAGGAACTACTAGTGTAATGAATCTAAGCCACCAGGAAATCAGCCTGCTAAGCTTCTCTGTTACAAATTCCTGGGAATGATAATCTGATTGGTCTGGCTTGGGTCAGGGGTCTTCTCCTGTGGCCAGGTGGTGAGGCATTAACCATCATGACCATGACATTCTGCAGAAAGGGAAGCAGGGCAGGCAGCCCGGTAGGCATCCACTGTGAGAAGAGGGGTGCAAAAGATACCAGGTGAAAACGAGAGTCTAGGAATAATTCCCAATAGTCTAACAATCTTAATTTTCCAAAGGATGTTCTTTTTTTTATATAAATTTATTTTTTATTGGTGTTCAGTTTGCCAACATATAGAATAACACCCAGTGCTCATCCCATCAAGTGCCCTCCTCAGTGCCCGTCACTCAGTCACCACCACCCCTAGTTCGTTTCCCAGTGTTAGGAGTCTCTCATGTTCTGTCTCCCTTTCTGGTACTTCCCACTCATCTTTTCTCCTTTCCCCTTTATTCCCTTTCACTATCCAAAGGATGTTCTTTATGTCTTTTTTCTTCTTCGTTCTTCCCACCATTCTGTGATATAGCCAAGGCACATACAGCATACCTTTCTCTTCCAGTAGATGACGAGACAGAGAAAAGTAAAAATTGCTGCCTAAATGCCTTTAGCCACTACATAGAGAAAAAGACTAGAACCTTGGCTTTCTGGAGCACACCTCTTGCCCTCTGCTTAGCCCCAAAATGGGAGCCATCTGTGACCTAGCACCTTGTCTACTCTGGGGAGATTGAGGAGGAAAAGCAAAGCTGGCCATCATCAGACTTGGCCTGGCCCTGAAAACACAACCAGGCAGCCAGTCTGTCATGTTTGCAGAGCAGGTTTGGTTGGCAGGAGGCCACTCTGTCTAACTCCTGCTCCAGTCCTGTCTGGGTGTAACCCAGCCATTATGGTCTCTCTCCGGTTTCGAATGCACAGGAACAATTAAGTCATTCTCATAATTTCATGTGGTACAGAAAGTCCCAAGCCAAAAATACCATCCTTGGTTCCTACTTTTAGACTTCCAGGGAACTTCCCCCTCCTTCCCTCCCTACAATTCACTTTGATTCCTTCTATTTTTCTCTTTTTCTCTTCTTGAATGCATTGGCCAGACGCGGAGTCCTAGTTTACTTAGCGAGGAGCTGTAGGCCCAACACAAATCAAAATAAACCCAACCTTCGTTTGGCAGGAGTGGTGAAAGTAGGGGATTGTCAGCGATCCTCAAATACAGAAGCTTCGAACACGGAGGAGTGTGCAGGTCTTATCTCTGGTGTGAGGAAATAGAACTAGTCATCAGATGATCACAGAAAGATGATGGGGTAACAAGGGAAGTAGTTCTATCTGTACTATTATCGTTTCTGGGGCCTGGGTGGTAACCACATTAAATCACTGTCTTTATCTTTAGTCTATAAAATCTCTTGTCCTATAGGACTGTGACAGCAGACAAGTGCTGCTTCCTTAAATGGTTTTTCTAGATCTTTCTCAGATGTATAGTAACAGTTGCTTCCTGGCAGTCTGATAGCTGGTTTGGTCTTTGGGCACACACATCCTCATGTGTGCGCACAGCTGTCTCTGCCTTGTGCTTGGCACAAGTCGCTGTGCTGCCATTTAGGTTCTGTCAAAAACTAAATGAAATGAATTAGAGGTAGGAGAGGACTTAAAGGTTTCTTCTGTAGGAATAGATATTATAGGTTTGTTTATAACATGTCTTTTCCTGAGAATCACCTGGAGAATGTGTAGAAACACCCCCCCACACCCAGAGCATCTTATTCACTAGGTTGGGGGGTGCAGGGCCAAGACTTTGCCTAGTCTGTCGAGTTTCCAGGTATTGCAGGCACTGCTGATGTGGAGCCCCCCTTTGTGAACTAGACAAATCAAGAACGGTGCTTTGAAAACCAAATTTCCCCAGTAGTAGTGATGTCTGCCTCTCCTGCTTCTGTGCACAGATGAAGATTTGTGTTGTCCCTGCAGTCTCCATCCTCCCGTTGGCCAGCCAAGTCCTCTGCATTTGCCAGGCCCCACCTTGGCCCCACCTCGGTTCCCGTTCCTCCACCTACTCTTTCCTGACTGCTCCAGTCCACTCAGGTCACTTCCCTTCTCTGAGCTCTTCCAGTTCTTCAACAAAGCCCCAGAATTGAATCTCCTGCTTTGTGTCATACATCGCGTGTTTGTCCTTTCCCCGACTAGACCAGACTGATTGGATTAATGAGCTTGACACACCTCTTGTACTCTTCTGTGTGTCCTTGTGTTGAGCATGGGGCTAAGTACATGGTAGGTAGCTCAATAATTTATTGACTGATGAAGGTCCAAAGTGAATTCAGAGAGGAAATAGAATGCTGCACATCCCATTATGTGGTATTGCCTGATACTTACGCACCAAATTATGCTTCTGATATGGTAATCCTCTGTGTCTTCCATGCCCAAAGCAGCAGATCTTTCTGTTTGATTCAGCATTACCCAGCTTTTGGTCTTCTGGAGAAAGGAGATCATGGGCTTGCTCAGTATGGTGGATACCCAGGCCTACTCCCAGGGCCACCCTGGCCAGTTTGCTTTCACCATGCCTGTGAATCAGTCACTGGACTCCAAAGCAGTGTGATGACTGGGGGTCAGCATGTAGGAGGGGGTTGGGGAGGAGGCAGAAAGATTGCACTTATTTTGGAAAGGCAGTTTGGGACCAGACTGTGAAGATGTTCTATGGCACATTGGGGACTTAGACTTTGTCTTGCACAAAATGGGAGGCTTTTTATAAAAGGGAATGACATAATCAAGTATGTTTTTTAGAACCATAGATCTGGAGGCCACTGGCTTCTTATGGAGTAGGTAAGTAGCAGAGGCAAACTTAATGAAGGAGCTTTGACTTGAAGGGTTCTTTCTTGACGGTCAACTCTTCCCTCCTTTTTGAAGATCCTGTGTTCATTTCCTAGGGCTACCTTAACAAATGACCCAAACTAGGTGGCTTCAGACAAGAGAAATTGATTCACTTAACACTTCTGGAGGCTAGAATCTAGAATCAAGCTTTCAGCGGGACTATGCGCCCTCTGAAGGCTCTAGGGGAGAATCTCTTCCATGTCTTTCTTTTGGCTCATGGTATTGTGCAATTCTTGGTTTCTAGTTGCATCACTCCTATCTCTCCACTGTCATCACATGGCCTCTGTGCATGCCTGTCTCTTTTTATAAGGACAGCAGTCATACTGGATGGAGGCCCACCCTAATGACCTCATCTTAACTTTATTACACCTACAAAGACCCCGTTTCCAAATAAGGTCACATTCACAAGTTCTGGAGGTTGGTAATTCAGCATATCTTTTTTTGGAGGAGGACACAGTTCAACCCATAACAGACACTTACTTTGCTACATCTTAGGTATGTTAGGGCTTAAGATAGTAATGGTTTTGCTGCTGTATCCAGCTCATCTACTGGCCTCAGGAATGTGCCCATTGGGAGTTAGGGAGCTTCCTCCACCTTGAGTGAAATGGCAGCTCACTTAAGTAATTAGGAAGGAAGGAAGCACAGGAGCAAAGCAGCAGGAGGTGGGACACTGACCCAAAGACCAGTTAGGATTGGAGATAAGAAGTTGCAGGTGTACCCTACTATGGGTGAGAAATAACGAGACCCTGAGCGAGGCAGTGACTTGAGAATAGAAGAGGGGTAGCATGGAGGAACTGGTCCAAGGTAGAACTAGTAGGATTGGGTGTAGGGAGGAAGAGCTTAAGGCTAATTCTTAGCCTGTTGAAAAATGTGCATGTGTGTGTGTATATATATATATATATAGGTATATGATAACTATCTATATGTTATACATGTATATATGTTCGTGTTTTGAAGATAAACAAGGCTTTCTAGAGGAGGCTTTCTCTTCCTTTGTCCTTCCCGAGTTAACTGCAATTATGCTTCATTATCCTGAAAAGGAGAGTAATAAAAAAGGAAATAATATGGGAGAAAGTAAGGAGCAATCTTAGAAATCTATGGATAATCTAAAGATTTTTAAAGGCAAAAGGGACAAAAGACTCAAATTTTGGCCCACAACCAAACTGAGAAGGTTCTTGTAAACACAGTGTGATTGTCTAGGGCGTTGGCCACCACTAACCTGCCAAGGGCAGCCCAGTGGGCCCTTTGTGCAAGTCAGTTCCCAGCCATCATCCAGCCCTTATCCAGGCCTCATCCAGCCATCATGCAGCCTTCAGCCAGCCAGACTGGGCGATTGGTTGACCTCCAGGGAACCTCAGACCTTCTTGGAGAACAGAAGTTGCAGGGTCCTGGCATTACCATCATAATATTCTCTCACCCTACAGGAGCTAGTTTTTGCATCCACCATCTCATTTGGTTTTCCCAATTGTAGAACCATGGAAAATTCTTGCAGGGCAGAAATCCTGTTGTTTTTCAGAGGTGGTGGTTAGTGTTTGGACAAGACTCTAACTTCTCAACGCTCCATTGTCTTTCCTTTCTTTCTTTTCTTTCTTTCTTTCTTTCTTTCTTTGTTTCTTTCTTTTTTTTCTTTTTCTTTTTTGAAGATTTTATTTATTTATTCATGAGAGACACAGAGAGAGAGGCAGAGACACAGGCAGAGGGAGAAGCAGGCACTCAGGTGCCCCCCAAGCTCCATTTTTGCATCAGTAATGGACCAACAACACCATCCTTACGGGATTATTGTGAGGATAAATATCAATTGATGTGTGTTAGGTGACGACTCAGAGCTGGTGCCCCACACTATTCATTCCAATTCCCTTCCTCTTCAATCTTCCTCCTCTGTCTCCTTCCAGGATCTCAGGCCCAGAAATGGCCCAGAACGGCCAATCTTTCTGCCGTTCTATCCCTCTGGAAGTAAAACACAGATAAATAAAGAGAAATACATTTATAAACAAAGTCCTGCAGAGAATTTGCTTTAAACTCCATGGAATCATTATCAATTGCACACTCACCCCGTGGGCTGGATCAGGGATCTGGCAATATCTGTAGCAAACCGTGAGAGTGAAGGTGAGAAGGAACTATCAGAATTATAATTGGGATTAGTGGAGATCAAGTTTGAGACGCAGAATCTGGTGCTTGTTCTGTCCCTTGCCCACACCGGATGGTCCCAGCCACTCAGCTGCTGTTATCTATCAGCTGGAGCCCCTGGATCATTCTTCTACAAGAGAGAACAACTCTGCAGAACCTCCTCCCTCTGGGATGTAGGTGTTGATGCAGCTGCTGGAGGGAATGCTTTCCCAGTGCCCTCTCTTCCTGCTCAATATCCCATCCTCATATCCTAGACCAGAGGTTCCACCTTAGACTTTGTCCCACAGAAATATTAGCCCAAGGGGCAAACATACAGGTATGAGAAGGCTTACTGCAATATTGCTCATAATGAAGAAACCAGGAAAATAACCCAAAGGGCCATTGACAGGATTGGTTTTTTTTTTTTTTTTTTTTTTTTTTTTTTAGATGAATGCTACCATGAGCAAGTGACTCACTGTCTCAGGATGCTTCTAGCTCCTGGTTTGTAACACAGAAATTACTAATATCCAGCCTGACTACAAGGACTATGAGATGATAAGTATGAAAGCACTTTGTAAATTGCAAATGATTTTACAAATGTAGGAGATATAATGACTCAACAGTGCAAAAAAAAAACCTTTGAGGCCTTTTACAAATAAAGGCATTTTATGTATTTAAACTCTTGGCCCTCACAAATTTAACATTTGAGGTTTTGCCAAGCAAAGGAGCAATCCCATAGCCATTTGCAGTTTAGCTGAGGTATATGTTTTCATCCATCCATGAATGTGATGATCCCACAGGAAGATGAGAAGAGGTGAATAGATGAAGTAGTAGAAATTAAAATATGATTCCATTATAGAGTCTTTAAAGGCTCATTAAAACAGACATTTGCTCAGTTCTTTACGCCCCATCAGTGAGCCTGTGTTATTGGGAAAGGGTAAGACAAAAAGGTGAAAATTAGATATATATAATTAGATAAAACATAAATATACTCATGAAACAGTGAGCACAGCAATATACAGCAACGTTTTAAACAGGTTTTTACCTGTATCTTGCCTTACTGGAGAGAGCTGGGGCTAGCACAAAGCAAAAGAATTCAAGTAGGGAAGATCTGTGTAAGCCTGGAGCTACAGAGGAACTTCTGGTATTAAATTTAATTTTATCACATTTAAATGGAAAAAAAGCTTCCACCTGAGAAGATGCAGCAACAATTATGAGTTAATATTTTTTATTTATTAATTTATTATGGAAGTATAATTGACTTGAGTGAATTTTCTTTTTTTAATTGTTACTGTGGTGTGTGGGTTTATTTTTCTCCCACATTCTATAACATTCTGGGTATAGGCTGTGCAAGGCTGGTATGGAGCACTGTGGTTGGCCTGGAGTGAAGACTACTTTTTCCTGCTCTGCCACCCTGAGGGTGTGGCACTGGTCCTTATGGGCCCCTGTGGAGCTTTGGCTACCACCTGCCAAAATTGAGCAAGGGCGGGGTCAGGAGGTCGTGTCCCCTCCCCACTTTGTGATGTGCCTGAGAGCTTGCACATACTTCTTCCACTTACATCACTGGCCACACCTAGCTGCACAAGAATCTGGGAATGAATACATAATTCTGAGTGTCCATGTGCCCAACTAAAAGCCAGACACTGTGTTACCAAAGGAAAGGAAGCCTAGATGTCAGGGTGCTGCCACAGTTCAACCCTCTCTTCCCGTGAACCAGTTGTTCAGACAGGAGGGAGTTTGAATGGAAGGAGAGACAAGACGGTGCAAGAAGACTGTGACTCAAGCGTTATTGCATCTATTAGGGAGTTCCTGCAGCAGTTTAATGCTGATTGTATTTTTTGGTTTCACAATGTAAAGGTTTCATTTAAATTAAATTATTTGTGAATTATCTTCCTTGACTTTCTGTTAGATGTAAAGGTTGCTCAGAGGAAGTTGTTTGAGAAAGGAACAAAGCAAGCCCTGATGTCCTCTGACTGGACACAGCTAAGCTTCAGTGTTGTTAGAAGGTGGACTGGCACTCACAGTTAGGCGATGTTGTCCTCCTGTTGGATGTGGGCAAGTGTACACAACACGAGCCTCAGACGAATTCCCTCTTAAAACCATGGTCAAATCAGACCAAGCAAGGCCATGGTGTAATTTCATCTAAACACAGACAAAACCAAGGCTCCTTTACAACCCATGATATACCTGTCAACCCCTCCCACCCTGACGTGGCTAATGGAGGAGTGGCCACAGCTGCTTTACCATTTTTCCGCCCTCTGTGCTCTGGGCAGCTCCCTGCAGATAACATTTATTGAGATACTCAATCACAGAATTGCCCTACTTTCTGACAGCACCCCATCTAGAGCAAATTCTTGCTTCCTTAGACCTCCACCCAAATCCACCACCAAAGTCCGAATCCTGTAAGAGATTCTAATACCCTCTTACAGAGGAGGTCCTTGGGGCCCCACTGTGCCGACTCTCCCTCACTGTGACAAATAATGAGTGAGACTGTGCAGCTGTTAAGTGTGTTCCTGGTCGTCTTTGGCTGGAAGACATTGACGTGTTGTATAGTGGAAGGGGCAATCCTGCCCTATAGATTCAGAACCTCTGGGTTCACTTAGAGGAGACCTCACTGCCAGGTTGGGCCAGTCTCTTAAACCTCTAAAAGCTTTGGTTTCCTGATCTGTAAATCATAGATGGTGAGATCAACTTTACAAGATTGGGAAGATTAATGAAAGATATGAAAGTGGTTTTTAGAATTAAGGGATCCCTGGGTGGTGCAGCGGTTTAGCGCCTGCCTTTGGCCCGGGGCGCGATCCTGGAGACCCGGGATCAAATCCCACATCGGGCTCCCGGTGCATGGAGCCTGCTTCTCCCTCTACCTATGTCTCTGCCCCCCTCTCTCTCTGTGTGTGACTATCATAAATAAATTAAAAAAAAAAAAGACACATTAGAATTATGATGCACTTGGGGCACCTGGGTGGCTCATTAGTTAAACATCTAACTCTTGATTTCAGCTCAGGTCTTGATCTCAGGGTTGTGAGTTCTAGTCCTGCGTTTGGCTCCACTCTGGGCATGGAGCCTACTTAAAAAAAGAAAAAGTGAATTAAATTGCACTTCATAAATCTGAGGTGCTCAGTTTTGATTATGACAGGGAAAATAATGGCAAATTCTGTGTTTCTAAGATTTTCTTTGAGCTGAGGTTAATGAATAGCTCAATTTATAGCCTAATTTACATCATTAAGACATTTGCATTAATAATTCCTACTTCTCTGTACTTCGGAAGGAAATTTGAATCAAGAGCCTGACTCTTGGGCATTTCTACACAAACCAGGGCAGTTTCAACAGGGCCTTCTTGAAAGGAAAGTTCCATTTCATCTGAATGGAAAAAACAAAAGGCAAAAAGTCACATTTTGACTTATGTAGTGTCATACCTAAATAATGAGAACATAGCACTCTTCCCCAACAGCCTCTGTGAAGTTTTCAGGGGCTTCTGAAGTCTAAAGGAAAATCCTAGAACCAAGACCTATTTCAGCTCTAGTGATTTCCCAGGGTCACTGTCACCCCACTTTTGTGGAAAGAGGAAGAGAAGCTACCTGAAGTAGTGGAGTAAGAATCCAGCTCTGTTTTTTGCTTTATTTGGGATCTTGGCCAAGTTCCTGACTACCAGTTTCCTCATTTCGAAAAAGCATATAGGGATGGCTGCCTTACAACTACGTTAGGCTTCACTCTGATAGGATATGTAAGTGAGAACTTACATGTGAAGTGCCATATGTTCAGGAAAGGAACCATTACATTCCTGGTGTTGCTGTTTTATTAGGAGAACACAGCTGGTTCAGGATAATCAGCAGCTTCTGAGCCCAGACTTTATTTCACTAAGCACTCTTTTGAGTGACGTAGAAGGCCATGTTAGAGGAGATGTTTCTACCTTAGTGCTGCTGCTTGGAGACATGAACCTAGCTGTGGTGATGCAATTCATGCTCCAAGCAGAAACCCAGAAGGCACCATGGCCTCTTTTGTATTTCAGACAATAGATTTTTATCAAGTTGGCAACAGATTGTACCAGTCAGATTTAGATTTGACTGGGATCAGAAACTGAAGGCTTTATTTGCAGCATGGAGCTTCCCTGTCAAGCTGGATAGTTTCTAGAAAAACCAGCCAGCGCGTCACATTTTCTTTTATGTGGGAATCAGTTAATATGGTAGGTAGTTTGGAATGATGCTAAGGGTAGTTTCCCCAGACAACACCTGAGAGAGTCTCCTTTCTCCACCCTACAGATGCCCTAGCCTAGCAGACAAAATTCATGGGTGCCCTGGTCATGATGTCACTGTCTCTTGGGCAGAAGAGAGACCCTAACCAGTCTTTGCTTTCCAAATACCATTTTTATTTTTTAAATTGGCAAGGGTCTTTGGTTTGCCTTCAAGCCTTACCTTTACGTATTTATAGACCTTTATATTCCGTTCATAATGCACTTACACCTCACTGACTATAAATTTAATAAAGTTGATCAAGTCCCAAGGAGTGCCGAACACTGAGATGGGTAGACTGGGAATTAAAGAGAAAAAGAGACAGGTATCCTTGCCCGCGGGGCAGTCAAGGACTAGTTAGAGAATCAGTTGTGTTTACATCCAATTCACATCAAGACAGCATGTCAAACCCAGCAGTTGAGATGGGTCCCAGGTATAGCACATTTCTCTTACTGGCCCTGTGAGTTTGGTTGTGACAACTTCTTCATGGAGGAGGAAAGTGAGACAGATCAAGTGGCCTTAAGTGGCTGCTGTGGTCACCCAGCGAAGGGGGTCTGATTTATAAGCCCAGCCTTCTCCACCTGGGCATGCTGCTCCATCTCCCTTACCTTGTCATCATTCCCTTATAGCATGTTGTCGTATCGAGATGACAGATTCATTTCTGTGGATTATATAGAAATTATATTTTGGGTTGACTGTTCCCTCCAGACATTTAGGAAGGTGCCTGAGGTATCTGGACATGTCCCCAAATCTTCCTTGGTAGCTCCTGAGGTATCTGGACATGTCCCCAAATCTTCCTTGGTAGCTAACTGGTCTCCTCATTGGCATGCCAGCTTCTTTTAGCTTTGAGGTGTACTGTTTTCACCTTTTCCCGTATCTGACACTCATCCCACCCAGGATTTTACTGGAGTTTTTGCTAGACCCCATCCTCTTTCAGTACCTGCAGTAGAGGCTTTACCTCTGGCAGGCAGTGCACAAGTTTACTTTCATTTAGGTGTTCTTGCATTTTTTTGGAAACAGGTTTGAGAATGGGGGAAGGTAGGCTCTACAAAGTGTATCACAAATGAGTGTAAGGGCATAAATTAGGAGAAACTAACAGATTATATAATGTCCTCATTCTCTCTTGGTGATATCAACAGAACTCGTTGTTAATGACACCACAAGGTTTACAAAGGACTTTCCTGCCCTCGATCTCATTGGTCTCTCACCAGTAACCCTGAGAGGTGGGGAAAAAAGGGAGTTTAAGTAAATCTCCCAGGCCACCCAGTCAGTGAGTGGCAGATGAAGAAATTGGAGTCTGTTCTTCAGTCTTGGGCCTTCGCTCTTTGCCAGACTGTGTCAGAACATGGACTTTGCCTTCATAAAGTTGACTCAAGTACTCAGAGTGGCTGTTACTTTATTTCTCCTAGTATCCAAGAGAAACTTCTCAATTATGAACCAAAACCTCTGGGATTAGCCCTGGGGACAATACTAAGTGCTTTCACCAATAGGTTCCTGTTGGAAAGTCTGTGAGGGGATGGAGTCCATCAGGAAGGAAGGCTAGCTTTCAGGATTGCAACAGATGGGTAAGACTTCCTAGGAATGCAGACAGTTCTGAGGAAGGAGAAGGGTGAACTCTGGTGACAAGTTGTCACAATCCAAATGGGGAAATTTATCTATTTTAAAGTGCTTAGATCTGTTTGGGAGTCCAGATTTTCCGCCAGAGGTCGCTTCCTGGACTATGGGTACATTAACAAATGTAGGTCATTAACTAGGGAGACATTTTAAACAGGTTTCAAGGTTTCATGTGCTTTTACTGATAAAATGAAAAAGAAAAAGAAAAGGTATAAGTCCCCTCAAAGAGTTAATTTTTTCTATCACTCTTGTTATTATCATGTTTCTATCATTTAGATATCCTCTTAGAGCTAGTCCATGAGCCCTCTCAAGAAAACCTGACAAAATTCTTGATAACCATACCTCCAAACAGAGGAGGCATTTGGGGAATGTCTTTTTAAATTAGAACCCTGGAAGACTTATAACTCGAAGGCAATCACAGGTTTCTAGACAGGTGTAGGAACTCATGGTCTTCCACTAGCATTTAACTTCCTTTCATATCATGGGGTCCACTTCCAGATTTCAAAAATTATGACGGCATAATTGGGTAGATTCGCTTCCTCTCTTGATTAAGTCTTGAGAGTGAGGGCAGGTGGGAAGGATGGGGGGCTGAGAATGGTGGTAGATTCTGTTAAATGGTTCTAAGTGCTTGGTAGTATCTTTTGCCAATAAAGATGTCAGATAAGGGAGAGCCTTCAGCATGGGCTGGAGAGCCCTGGCAACAGGAAATCCCAGTCCACCCTCAGCCTTGCTCCAAGGACTGGTCTTGCTGGACCTACTGGCTGGGAGGAGCTGCCCTAGATTCTCCTCTAGAAGAGATTCGAGAGAACCCAAAGCCTGGCATGTAACACTTAGTGTTTTACCTGGTAATGAATTATGGAGTAGCTAACTGGTCTGTAGTAAACAGTTGCTCAAATGCCTTTTCAGCTTCTCAGTGGCAACAAAGTATATCTGACAAAGATCTTACATCACATTAAAGATTTAGGGATTCCAGTTAGGATATTTGAAACCTCTCGCCAGATGGGAATGGAATAGCATGCCTCACACCAAATTTCTGAGTTTCATAGTTGGGCATTGAGATTTAAAAAAAAAAAAAAAAAAATGTTTGAAGTGGAAAAAAAAAATACCCACAATTTTCAGGGGAAATCTAACCAACTTAATTTAAATGGAATAAATAATGGTTTGAGCTAATCTTTGTCTGACAGAGCTGGGCTGGTGTTTCTAAAATGAAATTATCATTTTTTTTATTTTAAAGATTTTATTTACTTATTCATGAGAGACAGAGAGAGGGACAGAAGGGCAGAGACACAGGCAGAGGGAGAAGCAGGCTCCATGCAGGAAGCCCGACGTGGGTCTCGATCCCGGATCTCCAGGATCACGCCCCGGGCTGAAGGCGGCGCTAAACCGTTGAGCCACCCGGGCTGCCCCTAAAATGAAATTAACTACAGAGTTCTTAAAATGGGGTCATTCAGGTTAGAATTCACTTGTCACCAAAGATCAGGATCAATGATCTGTGTGCACCATGTCTCCTCAGCTCACCTGGCGGCCAGTGTAATATTTCACAACTAGGTGTCAGCTGTGCTGGGCATTCCTCTTCCTGGTAGCCACCAGCTCATTTAGTATTTTTATGTGAACAAAGAACTGAATCTAACATCAATAGAATTCACTCTTCACACTTGAGTTGCAATTGCAGACTTGAGTAATTAATTTGTAAGCCTTTATATCTCTTAAGAAAATTATTATGTCCCCAGGGCTGGTGCAGTACCCAACACAGGTATTGTTGCCTGGGTTAAGTGACTGAATCAATGAATGACTGAATCAGTGAAAAAAAAAAAAAAACATAGGATGTGGTTGAGGAAAAAGGCCACAGAGTACAGTCAGTATGAAAAGAATACCATTCCTGCAATGACTATTATTGTTGCCAATTCCTGTTTATAAATCCTTCAGAATTTTGGAGTACGCTACCAATACTTTATATCTCATTATTCTAGCTAGGAGAGGAAAAAATGAATCTTATATATAAACTTTTTATCTGGAAGGTGTAAGGTTTATTTTTCTGGCGTTGGTTCAGCAATAGCTATTAAAATCACTAACCTACACATACTTTTCAGGAATGGGCTCCAGGCTTAGAACATGTGTCTGTAATTCTGACAGGGGAAGGAGAATCTTTGAGCTCCAGATAAGCTCACTGATCTTTATTTCTGTGATAATTTGTTCTTCAGACTGTTTGTGCTTCTTCCCAAAGTTCTGTCGCAGCCACTCTGGTTGTGGAAGTGGCCATCTACTGGTGGCTCTTATATAATAAAGTCCTCTGAGGTAATATTTCCACACAAAAATAATCAACAAAAAGAAAATGTTTAAGGACTATCCCAGGTGGTGGCGGATTCCCTTGTGGGAACAAGAATGTCTGGAATCTAAGGTTGGACATAAAGGTCTCCAAAACAATTGTTGGCAGCGTCTTTGAAATGACTGGTTGGACTTCATCTTTTTCATTCACATCATTCTTTACCCCCAACCCACTTGTCCCTACCGGGTTTTAAGCTTTCTGGTCCAAAAGGACTTCCTCCAAGTCCACCATCTAAGTAGATATTCATTCAACAGCACTGGCGCTAAAGAGAAGAGGGGTGGGATTAAGGTGAGGTTGAGGTTTATAGGCACACTGATAAAGGAAATCAGAGATAAACATCCCTCACGTAATAGCTTTACATATGGGCAGACCTGATTTCCTTGTACACCTCCTTCCATGGTGATGTCTGGGCCATTAGGAATCACCGTGACTCATACTTCTGGTTTTCAGTTCAGCTTCTAGGAATGCATTATTTCATGCCCTGTGGAGGTGTAACTCGCTGTCACAGACGAGGAGCATGGCCACTCAAGGAACCTCAATCTATCTGGAACCCAGCAGGTGTGAGGAACCAGCTACCATGTCCTGGAGAAGCCCGCATAGATGCTCTATAGCCCTTGTCTGTCTGAAACATTCAGCGTCTGAGCGTAATGCATTCTCCCTGAATGCCAAATAACTGGGTTTAAAATTCTAATTCCATCAAAGTTGGTTGTCAAAGTTTGATAAGGAGCAGGATATTTACATAGTCTCAGAGTCTCTTCTCACAAATTGCTTAGCAGTTACAAGGAGAAAAAAATAGAAGTTACACAGTGGGGAAATGGGATAATATTTAACCAAGTGACAAAAATGAGTATCATCCACAAATATCAACAAACATCGTGTACCTCCAGACATGATACCCTGAGAAGGACACAAAATCACTTGACTAGAAGTCTAGCCAAAAAAAAAAAAAAAAAAGGCAAAAGCTATATCTAATTATGAGGAAGCATCTGACAAACCCAAATTGAGGGAAATTCTATAAAATAACTGGCCCGAATTCTTTAAAATATCAACATTATAAAGGACGAAGGAAAGCTGAAGAGCTGTTAGAAATTAAAGGTGAGGGATGCCTGGATGGCTCAGTGGTTGAGCATTTGCCTTTGACTCAGGTCGTAATCCCAGGGTCCTGGGATTGAGTCCTGCATCAAGCAGGGAGCCTGTTTCACCCTCTGCCTGTGTCTCCGCCTCTGTGTGTGTGTCTCTCATGAATAAATAAATAAAATCTTAAAAAAAAATTTAAAGGAGACTAAAGAAATATGAAAACTAAATGCAACACATGATGATCTGGCACGAAGCCAAAAAAAAATTATTGTCAAAGGACATTATTGGGATAATTGATGAAATTGGATTATTGACTTGGATAAAAAGTATGGCATCTATGGTATCAATGTTCCATTTCCTGAGATTTTTTTACTCTGGTTATATAAGAAAAGTCCCTTCTTAGGAAATATATGCTGAAGTATAAAGGAACAAAAGGTCATGATGCATACAACCGATTTTCAACAGGTTTATATTAAAAAAACTGCATATATACAGAGAGAAGGAGGGAAGTGAGTCTGGCAAAATGTTACAGATCAGTAACAAGTAGAAGAATCCTTTGTATGTTTTTTGTGACTTTTCTGAAACAGTGACATTATTTTTAAAAAATGGGCTTAAAAAACTATACTTTTCTAATTCTACCATTATCAACAAACAAAATGAATAGAAAATCAGTTGTCTCTTTTCTGCTGGGATGGGTCAGCAATCAGCCCAAAGGACTGGAAAGAGATTTTTGTTCCCTTTCTGCCCCTCAGGCTGACTCCTGCGTCATAACCTCCCAGGCAGTTGTGGATGATTCCTGCGGAGACACCAACCAGCAGGTCCCAACTCTGTCTCAAGGGCCACGGGCCTGGGGGACCGCTGGACAGGAGGGCTCTTCTCCCCATCTCGGCCCCCAGAGCCACGCATTTCAGCAGCAGTAGTGGTGGTCGCAAATTGAGGTCGCTAGGAAAACAGATCTGTTTTGGGTTGTCATGTTGCACATAATGCGATGAGTGAACAGAAAAGAATGTAGCCCAGTGAAGGGAGAGCCTGTGAACTCTGGGTCTGGTTCTGAATATCCTTACGATGCCCAGCATAGAAAACAGGAAACATCGGTTAAAACGGGAAATCACTGTGGGCTGAGTTACTGTAATTCCTCATTTGACTTAGAAGTTGGCATGGAGCAGGGCCTCCATCCACAGCCTGACGTCTCCTGCTTTTCTTTGCCTTGATACTTTTGCCCTCTCTTTGGTGTAGCGTATTACCCAGCTGAGAGGCTTTTAGGCTGGGATTGCTACCTTTCAGCAAGCTTAGGAATTGTGTTTTTAAAGAGCTGTTTGTTTTCACCCTGTCTCTAGATTTAAAAGCAGGCTAGCTCTGCTGCCGGTTCTGGTTCCTTCCTCCTGCCCCCTCTTTTATTTCGAAGTAGGCGAGACGCAGCACACAGAGAGGCTCACAGCCCAGCTTAATAATATCCCGCAATGAGTGGCATAGCCGTTACCGTGCTAGACAGATAAACAGAGGGATGTCCCCTAAAGCTGATGAGCCCAACCGGAAATTTGCTCTTCGGTCCTCCCCAAATCCCCACCACTCCTCTGGGGTCCTCTAAAGTATCAGGGACGTTTTGCCAGCCGATCCAGGCTATAAAATGTAGATCGTGATACCTGTTCCTGGCCTACCTCTTGGAGCCACTTGAGGTCTCCTGTGGGATGATCAGCAGCTAAGTAGCAAGACACTGGAGGCAATATACAGATTAGAGGTGACCTTATTTCTCTTATTGGATGGGGATCTGACTACGGGAGTTTGGGCTTGTTTCCTTTGGAAGGCAGACAGTGTTTCTGTGTGACCTGGGCTGCACCCTCTGATGGGGATTCCATCTTGCCTGCCTGTTTCCTGTCTCCAGTGCCAAGTCCTCAGCCTTGGCCTTCTGGCCTTGCTTGGCTGCTTCTATTTTCCTATCTCTCTAGCTACCCTTACTATTTTCTGCCTCACCAGTGAAAGTATGCAGGATGAAAGCAGGAGCCTTGTCTGTATAGTGTGCAAGTATTACCCCAGCACCTAGAGCAGTGGTTGGCTCCTCCTAGTAGGCATATAACTGTTGGAATGAATGAACGAACGAATGAAGTGCATCCTATCCTTGGTTTTCTTATCTCCTGTTTTCTTCCTTGTTCCTCACAAGCTCATGCATGTCCATGGCAACAACTTTTTAGTAGCCAGTGGTGGACTCTCTAATTGATATTCCTGGCCCATTTCTTGCTCCCAAGTTCCAGAGCTCCAGATCTGAACACCAAGTGCTTAACGTGGAAAAGTTCAAACAAGAAGAGATTATGAGTATAGATGCTGGAAGGAAAATACTTGTTCACTGGTGTTGGTCTGGGGCAAGTGATGTAACTTCTTTGTATTTGGGTTTTCTCATCCTCGAAATGGGGATTAATAATAATGTTGACTTTATAGGTTTGTTGGGACAGGTAAATGAGTTAATATATAAAATAGCTTAGGATGTTGTTTGATACATAGTGAGCCATCTACAGAAGTCACTGGACAGGGGTTTCACTCTGGTGTAATGCCATCTGGTAAATTGGGATGATTGCTTTCTGCCTCTCTCTCTCTCTTTAAGATTTTATTTATTTATTCGTGAGAGACACAGAGAGAGGGGCAGAGACACACAGGCAGAGGGAGAAGAAGGCTCCCCATCAGGAACCAGATGCGTAATTCGATCCCAGGACCTTGGGATCATGCCCTCAGCTGAAGGCTGATGCTCAACCACTGAGCCACCCAGGCGTCCCCTTCTGTCTCTTTTTCATGGCAGAGTAAGAGGGGCACTGCTGAATCCTGAACTGTTTCTCCAAACAAAGTGCAGACTTATTCTTTGCTTGTGGCGTTTGGACCTTAGGTACCCATGCCTCTCTGCTCAGCAACAGAAAAGTGGCTTTCCTAACCCAGCAAACTCTATGGTTAAAGTAGTTCATGAACTGTGGGGTCCCTGCCTTGGTCTGCAAACGCCCGTTTTCCTACCACTTGCACACAAATCAGAGAGACCCTCCCTTATACTCTACGGATTCACTTCTCAAGCTCTGGCTTGAAATTCCATCCCTTCTTTGGCTATGTGGATGACTTGGGCAGCAGATAGTGGGTTATGTTCAGATAAGAAAAGACCCCCGAAATGGGCCCATGCTCATTTTGCAGTCTTGTTTGTAACTATAGTAATGTCACAATTCAGTTGAGATTTTCATCACACTGCTGAGGAAATTCATAGTGAAGGTTACTACAGCAACCTTAACTCTGCTGGGGGAAAGCATATCCCTTACAATGGGGCCTTTCAGAGGCTGGGTCCCAAAGCTGGGCAGTGATTCAGTCTATTCAAAACACAATGGGACAAAACAGAATAGAAAGGAATGACACATTGTTTTAGGCCTCCCATCACCATCTGTAGCATTGCGCATGCCTGTCCATCCTGGTGCCCAACTTTATACTTTCTTTCCTCCCAAAAACACTTTTAATTTCACGACTCACATGCCTGCCAGTTGAAGTGCATTTGATGTAAGTTTAAATAATAATAACAACAGTTCTACAGCCAGAAAGTGTACAAAATCCTGTAGAAAAAATACCTTTAGGAAAAGGTGGTACAGAGTCTTGATTTGGAGACCAGGGGGAGCACCAACTGAGTACGTTTAAAAATATTCAAAGCACTCTTCAAAGCTGAGCCCTCTAAAACCACTACAGATCTTTTTTTTAAGGGTGAAAATTTTAAATGACCAAAAAATAAATAAAATAATAAAATAAAATAAAATAAAATAAATAAAATAAAATAAAATAAATAAAATCACTCTTGCCTTTATTCACAGCTGCTCAAAATAAACCCATCCACCAAACAAGATTTACCCACCAACAATGATTGGTTCACTTACATGTTTTTTATCTAGAGAATGTGGCATAGGTTTTTCAAAGCTGACTATAACCAGTTAGTGTGTAAACTGTAGCTGTACCAAGCAAAAGAATTGTGATTTCCTTAGAATGGAAGTCGGAAGGAAGCTTTTTTCTTAATTTAATTTTTTTCCTTGAGAACATTTATAGTATTTTATTTTATTTATTCACACGCTCTATGATCAAACAACTTTTCTTATGTTGTATATTTAGATCTCTAGGGTTGTTTTATGTCTTTCTCTCCTTTAATGTTTCCCGCATGTTTAATTTAAATCATTTTCCTTTTATCTTTCTCAGGATTTCAAACTATTTCTCTTTCCTAACCTTTGTACTCTTGCTCCATTGAATTAAAAAAAAATCAAAATGAGATTTTCTTGTAAATGTAAAACCAGTAGCTACTTCTGCATCTTAAAGCCAAATTCCACCAAACAAACAGTGAAACTTTTTGCTTTTGATTCCAGTGAGCCTTAATTGATATGTGGTCCCTTCCAGGTATCTAGGGGTGTTGGCTATTTGATTAGTAGGTAACACTGTGCTTTTGACGCAACTCCCAGGAAGAGAAGAGGTCACAGCCGGAGAGAGCATATTTTAAGACTTCTGGTGCTACTTGTCCTCATATTTTGGGTTTGGAACTCAGGTAAAAAGGGACTTTTGTGCCCTTGGAAGCAGAGTGTGGTCAAATCCTCTCAGCATTTTTGCAACCAGAAACCATGCAAATGCATTTACAAATCCACGTGTGGTCTTGCTGGCAGTTTTTGAGCACAACCCTCTTTGTGAGGTGGTGATGTTGATACCTGTTGTCCATTCACTGTCCTGCCCAAAATTGAGCAGTTTTCTCCATAACTAGGTAGGCACACTCTGCCTAACACAGAGAGCAGATCTCACTTTGTCTTGATTCCTTGTCTACAGTGATTTCTCACTACTGCCTTGGGATCATTTGAGTGTCAGTCCCAGCCCCCTTGACTCCCATTCCTGTCCCTACTGTAAGGAAGACCAGAGTGTCCTTCTTGCTCTTGACTTTGCAGGTCTGAAGGTAGCTATGCCATTACACCTGGCATGGCTATGTGGCAGGTTCCTGCAGCGGAACCCTAGCAGCAACAGTTTTGGGAATTCACGTCTGTCTTGCCTATTTTGTCTGAGTGAGAATTTCTGTGAGGTTATTTGGAACATACTTAAGTGTCTTCATTGTGGTAGGAGGCACCTTTGCCACAAAGGGAAACCATCATCTATTCCCAAAAGAACATTGGATGAGAAGCCTACACATACTGAAGACCAGAGGGTGGAGTTCTATCTGAAGCTGGCTGTGAGGAGTACTTTGAAGGAGACGGAGCAGAGGCAGAGGCACAATGTCTCAGAGTAGCTCTAACCCTCTGCCCTCTGAGCTCCAGTGAGGGGCCAGTCGCAGCACCCATTATCTCTCTATGAGTCAGTCCTAGCAGTGTGCCTGAAATGCTCCTCTGTGTAGAGTGGTGACCTCTGTTCCATAGCCAAAGTGATCCTTCATCCAACTTGCCACATAAGGACCTACAGGCAGCTTCCGGTGCTGTACATGAAACCTTGCTGTCAGAAGACGTGGCTCCCTTGGGGGAGTTTCCCAGAATGGAGAATCTACTTCTTTTGTCTTCCACCACAGCCTCAAAGGGAGCTGCTGTGGGTTTCTAAACCCACCAAACCCAAGTACAGATCTGGACTCTGTGACACTCTCTCTGGCCAACTTTTTCATCTGTTACGTAGGGATCAGTGCACCTCTCTGGTTCTATAATTCTTTTGAGACCAAGTGAAACAAAGTACCTAACATAGTAGGTACTTGTGGTAGGTAGCTGTGCCCATTTCCTATTCCCCAAACATTGTGGATCACACTTCTTGATGGCAGGGGTTGCCTGCTGTATCACATTTTGCAGGATACAGGGAGCAAGGGAATTCTTGGATTTTCTTTTTTTTTTAATTTTTTTTTTTTTTTATTTATGATAGTCACAGAGAGAGGAAGAGAGGCAGAGACACAGGCAGAGAGAAGCAGGCTCCATGCACCGGGAGCCTGACGTGGGAATCGATCCTGGGTCTCCAGGATCGCGCCCTAGGCCAAAGGCAGGCGCCAAACCGCTGCGCCACCCAGGGATCCCGGATTTTCTGTGGAGTTGTGAACTTTAAATTGGTGTGACCCACCCATGGCCCGTAATCACATCAGACATGGTTAGCTTGTGTTTTGTTTTCAATTTTAGTGATTATGGCAGCAGAAAGTTACAACTAGAAGGAGCACCATGGAATCCTACAGCCAGAGATCTCTAGTTAGATTATGGCTTTCCAATTTCTTCTTACATTTCTCCCCATATTCTGGAGATTGCCTTTACCTACTTACTTCTAAGTTTTAAGCCAATGCCAGGATTTTCCTCCCTCCACCAGTCCCTACCCCCTCTGCCACCCATAAATGGAGGCCTATATCTTGGGTGGAAGGCAGAGGGTCCCAGGAAAGTGGCCCCCAAAGTGTGGGGTCTGTGCACTTTTGTATACTAGATAACCCCCTGGAAGGTACATTTAAAACTTCTGTTTATCTTAATATTAAAAACTAAGAAATTAAGCTCTTCAAATATTTAATATTTAGATGGATACCAGCACGCTCATGTAGTCTTATTGCCAGAGGGTCAAGGTTCACAAATGATAGTGTTTATTATTTGAGAAATGTAAAATATGTATATGCTTAGACTTAATTTGTTCTTTCCAGAACCTCTGTGGGTGATAAAAACCTTTGCTACAAAAAAAATGAAAAAAAAAAAAAAAAAAACCTTTGCCACAGGTCTGCTCAGGAGGGGTTGGCTGCAGAGAGCTGCAGAGTGCTGGGAAGGGGCTGGAAGACCGGAGTTCTAGTGTGTGAACCTAAGTAGCTAAGCAACTAAGTAGCTGGCACCATGGACATGCATGCACCTCCCTTGGTCTGAGATTTCTCATCAGTACAGGAAAAGCTTGGAGGTTGATCTATAGGCAAGGCCCCTTCCAGCTCTAAAAATTTAGGATTCAGAATGTAAATATAGAAGCATTCTGCCCTTAGCCTTTTTCCTTTGTAGTTGGTTTGAACACCTTTACTTTTTTCATGTAAGGAATTAATCTATTGCTCAAATGATCCTTACTGTATTTCTTCCTTTTTAGTTAGCCTCTTCAGCTCTCTATGTGTCTTCTCTCGCAGTGACTGTCTTTTTTCTGCTCTGCTGCAGTACATCCCAATTCTCAGAATCTGGGTTCAAATGTCTCACATGCCATACAAAATTATGTATCATTTGAGCATCACAAAACTTTTTAAGTTCCATATTTCTTTATTGAGTCCTGTCTCTGCTGTTATCTTCTTATCAGCCCGATGAGACAGTTCCCCAGTTCTTTCTTGAAACATCAGATATCCAATCAGAGCACGATTCCTGGCTCCCAGCCTCCCCAGGTCACTTGCTATTATTGACAACTATTATTGACAACTTTCGCACTAATGGTAGGCCAGGCAGTGTAATATGAACCCTCTATGCATTATCTTATTTAATTCCCACAAAAGCCCTGAGTGGTAGATATTGTTACTATCCTCATTTTATAGAAAAAGAAACCGAGGCTTAGAGATTAGAGTTCTTGCAATGCTGCTTTTACGAAATAGCCCTGAAACACTTAACTTCCTAAAAAAGTCTTTTTAGGTGTAGGGCTACTAAGATCTCTGTTCTGTTAGAAGCTCTTCCTCTTCCCCTCGGAGAGAGGGTTTTCTCTCTCCCTCTCCCTTTACCTCCCTTCCCAATTTCTATAGCTTTACGAATCTGTAATTGTTGACAGTTGAATCCTTTACTAAGGATTTAAGCTGGTCAGAGGAAGGCAAAGTCTACCTGTGGGTGGCCTCCCTCAAACCTGGAAGGACACAGTAGCAGGGGTCTTTGGATAAGCTCAGAGTGAAGCTGTGCTGACCCCCCCGCCCCATTGGTTTTATTACAAATTCATCCCCAAACTTTGCTTACTGAACTGGGGAGGGGGGCACACAGCAGTAGGTAGTAAGCCCCTTGGAAGTTCTGCCTGGGACAGGACACATCAATACTTGATGAGATCTGTCTCTGGCTCCTCATTGTTGCACAGACACCCACACCCTGCCCCTGGCCCTGCACAGTCCAGGTGTGGCTTCTGAGGTATGGCTTGCTGAGAACAGGGCATCAGGAGACCACGCCTGCTTTGCTGTCTCCTGTGGGGCTTTTAATGACATTATCAAGCGTACACAGGATTCTCCTTGCCCCCTTCAGCCCAGCCCCATTGGTCCTGAAGTTCAACATGTGAGTCCTGAGAAGAAATGGCAGGATGGATTCTGTGTCCTCTGCAGGGTGATGAAAAGGAGTGAGAGGTTAGATTGAGTGTTTTGTCTCCACACCTGGAGCTATTCTGAGCCTTCACCATCTAGGGGAGGGGTCTTGGGATCTCTGGTGGGAAGGATTTGCAGAGGATTTGGAACATGAACACAGAGTAATTTCTACCTGTAGAAGGTATTTCTCATTTCTGTACTTTGTTGTTCAGTGTTGGCTAGTGACTGTGGTGCTCAGGGGATGAGCGCTCACCCCTGAGCTCTGCTTTTAGACTCTATTTGCATGGCTAATCCATGACAAAGGCTGTCCATGTCTCTGAGACAGCCCATCCCATCCATGATCCTTCTCTTAGCACATCCTGAAATGACACCCCTGAGTAGGAGATGATACAGCAACACTGTACCTGGTGCATATCCACTGAAAATCCTACTCTTTATTCCTTTTTGGTATTTCTACACGGGCTTAAAAAAAAAATTTGAGGTAAGAAACGAATTGTCAACTTTTTTTTTAATATTCAAGTTTTCTCATTCGGATATGCCCAAATAGTTCATTTTCCCAAAAAATTAAATAATATTAAAACATAAAATCAGTTGATTATCTTGGGTTGTCATGCCTCCACCATTTTGCATGGTATAAATAATGCATATTTTGCAATCAGAATAGAAAGATGCTGTAAATGATACTGAGTCCTGGGAGACTATTTTTAATCAAGTTGATATCAACTCTGCTGCAGTCTCTTGGCAAGTCTCTGCATATTTATTTTTCTGCAGAACAGCATTTAAATTAGGATTTTTTTTCTTTTTTGGTACAGAGCAATAGTTCATTTTGTGTGTCAAGAAATTGTTCTATTACCTCCCTATTTTTATTTCCAATTCAATTAATAATATGAACAAGAGACACTGGTGTTGCTAATGCTGGTCTGCCTGTATTATCACTTCGACTTCTGAATTCAGTTAAAGAAACTTACTGAACAGCTACCACTGTTTCAGGGACTATTATTTTCAAACTAAAAATTACAACACGTAGTCTGTTAAGATTTTGTTTGCTTGGTTCTTCTGTTAATGAAAGTCCTGTCAGTAGAGATACAAACCCTAAATCACATTTAAGTATATAGCATTTAATAGATTGCCTTAATTGTGGAGAATAAAATTCCCTGAAACGCACCTTGCCCAAGGTCACAGAAGTAGATCCTGTCCTTGAACTCAAGTCTGTTGATACTAATCAAGGCTGAATTAGTAAGAAGAATTGTATTGCACAACCTTTGTACTCAAAAAACAAGGAGTGTTGACCAGGAAGCCCCTGAAAGGACTGGTTAGTGTTTGAGGATGTTGTCAAGCTAGCAGAGCCACAGCTGCAAAGATAGAGAATGACATCTGTGTGACCCTTCATCATTTGCTCGATTAAAATATAAATAGAGGCAGAAGTAAAAGTAGCATTTGTCTTATAAGGGGATTTTATACAGTTGTTGATTTTATGCTGTAGCATGCAATGTCCTCATCCATTGGTTGAGAATACCCTGTTTTCCTTACCTGGATGACAATGAACAATTAAGGTGAGTTGTCTTTAGGGGCAAAGTCTCTTCCCTTTGATCTCCCAATGTGGGGGATCCCTGGGTGGCGCAGCGGTTTGGCGCCTGCCTTTGGCCCAGGGCACGATCCTGGAGGCCCGGGATCGAATCCCACGTCAGGCTCCTGGTGCATGGAGCCTGCATGGAGCCTGCTTCTCCTTCTGCCTGTGTCTCTGCCTCTCTCTCTCTCTCTGTGACTACCATAAATAAATAAAAATTAAAAAAAAAAATGATCTCCCAATGTGGGGCAATAGGAGAGTTTTGGAAACTTGTGACAGTTTCTGGGCCCAGAAATCCCATTTTCCCCACCGACAGCTGCCTCAATGAGATGTATCTAATCCTGAGATGAGCGCAGTGGCCTGGAATTCATTCACCTGGCTAGTATTGGTTGAGCCCAGCCAGGTATCAGGCACTGCCCTGCATGCTGGGGACACAGCAGGGAACAGATGTTCTCCTAAGGTTGATTCCATGGCACTGAGCTTTCTCTGACTTGTACGGGGCCATGTTAGAGCTAGACTGCTTGCTCTGTGGGCTCCTTGGTGCTGGGCTTTGCACAACGTATCTTCCATACTAATTATAAAAGTGTCTGCTTCGTGGTATCATGCAGATGAAAGAGGCTGATACAGGGTGGATAGTAAACATGCAATCACACAATTACTATTAACTTTAGAATGATTGCTATTTCCAGCAGCCACTCACCTTATTATGAGAGGCAGTAGATATGATGGTTAAACTTGAAGATTCGAAAGCCGGATGGCCTGGGATTGAAAGAGCCAGACAAGTTACTTAACTTCTCTGTGCTTCAGTTTCCCTGCCTGGTGAGGTGGTGAGGATCAAATAAATTATCGTGTAGAAAATACTCAAAACAGTGCTGGCATGTAATGGGAAGTAGCTGTTGTGCGAGAAGAAGAATATTCTCCCAAAGGGGAGAGGGCCACCATTCTAGATTTCCTAGAGACTAAGAGGGAAAAAGAACAGTGCTTACCAGCTTTCTAGAAAGAATAAATTCCAGGTGCCCAAGAGAGAATTACCTCCTTGGCCTCAAGACAAGCCCTTACCCTGGAATCCGCTAAAATGTCCCACATGTGGCTCGGGGGGGTTTTCTGACTGAGAGAAGACTAGAGGAGGGGTCTTGGGATCCCTGATGGAAAGAACAGAGGATTTGGAACATGAATCCAGAGTAGTTTCTACCTGTGAAAACAAAACCTACTCTCACCTACTATCCAAAAGGGAATCTGGTCCCCCCATGCAGGATTTTCCACAACAGAGAACAATACACCTGAGAAATAGAATAGAGCCATTTCGGGGATCCCTGGGTGGCGCAGCGGTTTGGCGCCTGCCTTTGGCCCAGGGCGCGATCCTGGAGGCCCGGGATCGAATCCCACGTCGGGCTTCCGGTGCATGGAGCCTGCTTCTCCCTCTGCCTGTGTCTCTGCCTCTCTCTCTCTCTCTCACTGTGTGCCTATCATAAATAAATAAAAAATTAAAAAAAAATTAAAAAAAAAAAAAAAAGAATAGAGCCATTTCAATTCCCTGTGGCTAGGGGCACTTGCCTGGCTCAGTCAGTAGAGCATATGATTTGGGGTCATTGGTTCAAGCCCCATGTTGGTGTGGAGCCTACCTAAAATAAAAATACATACATATATACATACCCAACAGTTAGACTTGAAATTAATGGGAGCGACCCAGGAGAGAATGGCAGTGGGTCCCCACATATGAAACATGGCACCAGGACACCTGAGTAGCTCAGTGGTTGAGCATCTGCCTTTGGCTCAGGTCATGATCCCGGGGTTCTGGGATCGAGGCCCGTATTGGGCTTTCCTCAGGGAACCTGCTTCTCCCTCTGCCTATGTCTCTGCTTCTCCCATGAATAAATAATAAAATCTTTAAAAAAAAGAAAGAAACATGCACCAAGATGGATGGTGAGATCAGTATGGACAACCCCACAGTGTATATTTTAAATTGAATGCCTTCATTATTATTTTAATATGTATGGAAGAAATAAAGCTAACACACCAAACTGGTGATTTGATGGAGGTGATTGTTTACGATTTAGTCGAATTTTTAGGACAGTTCATAGAAACAGTTAAAACATAGAAACAGTATAGAAAAGTTGTGAAAATAGGGATCCCTGGGTGGCGCAGCGGTTTAGCGCCTGCCTTTGGCCCAGGGCGCGATCCTGGAGACCGGGGATCGAATCCCACATCGGGCTCTCGGTGCATGGAGCCTGCTTCTCCCTCTGCCTATGTCTCTGCCTCTCTCTCTCTCTCTCTCTGTGACTATCATAAATAAATAAAAATTAAAAAAAAAAAAAAAAAGAAAATAGTTGAAGATGACTCTGGGTTTAGGAAACTCTGGAGGATGTTGTCTGTGAATAAAGGGCACAACTCATTTTAAACTGCCATGGTTGATGTATCTTGTGGGGGCAGAGGCGGGGACCCTCCTGCTTCAAATAATCTTAACACTAAAGGAACTTTTAGGGTGAAAGAGATACAAATCAAGAACACACCTTTACAAATCAGAGAGGAAATCACGTCGCTGCTGCAAACATTTTTCATAGTGAAGCTTCTAGAACTGGGCAGTCATCAACCCATCGGTAAAACTACTGTGTAATTCCTGAAGGGACGTTGATCCATGGTGTGATGCTTCCAGAATAATGCAAATCTTTATAATATTTTTATCTTTGATGATACTACACAGTGACTTAATATTTGTGAAGTGCATGGAATAGTGCCTGACCCCTTCTAAGGGTTATGTGCCGTGATTCATCAAGCCCAAAGATGCTACTAGTTGTAAGAGAGCCATCATTATTTTATTCTTCTGCTTTAAAAAAAAAAAAAAAAAAAACTCCAGAAAAAAGAAACCAGTGTCAGTTAAGCTGTGACACGACATTGATTATTAAGGTACATCCTTGGCTGTCTGGCGGGCTCATTCCATGGAGCATGAGACATTTGGTCTTGGGGTCATGGGTTGGGGCACCATGTTGGAGGTAGAGATTGCTTAAAAAAAAAAAAGGCATCCTAATTTCAGAATATTAGAATGTGAAGAAAATGCATCTTGGAATTGATGAACTATGTTAACTGTTGATTTATAACATCTTAGATTTGAACTGTTCTTTGACACAGAAAATGGTGCTTTGGAAGCAACGTTACAGGTTGAGTAAGTCATAAGTCAAAGAAAGGCTGCTTCTTTTCCTGCTGAGGATCCATTTGTGTTTAAAAGAGTTTACTTATAGCTGCAACCTGGAGTAAACAACAGGAATTGGAGACCTGAGCTGATGTGGACTATCAAAAAAATACAGAAAATAGTGTCATGTGTGTTTCATTTCACTTCACAGGATTCTCTCATGTCCCTTAATCTTATCTTTTTTCACTGAAAACCGGTATTTGTGTGTGTGCACATGTTATAAATATATGCTCAGGCGAAAAATAAAACCATACAGAAAGGACACTTAGAGATGCAACAACTGCAATGTTTTAAGAACCATATTTCCACATAGATATTTTATATAAAAATATCATACATGCAATTAAAACAAAATTTGGGCACTTTCCCATCTCTTGTTATTTTCTTACAAACTTCTTTTCCCTCCCTCACTCCATGTTACCCGCCTGGTATATACCATCCACATGTTGTCCTCTGATTATGTCATCACGTAAAACCAACTCTACCCTGAGAGACATTGGGGGCTAGGGTCATTGACAGTCTTATTTGATCCTTAGGCTCCTCATGGCAGCCCCCAGGGGTTAGTGTAATGTCAGGAACCTCCTTCTGTTGAGTGGGTAGGTCAGAGGGCTGAGAGACTGAGTGATTTGTGGGAGACCTGTGAGTCAGTAGCACAGGATCCTATCTAGGAGGGCTGGTCTTTGAAAGCTTTCCATGACTTCTCTGAGATCAAGTTGGTCACAGATAGAGCCATGCAACCCAAGACAGCCCCAGTTAATGCATCATGTTCCAGCTTTATTATTAAAGCTATTAAGTCCTTCTGCACTCAGAGTGTCCCTGTTTAGATGATAAATTATGTCTGCACTAGTCGCTTCCAGGAAGATTGCCTTGGGCCAACCCTGGCTAGGAGACCCTGGCCCTAGTGATCCTGGAGCCAGCATCTATCTACACTTGGCCTTGATGATCACATTGGAAGTGACTTGTAATGTGGCAGAAAGAACAAAGACAAGGAAGTCAACCCCTGGCCCTTTGTCACAGGGATTAACTGAGATCATGTCAGTAGAAATGTTACACAAATATCAAACTTTTGGTCAGGTCACATGTACTTAACACGAATGATAGCTAGTGAGCACATATTCTGTATTCATTGAGGACTCCTTACACTTTACGTGCCAAACACACAGTGTGCTTCCGTTCCCCAGCCCCTCTAAGCAGAGGCAGCTTGGTACATTACAATCCTAGGGCTCACTTTACCATTTGTAAAATAGTGACAGAGGGATTATAATAATCATGTCTTGCAGGGCTGTGAGAATAAATGAGATCATGTAAAGTATATCAGCACATCTTTATGGATTCAGTAAATGTTAGTTCCATTTACTCGGAGGATTAAGGGAATGAGGATATTTGTTGGTTACAGACTGCTTCATCCCCACCCCACCCTCCACTCTACCAGAAACACTTCTTTGTACTCTCTTCACTGCAGTTCAACATACCCATGTATGCTTGCTTCACACATACATACATGTTCACATCATCAACATAGTGGAGGGGGGTGTCTAAATTCCATAAAGTTGAAAGACATTGCAAGTCCAGTGTGAGTTTACAGTGCCTGGCTCAGAGGAAACAAATATTTATGGTTGATTTTTTTTTTTTTTCCCCATCATTTGCCATAGAAGTGTTTCATTCTGGTCAAATAGCAGAACTTCAAAAGGTAGAAATCCTAGACTGTCAACTAAACGATTAAAGTACAACAGATAGTTCTGTTCCTTTCCTGTTATGACTCACTAGGACAGAAAAATCCCATTAAAAAACAAGCCCCGTTCAACAGCAGGCTAGAGCATTACCCATTGTCCATTGTTCACAATCAGAATATGGTTTATCAGCTTTTTAGGGTGATACACTAGTTTTCTAGTCCCAGGTTTTTTTGGCAATCAGATCTGCCGTCCTATTGTGCTCATGGACCAGCTAAACATCCCAGACGTGATAATATCTTGTCATCCAGGCAACACCTCCCAATCCACTTTTCAAACCTGGAAGCGGCACAGCACCCAGGCTTACAATGATGATCCAGCTTTGGGATAGTCCCATCAATACCCAACACCACCCCCAGAAAATTCTCCAATGTATCAGCATCATTTTCAACATTTCTATTTATTTGGTTATTTTACTGACACATGCAAGTATGTGCATTTATTTAAAAAGAAAATAAATTGCAGAAAAGTTCAAAATGGAAAGTAGCAGTCACCCTTGTCCCAAACCCCAGGCTTTCTTCCCAATGGAAACTTGTGTATTTTTCAAAAAAAAAAACAAACAGATGTCTCTTAAGAACTTGAGACAGGGATCCCTGGGTGGCGCAGCGGTTTGGCGCCTGCCTTTGGCCCAGGGCGCGATCCTGGAGACCCGGGATCGAATCCCATGTCGGGCTCCCGGTGCATGGAGCCTGCTTCTCCTTCTGCCTATGTCTCTGCCTCTCTCTCTCTCTCTCTGTGACTATCATAAATAAATAAAATTAAAAAAAAAAAAAAAAAAAGAACTTGAGACAATTGCAGTCTGCAGTCATTCTGTGCTTCGATCCACATATTGATTGTGATTTTCATGAAACTGGGTATCTTGAAGATTTTTCTCTGTCAGATTCCTTTTAATGACCCACTGGAACTCCTTTGTAGGGTGTGCCATATTCTTGACCGGTGGCCCCGAATCACGTGTCCAGTTTTCCTCATCACAAACTCTGCAGTAGTGAGCAGGCTTGTACATACGTCATGGTGTACATACTTGGTATATCTTGAGGTAAATTCCTAAAAATAATTGCTGGAACAAAGAGAGTGTGAGTTTTATTTTTATTTAAGTAACTATTTTTACATTGGTTGGCGTGGCTAGAATTTTGATAGCTATTTCCACATTACTCTCTAAAAATACTGTGCAGTTTCCTCTTCCTGGAAGGCTATAAGATATTTATGATCACCCCCTCCCAGCCAGGCCCTGCCCGACACTAGGCCTATTGTATTTAAACAGCACATTTCATGGCCTCCCTTTTTTGGGTGTCCGAAGGGTGTTGAAGACTGTAGTCACCCAGTATATGGTCTCCTCCTCTCTCCTGGATGAACCAAAGAAGAACAGTGCTCCCTGAGACACTAGTAAGAATGTTTGTAGCACCGAAGCTGTGGCAGGCAGGGGCTCCCCCCAAGGCTGAGCGAAGGTAGGGTTTCAGGGTAGAACAATCCCTGCCTTTGTGTGCTGACTCACCTTTGCTCTTCCTGGTCCCCACCCTGGTAAACACATGTGAGTTAGTGACACTCTGCCTTTAAAATCAGAGAATCAGCAGGCGGGCTCCTTCCTCTGCACAAGGGACTCCTGTGTCTTGGTGCCACCTCCTAAGTGTGAGGAACAAACCAGGCCATTACGTGGATATGGGTATACTCAACTTTCTAGAACTTGTGTGTGAATCCATTGCTTTTTAATAAACAGAATCATCATTAGAAACCACATATGGAGGGGCGATGGGGTGGCTCAGTCGGTTAGGCATCGGACTCAACTTTTTCATCACAGGTCGTGTGATCTTAGGGTCCTGTGATAGAGCCCCATATCAGGTTGTGTGCCCGGTACGGAGTATACTTGAGTTTCTCCCCCCATCCTCAGCCCTACCCCCATGCTCACTCGTGCTCTTTCTCTCTCTCAAATAAATAAAATCTTAAAAAGGAAAAAAGAAAGAAAGAAACCAAATATAGGCCCAAGAGAGTCTGCACTCAATCCTTCTTAATGGGAAATATTTCCCTCATAATTTATAATAATTGTCAGGGCTAAGAGTAACTTTTATCATCATCATTATTGTTATTTTCATTTTTATTTCTTAGCTGGCACATCAGTAGCTGTATTCCTTCCTTGGTACAAGGACCATGCTCTTTAAGGACTGTTGGATGCATAGTTGCTGAGTACCCCTACTTGTTTAAAATATTCCTATTTTTGGGCAGCCCCGGTGGCCCAGCGGTTTAGCACCGCCTGCAGCCTGGGGTGTGATCCTGGGGACCCTGGATCAAGTCCCACGTCGGGCTCCCTGCATGGAGCCTGCTTCTGCCTGTGCCTCTGCCCCCTCTCTCTGTGTGTCTCTATGAATAAATAAATAAAATATTTAAAAATAAAATAAATAAATAAAATATTCCTATTTTTAGTGCAAAAAAGCAAAAAGTTTGAGTTACCCATCCAAAAAAGAAGCCCACAGAAGAGAAGGAAGCTGACTCTTGCTGAGGGGAGAGCCTGGTAAGCCAGGCCTTTGCCAACTGAAGAAAGTGGCCCTCCTCAAGCAGATGGGGAAGTCCCTGTCACTGTCCTTCCTTCTCCCAGCGCGCATGGCAGCCAATCCTGCCCCCCACCCTCCCAGTCAGGAGTGAGAGCAAGAAGCAAAGAGGTCAAGGTTATTTGCCCCACAAATACAACTCATATTCTTGCAATTGTAACACAGTAGTTTGCGGTCTGAAGGTCACATTTGGCCTCTGCTCCCGGAAACATTGTCTAGGATTGTAAAATGTTAACCATTTTCCTGCTGGGTTCCCCACTTGTTGCCTGTCCTCAGCTGTGTTCCAAGGAACACCTCTAGAAAAGTCATGCTATGATCAAACTCTTTTGTCCCCTACAGAAAAACAGAAAACAGTTTTCTGTTTCACTGTGGGGAACTATCAAGCTTGTCTGGGCAACGATGAGAGCTTATGCATCTATGTTCGGTTCCTAGCTTCCCTGCTCAGGTTCTCACCCTGTGCTAGAATTGCCCAGCCCAGCCCTGGCCCAGCCCTGGTCCAGCTTTCATTTACCCATGGGGTGGGCTCTGATCTTGTCCTTGGCAATCCAAACATGTGAGTTTTCCCTCAAAGACTCTGATTGTTCCCACCCTTTCTAGCTCTCTCTCCCTTTACCTCATCTGAATTGATTTTTGGGGGGAGGAAGGGCAGAGATAGGAGGGAAGAGGAAGGAGAAAGTAATAGCAAGGTGGGGAACATTAGAGATGTTACAATCAGAAGACTTTGGACAATTTACAGTTTTTTTCATTAGTAAGAGAGTGAATAATACACAGTATGGGGGATAATTGTGAAGGTTGAATGAGTTCTCATATATCATCACCTGGGAGAAGGAGAGACAGAGAGGTGAAAGAGGGGAAAAGGTATTTGTGACCAACTAGATATAGGAAATGCGTCAAATAAAAAATAACTCCAGTGTTTTAGTCTTTGATGCTAAGGGAAAGTGGTCATTAACAAAGATTATAGGTCTCTTTCATGATGAATTCGGTTCTGGAGACAGTCTATCATTCTGTGGCCATCTTAAACTTAACAGGTGGAAATATCCAGTAAAGTCTCCAGGGAGACAGTGTGAAGAAACAATGATGTTTGAATGAATTCATCATCATAGAGACTTGAGTTCACATCTTGTTTTTGCTGCTTGCTAGTTGGGAAGTCTGTTTCCTTCCATGTAGCATGGGAATGTTAACCCTCTATCATTGAGTTGATTGCAATAATAAAAGCCACCACAAATCAAATGGCTGATTGTTTTGCTTATAGTAACTACTCAGTCTCACTATTGGTTCCTCATCCATTTATAGATAGAGGTCTGAAGGCCCCCAAGGGGGACTCTTTGGCATCGAGGGATATTTGAGACCATGAGAGTTAATGAACTCCACAAAGCCCTGTTTTAATGAGAAATAGTTACCATAAAAAGGACACTGCCTCTGAAATGGGACAGACAGTAATACATCATTCTGCAGCAAGACAGAATCGAGACAGTTAGGTTGGATACCAAGACCAACTGGGGTTACCTTGAGGAGGCAGTTTCTGTGGATCAGTACCAACACATACACTGTGACACAGAGCCCTTCCATTTCTTGTCCTTTGCAGGAATTAAATAACAGCTTGTTAATACCCTTCTGTTTTATTAAACCGTGCTTACATTTTTCAAAGAGAAAATAACATTTTTGGCCTCTTAAGTAGGTGGGTATTTATAAGGGTTAAAAGCAAACATACCTACTGGTTAGTTACTCTGTGGCCCTAATTTTCTAGGCAGAATAATTTCTTGAGTGCCCAGAAAAATAATCAAGGAAAGAAGGGAGGACAGAGAAGGAGAGGAGTTGCCTGGAGTCTTTATCTGGTTGGAAGTAGACTGTGGACATTTGATTGAGATCCAGTGAGTCATGCTGGATGCTTTTTCTCTCTTTCTGCTGTGCCACAAGAGGAAGAAGGTGTGGTGAGGTCTGGGGTAGTTTTGTAGAACTGATGCTGCATGTGGTTCTGCAAAAGCCAAATATATCATATAAAGATGCCCTCTGCAAGGCAGCATGGGTGGCAAGCCTTCCAGAGCCCTTTTCTGGAGCTTCAGCCCATGGCACTGGTATGCCTTTCCTATGGTAACTCTTTCCTGGCTGGTTTTTAAAAACTGTTTTTCCTAGAGCCTCTTACAATTGCTCTTATGAAGGACTCACATATCCTACAGAGAAAACATTACACAATTTCTAAAAGTGGAATTTAACTGGTATTTATTTTGTTTCCTTCCACCTTCCCTTTATCTCAAAGAACTTCCTTATGACCTTTTCTCATCCTAGTTTTGATGTCTGAGCACGTGGCCTTTCTAGATACCCTTATTACCCTTATTCAGAATTTTTTTCTCCTTCATCTAAATCCCCCAAAGAAAGTGAACTCCTAGGATGGGGGCAGGAGCCAAGTGTCACTCAGGTCAATGCACACCACACATGTGCAGCACATGACATCTCCAGTAGGATGCTTGTAGGCTGTGAAGGCAAGGGAGGATCTTCTAATAACTTGTCATATATCATTTACCATTATCACATATATATTAGATTTTTGCCCTAGTGAGTGTAGACTATAAGGACTATCCTTCCTTGTCTCATCTTTTCTGGCAAATTCAAAATAATTTAGATCCACCTCAAATGGCACCTTCAGGAAGTTGTCTGTCTTTCCTAAGACAAAGAAGTCTTCTGCACTCCTGGAACATCCATTTTATATGAGTTTTCATTTTGATTGTTGCTGATTCATGAATTACTCCTATCAATATCTAGGTGTCCTTCAATGGACATGAGCTCCCCAAGTGCAGCCACCATGGTGCTCCCATCTGCCTCTAACTCCAGGACTTGCACATAGCTGAACATGTGGGCATTCCACTATAGAAAGGCCAAGTGAAAGGAATTCCTGCAGGCCACAGGGTGTTCAGAGGCCACCTCTGGTGTTAGGTTGTAAATCCAATAAGAAGAAAAGGGCTACAGCTTCATCTCTCCAAGGAGGCTGTGGGACTGGATGAGGTCCTCCTGTCCACAGCATGTTCTGTAATCACATTTAGGCTGTCTTGTCCATTTCCTCATTAATGTAGCAGTGATCAGCCATCAAAGTGTAGCTTATCTTTTGAATCTGGAAGGCCAATATTATGTTGATAGTGATAAATTTATGGAGGGAAAATAATTTAGATGGCTTGAGAAGTTAGGATGAGGTGACCTAGCTGTTGTGTGATACATACTGCTTCTGCTTCTGAGTTTTGTCATATAATTTGCAAAACAAGTCTAGAAAGTTTCTGTTTTATTGCTTATTTTGTTGTTAATTCTACAAAACAATAAGGTTGAAGGAATTATTGGATATCATTAATCATTTATTGTATTATACTCGAAATACTCTTTGGGACTTCGTATGTTATTTTTCCTTAATCCTTACAGCAACTCTATGAAGTGGGTCTTAATTTCTCCCATTTTACAAATGAGAAAAGAGCAGCTTAAGTGACACAGTGAACCTATATGACTCTTCTCCACTTTTCTTAGTTCGTAGATAGCAAAACTGAAATTTGAATTCAGATCTGTTGATAACAAAATCTTTGTTGTGCTCATTCTGCAGCATTTGATATAAGGAATATTTGGGAACTTAGTGGCTTTTTTTTTTTCACCAGGAGAAAATAAACCATCCTAATAATTGTGCATTTTATGTTCACAGGGAAGCAAAGGTGCCTACCGGTACCACTGGCAGAGCCACAATGTTAAACACAGTGGCGTGGATGACATGGTCCTGCTCTCCAAGATCACAGAGAATGCCATCGTGGAGAACCTAAAGAAGAGATACATGGATGACTACATTTTTGTATCCTTTATTAGTTTCTTTAGACTTATTCTGAGATGACCATATCCATAGTAACGTGGCGTATTCCTAACATGAGAAGATCCACTTGAAATTCTGAACTGACACTATGTGCTCAAGTCATTTTCACCATTTCAGAACATGGTTTTGTACTTTTCTGTCCCTTAGTTGAGGTTGTGGGAAGGGCAAAGATGATGCTAAATTATTTGTCTGGAATTTCACGAAATCAGGATGCAGCCAATATTCATCTGTTTCAATCAATGGCACTGAACCTTTGACGTACTTTAGCCACGCACGTGGTGTCTAAAACCTCTGCTGTTCCTAGGGAAAGTCCTGGCCTGCAGAGAATTCTATCAATAGAGCTCCCCAATTACAAAGCAGACAGTTAAGTCCAGACTTAAAAGGTTTTAAAAAGATTGCCTCATGCAAAAAATATGCAATTTTGCCAGTTTTTCTGCATTCTGTGTTTACTAAAGGAAACATGAGAAGTGAAGATCAACTATTGAAAATGCCTGACATTTTTGAGTTGTTCTTTATGTTTCAATTTTAGCTTGCCAGATGCCATTTTTTATGGGGCTTTAAAAAATTCAGAATGGAAATTTGATTCAAATGTGTGTTGACTTCATTATAAACAGAGAACTGTGATATTTGCTTAAGTTCCTACAGGATTCAGTTTTGTTTGGTACAACTATATAAAGATCTCTTAGTGAAATTATTGTAGAATTTTAGATATGCGAAGGTCTGTGCAAATCTATATTGCAGTACCAGAAGGTTTAACTGTGATGCTCTTGTTGACTTCTGAAGGCATGGTATTTCAGAGGACCATTAAAGGTAGTGTCTTTGCAACTGTCGTTACATACATTTTAGATTTCAACCCCCAAAGCTTGAAGAGGTATATATAGTTTTAACATCTGTAGCTTCTGTTTGTTATTATTTATGCCACTCATTTGACCATGAGTTAAAAGTGCCCATACATATGCAATGATATTTTTGCAGGGACTGCCTTTCTCATCATTCGTGAGTGGGGAGTTCAACACAACAGGATATACTAATACATATATTCAACACATCCAGCAAAATTAATTAACAAAATTATTCCAAGACACTTGGATGGTTCTGACCAGTACTGTGCTGTTTCTTATTTACCAGAGGAAATTTTTACCAAATCTCTGGGTAGTTCAATGCCTAAACCCCTCCTTTTAACTATTAACAGATATGTTTGGATTTGTTAGCTACATTAATAATAGCATCTTGATCTGGGAGGTGACCTACCACCTGCAAATGAAATCTGCCCATTGCCCATTATATAACAAATGTTTTATTGAAATATGGCCATATTCATTCTTTTACTTATTGTCTGTGCCTGCTTGCAAGCTATAAAGCCAGAGGTGAGTAGTTGCCACTGGACCGTAGGACCTAAAATCATTACCTTCAGGCCCTTTAGAGAAAACATTTGCTGATTCCTAGTTATCTGTGCAGAGCTTCCTTTTAATTTAATTGTAGGGAAGCAGTTGTATTCAGTGGTAAATTTTCATTTTATTTGGTCAAAAAAATTAAAATATGCTCACTTTACCTGGGCTTATCACCATGAAAGCATTTTAATCCCTTTGATGTGCAAGCCCCATGGCACAGGGGAACTGGCAGGTGATAAGGGTTGGATGGAGGATATGGATTTGGACTACCTGGCTTTGAACCCAACTCTACATGGGCTTGGTGACCTCCTGCAGCTTTTATGCCTTTTGTGATCTGTGTGCCTTGATTCCCTTGCCTGTAAGATGGAAATGATAATAAAATGTCCCACATGAAGCTATTGTAGGGTTAAATGAAATAATGAATGCAGTAAGTAACAGTAAACATTACTTATTATTAGCATATACTAAGGCAAGTGTATAAGTTCCTTCCACATTTCTAAGTTACGTTCCAAAAAGTCAATTTTAAAGTTGCTTATTGAAAATTCAAATACATTTTACCATAGAAACTGTTTTAATTGGAGAATTGGTTTATTGACAGGCCCATAAAAGGTGAATTTCCACTGAATATAGTTGAATAAATTTATTGGAATGTTCTTAGAACATGGGTTCAGCTTATTATGTTATTTACATAGAAACACGAGTTTTGAAAAAAACATGTTAGTGGTTATCATCAGCCAGTCCATTGTCCAGCTGGGCAGACTCACTTCTCCCCATAAAGAGGATTTACCCCTAAAACTAAGGACATTCTTTCATTTATCTTCTTAAAAGCAAACGTGTTCATTTAACGTGATTTATAAAACACAGTCAAGGAAGGAGAACACTAACATCATTTAAGATCCCACCATAACCTCTTGGTGTATGTTTTTCAATTTAAACATATACATATATGCATATGTGTGTATGTGTGCTTTTTTGTTAATTTTAACAAAAATGGCATCATCTTGCCTCATATATTTCTTAGTTTCATGCATAATTCTTGGCATGGTGCATTGTATTAAGCATTCATTGAAAATCTGTTGACTATCAAGACTTGCTTTTTATATTCAGACAGCAGAAGTTTCAAATGACTCACACAGAGGGGGCTGATTACGAGCCTTTGAATTAATGCCTTTGAATCAATGGCTGACTAATCATGTGTTCTACCAAGGAAATGAGTTAGTTGACCACTAATGGCTTCATGTTTTAGAAATCTCTACCCACTCAATACACGAGAAACTCCGCATCCGTGTGCTTTCCATCAAGAGCACAGAGCACCTTTCAGCTTTGAGAAAGCTTGATGATCCTTTTGGATGTTTATGAAATAATACCAAGGGTCTAAATGCAGATCTTTCCCTCTTTTAAGTGATAAAATCCTCTTTAACATTCAGTGCTATGGGAATATTATTACCATAGAATAACATTATTTTAAAGAAGAGGATTTTCCCCCTTTCACTCCTAAGCTTAATAGTTAAGGCAAGAAGAGATTCAATTTCATATTAAGTTATAACATTGCTTACTGCACCTCTTCTACATCTCCTACCAGCACAGTTTCACATTGAAGGTCAGCATTTGGAACAATCAATTGTTAATACATTCAGGATGCATGCACATTTCTTTGTTCTACATTAGGAAAAAAAATCCTCTTAGAAAATGCTAACACTGTTTACCAATAAAACCCTGTAATTTTCAGCTATTTATCCTAAGACAAGGAAGGTTTAATTTACCATCCGTTTTTTTCTTGAATGTTGCCACACTTCTTAAAATTACATTCTAAAATACATGAGGAAAACATTGCAGTATTCGCTCTTGTGCGTGGCAAGACATCATTTATAGCCACTTCGCTGACGAAAATAGTTCCTGTGCAAAGCACTCCAACTTGTTTTTACTCAAAGACCACACTCAAGTGTGTTTGGCATTTTCAGCCCTTGAATTAGTTGAGACTCTTGTGCCTGACCAACCAGGGCCCAAGGCAGTGCAGCTATTTTGAGTGAGGTTTGGCCCCTGGCAGTCAGTTCAAGTGGAGGGGGCAGCTTGCTGCAGTGACATGGGTGTTGGTCTGGTGGCTGGAGTCAGGGGCTCAAGTTCCAGCTTGACCAGTTTCCCCATATGTGACTTCAGGCAAGTCACCTTACCTTCCCGCCCCTCCTAACTGATAAATCCAGGGAAGTCAACTAGATCAGTGTAGGTGGTTTGGGGGAATTCACTGATTATTAAAAAAAATTTTAAGTCAAACCCAACTTTGCTTGTAAGACCATTAAAAACAAACTTACAGAAGTTGTATTACCATCACATTTCATAAAAGGAAGAAAAATTTAATACCCCAGAAGTAGAAAGGAGATAATCTAAGAATAAAGGACAGTCCTTTGTATTGAATACATTGAGCTTTATGAAAAATTCAGGGCATGTTTCTCTTTTTGTCATCCCTGCTGCAGAACAATGAAAACTCATAGATCCACCACAAGCATACAAGAAACAATCAAAGATCTGTTGGGTCTTCTCCTCTGTTTCCTCCTCCATATATTCTATTAGACAAGATGACATGTATTTGTTTTTGTCTGGTTGGTATGCATGTGTATAATATCATAGTCTCATATCTCCATATATTTTGAAAATTGACCTTGGGCCACACCTTCACAGCCAAAGATTACGTGGGTAGAGACAGTTTACCTTCCGATCCTGCCCGAGCAGCTTTTTCCAAAGGCACACTTGAATTAGTAGTAGGGAGTGGGAGTGAGTTATCTGGGAAATAACCCAACCCAGTAGGAGACCTGTGCTTTGCAAAAAGTAGCTGAGGTCTCTGCAGACGTAGCCTGGTGAAAAACAGGGCAGACTGTTAGAGAAATGATTAGGCCAAATTCACACCTGAAATAACTAAAATATGTTTGTTTTCTTCAAATTCTAAATTAATTCTCTTCTCTCAGTTCTTCTGATCTGAGTAAGCGTGTAGTGATTTAGCATGGACAAGAGCTGCATTATTCATCTCAAACCAAACTGTATTTTTCAGGAATCCTCCCAAATAATAATTGACTTCGAGAACCCTACTGGGAGATTGAGGGAATAGTTAATAGTTTTCCCTCTTCTATGAGTCATTGATTCAAGATTGGCTTGCAATAATCTGAAAGAGATTTTTTTCCCCTCTGTCTTTTTATCAGGCCCTTAAATCCTTTAGAATTTATGTGGATGACTTAGTGAAAATCCAGACTTTCTAAGATGTTTTTTTATATAGCAGATTATTAATAGTTAAAATACTGCTTCCTATAAGAGCTCACATGCAGTCTAGTCCATGTTTGTCCGATTGCCAAGGGCTTGGGTAAGAAGCGGTTGGTGGGGAGCTGATAGCTTTGGCTCATGTCCTCCGGCAGCTCTTTCTTCTTTGAGTGCAGTGCTGCTTTGTCTAGGAGAGGTGGCATTCACTGCATTCCCTTTACAGCTAGGGGGAGGCACACCCTCCTCCATGGACAGATCATACTTGGCCAGGTTTATTTTAATCCCGAGGTACATGGAGACCTCAGCAGGGGAGCCTGCTTCTCCCTCTCCTGCCCTCTGGTCTGCTTGTGCTCTGTCAAATAAATAAATAAAATCTTAAAAAAAAAAAAAAAAAAAAGTGTAGACTCTAGAACCAGACTGCCCGGGTTTGAATCATAGGTCTGCCACTTACTAGCTTGTGATTTTGAGCACGTTTTTTTCTTTTTTTTTAATTTTGAGCAAGTTTTGTTTTCTTTTCAATTATTTTTTCAAGCAAGTTTTAAAATTCCTCTCTGCCTTAGTTTCCTCATAGTAAAAAAAAGAGTAAAAGGGTAATAGGGTTATCATTAGGAGCTTAATTTGTACCCTGTAAGTGTGTGTGTGTATTCGATCAGTGTTCATATTACAAACACTTCCGGAGTCTTGGCTAAAACATCATGGACGTTTCTTATCTGCTTAATAATTTTAATTTCTTTTTTAAAAGATTTTATTTATTTATTTAACACAGAGAGAGTATGCCAGAGAGCACAAGCAGGGGGAACAGTAGAGGGAGAAGGAGAGGAAGAAGCAGACTCCCCTACTGAGCAGGGAGCCCAATGTGGGCTTGATCCCAGGACCCTGAGCCAAAGGCAGACGCTTAACCGACTGAGCCACCCAGATGCCCCTGCTTCATAATTTTAATGATAAATTTACCGATTCTAAATTTCTCCTCAAGAAACAAGACCACTACTAATCTGTCGTTGGCCTCACCTGACTATGGCACTTAGACTTGGCCATTCTTCTGATTCTTCAGTGATTTCCAGTTAGGATTCTGCAGGTCACATGCATTTGCTATTTCTGCCGTGAACTGCCCCCAGGTTAGCACTGGGTGCATCCAGGTGTGCTCTTACAATGGCCCTTTTCTCCTCTCCTGCTCTTTCATGTTCAGCCCTTTCAAGTCTGAAGATCATTCTAGTCAGTGAAAAGGGAAGCAAAATTGCAACCGAATCATTCCATTTTTCACCTTGTCTACATATTAGTTTTCAAATATTAACTGGTCTATCCCATATTTCGCTCATCTGTGTTCAATAATAGTACCAAAGCCATGTCTCAAAGATGTTAACACGTGACAAGACAAGCATCTCGAAGTACATGAATTAAGGAAACTGCTGAGCCTTCTGTACTGTTGATTACATTCTCATGATAAGCCTATAAGTAAGTGCTACTGGACCCCATCATCCTTTAGCCACAGCTTAGAGATGTGACTTGCCCAAGGTCAGAGTCAAAGTGGGCTTTGGGCAACTAGGCAATCTGACTGGATTCCCTTTGCTGCTCTATTTGACACCCAGGTCCTTTATATAAATATATAAATATCCCCTCAGGAGAGGAAATATCACAGTTTTATGTCTTTGACTTCAAATTATCCAAACATTTTGAAATCATTGATTAAAAGAAACAATTTTGAGTATGTGAATTTTGTTGTGTTTGTTCTCTATTTTTTTAAAAGATTATTTATTTATTTATTTGAGAGAGTGAGAGGGAGTACAGAAGGAGAGGGAGAGGGAGGAAACAGACTCCCCGCTGAGCAGGGAGCTCGACGTGGGGCTCAATCATGACCTGAGCGGAAGGCAGTTCTTTAACCGACTGAGCCACCCAGGTGCCCCCCTCTCTTTTTAAGTAATTGTTTTCTTCTATGAGAAGAGGGAGCTTAACGATTCTAATTTGTTCACAGCTGTATTCCCAGTATCCAGGACAGTGCCTGGCATGTTGTGGACACCCAATTCAAACTAGTTGATTACTGAAAAAATGGAAATACTTTTTATGTTATAATAATACTTCACTTATTGGCGCACGTTAAAATGTGTTGTATAAAACAGTTAAGACTCAGTGTGAATGCTTTCTCTTCTGGAAGGCCTTCCTGGATTCCCCATGCAGAAATAATACCTTCTTTCCCTAAATCTGATCTGTGTGGGTTTGTGATTTTCTGCTCCAAATAATGTCTTACAGATATAACTCAGTTCCTCATAGCTTCTAAGGAGTAGAACTATTTAGTTCATCTTGTATCCCTCTATTTGTTCAATGAGTAAGTGAATACATTTTTAGTATACCTAAGAGATATGCAAGTTTCCAGGAAAAAATATTATTTGAGAAAAGGAATGATAACTGCTCTTTTCAGTCCTAGGTCATTTCTATTTTGGGTTGTTTTGCTTTTTCCTAGCCATACGTGTCAGTTAAAAGGGTGTGCTTCAAATCACTTAAAATAATGATTTCTTTTTGTAGCACCTTGGTAATTAAGCTCATTACTCTTCCTGGAGAGGAACAAAACCTGAGCTAGTTGGTAATTGCTTTTGTCTTTATTTATAATCTTTTAGAACACAAGTATCTGAGTTTTTGTTTGAACAGTCATTATGAATTCTTGATAACATCTGGTTACTTAATTTGAAAAATGTGTAGCTATGAAGATTAATGCTGGACCTTAACTGGATATAAATTCAGACATATATAGGATCCGTATTAATCTCAGTCAACCCTTTCAAGCAGATGCCATATTTTGGGGAAAAGGAAATTGAAATGTACCAAGGAGCGGTAAGTTATATGCCACATAAATTACTGTAGTGTTTGGGGCTTTTATGATGCATGGGTAATTTTTCTTTAAGTTGGCAATACATTTGCATTTTCTTGTTGTGAATTATTTATTGGGGAAGCTCAAGTAGGTGACATTGTTTGATTTTTAATGATGTGCTGCTCTTTAGAATGCAGCTCAGAAAAGCATAGGACAGAACATTATATGCAAAATTAGTATATGTACTATATATACAAAATATTATATACAAAATTAGGATGTAGGACCTACAGCTTGGTGGCCAGGAGCGATTCCTCCTTCCCCGCAAGCCACAAAATTCTAAAGACTGAAAAATCAGTAATGGGTAAAAAATAAATAGGGCAATGAGAACCATTCCCTCCAAATCAGAACCTTAGTTAAGCTGTGGCTATGAATGGAACATGAAAAATGAATCTTTTCATTACTTCTTTATTAATGTAACTCTGGTCCCTATTCAGATCCAGTTCTGTAGCCACTTTAGTTGTATGATAAAAATAGAAACTGTAAATCTAATGAATATATTTCATTACATGGTTCAGCACTTCGCCAGGACTCCGCTCCTCTGCATCTTTTCCCTTCCTTCCTCTGCAGCAGAAGCACGAGAGCGTTCATTAATCCTGACCCCTGGAAAACAAACAAAAGGGAGCCCACACAAATTCATCAGTTGAAGTGGAAGGCAATTTACCCAGAGCAAGAGCCCACCCCATTGTTGCCAGATGAATGGTGCTGGTAGCTGGAGCCCAAGGAGGCTGCCACGCGAAAGACCTTTGATAATGCTGCCTTTATGGGAGCCCAGCACAAGGGAAACACTGTCAGCAGAGGCGAGGCCCTGCCCTGGCGCCCTGAGCAGTGGGGCCCCGGGGCAGCAGGCACGGAGCTGGTTCCACATCCTCAATGACAGCCAAGGCCAAGGCAGGGTGCTGGAAGTGCTGTGCATTCATATTGTTTCTCTCCAGTTCTCTGAAAATTGTCACTCAAGTCCCTTTTAGGCCATTTATCTCTTAAAAAGTTCTCTTTAAAGAAATAGCCTCGAGTTTTAAGAAACAGATTTAACTGCTAGTGGAAGAGTATTGTAAAATATAGATATTTACTGAGTGCTAGGTCCTGTGTTACGCTACAGCAAAAATAAAATGGCCCTGGTTGCTGACTGTGTCCGGCCCCATTTCACAGATAAGCAAAGTAAGGCTCAGAGAAGTTAAGTACTCCAATTGATTGAGTGTGGGACAATATTATCCCAACTTTAGAGATGGGACCAGGGAAGGATCAATCTAAATGGCTTCTCACTGGATCCACCATGTTCTTCACTCTTTGATGTTAGGTACTCTTAAGTGTAAGGCACATTTTTTCTTCAGCTTTATACCACACGAAGTCTTCTTAATTTTTGGTAATTTTTGAGGTAGAGGTATTAAACTTCAAGAAATTGAGAAAAGTAGGGCCGAAGTCATCCTGACACAACAATTTTATTGGCGAATCTGTATTCAGACCAGACATAGCTAAGATAGCTCATGAGACTAAAGCACCAGGAGAATAGCTTGGCGTGGTAGGATTTCCACACACACCCCCCCCCTCCACCCCCACCTATGAAGATGAAACAAACTGGTCAAACCAGTTTATCCATTTAAAGAACTACACCTCTTGCCCTCTTCTTAGGGAATATTTTTAAGTTTTCTCCTCATTTATAGACAGTTTCACTTCATTTCCTCTGGGGTTCCAACATGTCAGACTTACCTCTTAGAAACACATTATGTGGAAGTTTAGAAGTCTAGTAAAAGTCAGATCTAGGTTTTTAGTAGGCCTCTCTTTAAGACCTGTTGCCCAGATGTCTTCAGAAACGTTTAGAAATGGAATGTCATGTGCAGAGGCGTGTTGGGTGGAAGGGTGTGGTGCTGGAGTATCTGAAGACATGGTTCACGTCTGAAGGCTGAATCACACACACTTGCCTACAGAGGAGTCCTTCCCAAACCCATCTTCATTTTGTTAGTCCTGATGACCTAGACAAGCTTATGAATTCTTGTGTTACACAACGCTTAAGATGGGAACGGCACAGTGGCAGATTCATTTCTAAGACCAACAAAAGAAATGTGATGTGTTGCTCTATCTGACCATGGTTTTACTTTTGTTTTGTTTTGTTTTGTTTTTTTGCTTCTCTAGGCACAGTATGAAAACCCACCACATATCTATGCTCTTGCAGATAATATGTACAGAAACATGATCATTGACAGAGAGAACCAGTGTGTCATCATCAGGTATGGGAAAGAGCCTTATTAGGAAGAGAGGGGGTGAGACCAGGCCAGAGTTAGCATTCATGGTCAAGGAACAGTGCTTTTTCTGTAGCTGCTGGTGTCAGAGCCTGGTTAACGTACCTGAGTAACAAGCAAGCTGTCTGCCTTGTCCTAGTTTATTTTATAATTCTGAATCATAAAAGCTTTGTGCTTCTATGGGGTTGTGGTTTATACTTCTGTTGCTTAAAGCATTAAGGCTCGAGGGCTCTAACCTGACCTCTCTCTGATGGGCCCTGAACTAATATAAAACATCTCCCCTCTCATTTTGACTGTACCATGGCTTCATTGAATTGAAGATCCTTTATGTCATAAGTAGAGTAAGTATGCTTCACTATTGTGTCAGCTGGAGTCCTTTCCCCTAGGTTCCTCTTTTTCCTTTCCTTAATAATTTAGTACTTCATGTTTGAACTTTTTTAGTATACTTTGTCATTTGCTTTTAATCTCCTGAGGGCATCACTGGCAAACACCAGCCTTAGGTGTCTGTGGCTACATCTCAAAATCCTTTTAACCTGAGCCAACTCTTGAGTCTTTGCTGGGTTTAAGCACTTTTACAATTTTGTTTACTATTGTGAACATTCCAAACATACAGAAAGTATAAGGATCCATATCTCCATGACTTTGAATTTGACAGTTGTTAATGTTCTATCATATTTGCATTCATCTTTTTCTTCCTTTTTTTTTTTTAATGGAAGCACTTTTGAAAATTTTTAAGTTCAGGATATTTACAAACAGGCAAAATGAGAAAGAGTCTTATAATATAAGCTCCTGTGGGTCTGTCACTCAGCTTGTCCAAATATTACTATATGGCCAATCCTCTGTACCTGGTCCTTCCACCCTGCCCCTATTTGGTTATTTAAAACAAATCCTAGTTCTCGAATCATCTCACTAGTCACAGAATTAGGATGTGCCTTTCAATGATAATTTCTTACAATACCTGAATGATGAATCATTCTTTTAACATTATCTAGTAGTACCAGTATTCCAATTCCATGTCTGTCATATTCATCCTTTTTTGAAATTGGTTTGTTTTTACTCAGGTTCCAAATAAGGCTCACACGTGGCACTTGGTTGTCTGTATCTCAAGTCTCCTAATCATTAACAATTATCTCTGATTCTCTTTGTTTTCTTGGCACTTACTTGTTAGAGGAAAAGTTAGTTTGTCCTGCAGTATTTTCTGCAGTTTGAGGTTAGCTGGTTGTACACCATAACACTGCACTGTTGCCTATATTTCCTGTAAAATTGTAGTTATTGGCTTTAAAATTTTGATCAGGTTCAGATTGATTATTTTGACAAAAATGTCTCATCCATGATGCTGTGCACTTAATGCCTGTTGGTCTCTCTTTGTGTGATGTTCAGATTGCCAGTGGGTCCATCCATTATAAATTCTCATTTCACGTCATGGTTTAATTAGTGGTTAAAAAATAGTTATTTTCTAATTCTCTTATTCCTTCTACATTTATTACTCAAAATTATTTTATTTGGTTATCCTAAAATACAGTTTATATGGGAAAATTAGATACACAGCTTAATTTGTTATCTTTATTTACCAATTTTTGAAGCAATGAGTTGATTCCGTAGCAGCCTCCTGAGGTAAAATGTTATTTTCGATACCATTCCAACCTAATAGGTTTAAAATATCTTGTTTACTTACATGGCAATTTTTCTTTGGGGCTCAAATAGTCTTGTCTATGGCCATTGAGAGCCCTTTTATTAGCTCCTATGTCCCTTTGATGTGACCCTAGTAGTTTTTGGTAGTTTCCTTATTTAAAATGTCAGGCTCTGAGGGTGCCTGGCTGGCTGGCTCATGGAGCATGTGACTCCTGATCTCAGGGTTTTGAGTTCAAGCCTCACACTGGATGTAGAGATTACTTAAAAATAAAATCTTAAAAAAAAAAAGTCAGGCTCTGTTATACATTTTCTGCTGAGCTCTGGAGTCAGCCATTTCACCAAAAAGTCCTGGTTCGTTTTACTGGGAAATGGCACTTAGAGACCACCAATCTAGTCACTAAGAGTGCTAAAAGGCAAAGAAAGTGAACTTCCTTTTAGAAAAACAATGAAACATGAGTTCATGCCAATAATTTCCAGTTCATTTTTAAGATTATAGGGTTTTTACTTTTTTGATTTTTGTTTGCACCCCATTTTTCTTGTTTTTCCTTTTTTGAAGATCTATCCATTTTTTGAGAGAGACAGAGAGCACAGGTGTGAATGGGGCGAGGGGCAGAGGGAGTCTTTTTTTTTTTTTTTTTAGATTTTATTTATTTATTCATAAAAGAAACAGAAAGAAAGAGGCAGAGACACAGGCAGAGGGAGAAGCAGGCTCCATGCAGGGAGCCTGATATGGGACTCGATCCCTGACCTGAGATCACCCTCTGAGCCAAAGGCAGATGCTCCAACCGCTGAGCCACCCAGGCATCCCAGGAAAGAGTCTTTAAGCAGAAAGTAGATTCCTTTCTGAGCAAGAGGCCTACCCTGGGCTGGAACCATATTAGATCATGACCTGAGCCAAAACCAAGAGTCAGACAACCAACTGAACTACCCAGGTGCTCCTGTACCTATTTTTCTAATGCTGAATATCTTGGTTCCTGATGACGTTATCACAATTATTTGCTTTGTACTCTGTGTATAAAAAGTATAAACATAAATAAATAAACTTATACAATGGATAAAGCAAATAGTCTTGTTAATGCTTTAAAGTAACCACCAATATTATTAATAGCAATACTGAGTTCACTTTAAAATTTGTTGTTCTTTTTTGCCCTTAGGTCTTAGAATGTACAGTCAAAATATCAGGTTTTATTTGTTTATTTTTTAAGATTTATTTATTTATTTACTTATTCATGAAAGACACAGAGAGAGGCAGAAACACAGGTAGAGGGAGAAGCAGGCTCCCCATGGGGAGCCCGATGCGGGACTGGATTCCAGGACCCCGGGATCACACCCTGAGCCACAGGCAGACGCTTGACCCTTGAGCCACTCAGGCATCCCAAAATATTGGGTTTTAAAAATCCACTTAAAATAATCCTTTTCTGTGTGATTTGTGCCAACCTAACCTAACAGATTCATTTATTTTATTTTGGATTTTAGGGGTTTAAAATTTTTAATTTTAATTTTGTTTTATAAATGTATAAAACATCTACATGATTCAAAGGTCAAAACTATAAAGCAAGAACACTGAAACCTTTCAAGGTAAATATAGATTTTGTGACATTTTGCCTCTAAATATTTCCATATATTTCTCTGGAAAATAAAAACATTTTCTTTCTGGGGCACCTGGGTGGCTCAGTTAGTTTAGCATACAACTCTTGGTTTCAGCTCAAGTCCTAATCTTACAATTGGGGATCAAGCCCCACACTGAGTTTGGCGTCCACTTCAGATTCTCCTTCCCTCTGCCCCTCCCCTGCTTTCCCTCTTTTTCTCTCTAAAATAAAGAAATAAAATCTTAAAAAAACACACGCAAAAAACAAAAAAACATTTGCTTTCTTAACACCAGAATCATTATCTCGACTAAATAGTTAGTAATAATTTAATATCGTCTAAAAATAAGCAGTCCATGTTCAAATTTCTCTAGTTGTTACAAACATGTCCTTACCTGCAGGTTTATGTAAATCAAGGAACGCTGGTTGCACGTGGTCATGAATTTTTCTTTTCTTTTTTTTTTTTCCTACCATAGTTACCCTATTCTCACTATTGTTTTTTCATGATGTTGATTTGGTGAAGAGAGCAACCCAGTTTCCCTATAAACACCTTCCAGATTTGTCTAATTGCTCCCTGATGGCCTGATTACACTAATTCCTTCAACTGGATTTTCTGTAAATTGAGAGTTAGATCTAACTACTTAATTAGGGTGCACCTAGGTGGCTCGATTGGTTAAGCATCTGCTGCCTTCAGCTCGGGTCATGGTCCCAGGGTCCTGGGATCCAGCCCCTTATTAGGCTCTCTGCTTGGTGGGCAGCCTGCTTCTCCCTCTCCCTCTGCTGCTGCCCCGGCTCATTCTCTCTCTCTCTCTCTCTCTCTCTGTCAAACAAATAAATAAATTCTTAAAAAAATTAATTAGACATAGGCTAAGCCCCGTCGGAAGGGATACTTGAGTGATGATGCATTGTTGCCTGAGCTCCACAAGTCTGGAAGCTGCTTTGGTGACTCGACCCACATCTCTCCCACCCTTACTATCATTGCAGGTTCATGGACACTGAAGTAGGAAATGTGCCTTTTCTAGAATCTTTTTTCAGCTATTCAGGTGGCAGTTTTAATGTTTTATTTATTGTTTTATGTTTTATTTATTTATTCTTGAGAGACAGAGGCAGAGACATAGGCAGAGGGAGAAGCAGGCTCCATGCAGGGAGCCTGATATGGGACTCGATCCCAGGACCCCGGGATCATGACCTGAGCCAAAGGCAGATGCTCAACCACCCAGGCACCCAGATTTCTGTGGTGGTGGCTGTCCGATATAATTCAGGAGATGGAGGAACAAGGAGCTACTTTGGCTCCTGACACTAACCACCTGGAGTTAGGCCAAGCTTCTCAGGTTAAGGTACAGTCTCTGCACAAGGCTGCTTGTACTTCAGACACCAGCTGCAAGTTTGGGGGTTCCCAGGCCAAACCCTCACTTCTGACCAGCTAGGTACAAGTTCAGTGGTTCCCACTACCCCCTTGGGTTCAGTAATTTACAAGAATGGCTCACAGAACTTATAAAGGTGCTGCACTTGCAATTACAGTTTTACTGTAGCAAAAGGCTACACATGAGAACCAGACAAAAGAAGGTGTGGGAGGGATCCAAATGTGAAGCTTCTGGTTGTCCTCCACCCCTGGAGTCATAGATGGTGTTACCTCCTTTAGGATGTGTGAGTTGTTAGTAGCATTGCCAACCAAACCTTTGTTGTTCAGAATTTTATTTATTTTTTATTTTTTAAAGATTTTATGTATTTATTTCACACACACACACACACACACACACAGAGAGAGAGAGAACAAGCACAAGCAGGGGAAAGAGGCAGAGGGACAGGCACAAGCAGGGGAAGAGGCAGAGGGAGAGGCAGACTTCCCACTGAACAGGGAGCCCGAAGTGGGGCTTGATCCCAGAGTCCTGGGATCATGACTCGAGCCAAAACCAAACCCTAAACCGACTGAGCTACCCAGGCACCCCATTGTCCAGAATTTTTTTTTTAAGATTTTATTTATTTATTTATGAGAGACAGAGAGAGAGGCAGAGACACAGGCAGAGGGAGAAGCAGGCTCCATGCAGGGAGCCTGACATGGGACTCGATCCCAGGACCCCAGGATCACTCCCTGGGCTGAAGGCAGGCACTAAACCACTGAGCCACCCAGGGACCCCCTGTTGTCCAGAATTTTCTTTTTTTTTCTTTTTTTCTTTTTTTTTTCAGAATTTTCATTTGGGCTCAGTCACGTACTGCCTGCACAGCTCACTTTGGTCTCCAGACCCTCATGAAGTTCCGGGCTAATACCTGTAGTTTCTAATTCCTCCAGGGGTCAGTACTTAAGTTTTTTAAAGCCCTTATCATAAATCATTGTCCAGTTCCCAAAGCCCCCAGGCAAACAGAGGCACTTTACTCTGGCAGGATATTCAAGGGCCCTAGAGATTCCCTCCTGAGGCAGGAGGCTAAAGCCTGACCTCTCTTTGTGTTAATCCTTGTCTACCTAAGAGCTGTGGTTCATCTGCTTTGAAAAAGTAGTTTTGCTCTCTCTGAGCTGCTGTGGTTCACTCTCACCAGCCCTGTGATCCTGGGCAACACACCTAAACTTGTCTGGGCCTCAGTTTCTTCCTTTATGGGTCAACTGGATTGACCAGATAGATGACCTCCAAGGCCTTTCTGGGTTTGGGAACTCTTTCTTCCAAATAATGCTGGAGGGAAGGGAAAGCAGGGAAATTTTTTTCCAGAGAGACCCGGGTTTGTAGCCACTGACACTGGGAGGGCTGGGCGCTTGTTCTACTCGGGGCTGAGTGGAATGCTGCTTGCCTGAATGCCTTTGGGAACAGAAAACAAACCCATTTTCCTGGGGGCTGGAAGAGAAGCCTGCTCCTGCTATTAAGGGCTTCTGCCATAGGTGGTAAAGGTGGGAGTTTTTATTTTTTTATTTTTTTAAAAGATTTTATTAATAAACTCACAAGAGACACACAGGGAGAGGCAGAGACACAGGCAGAGGGAGAAGCATCCTCCTTGCAGGGAGCCTGATGCGGGACTGGATCCCAGGACCCCGGGATCACACCCTGAGCCACCCAGGTATCCCAAAGCTGGGAGTTTGTAGAATCATTTCACTAGGAAGTAAAAATGAACAACGACCTAATCTTTCCCATGTTCTTTTAGACCTTCAGCTTCCAATTTCCCAGGTGTGACTTGGTCTCCATGACGAAATGCACACTCTTTAGAGGGGCTGAATGGCAGCACACAGAGGCAGTATTATCAGTTTCCTCCCAGACTGACGTTTTCCTAAGAGGTGGATATGGGCACAGGGTAGATTGGCGGCTGACTAGTCTGGGACTAGAAATCAGTGTAGCAATTGAATTTAAAAAGAAAGAACTCAAGGAAGGAGACAGGCTGCTTTCTCAAGTACCAGTCTCCCTCAAAGCTTTGGTCCTGATTTTGCAAATGTTCATAGACTTGATTTGCCAAAATAGCTCGAGTTGTGCAGCCTCAGAGAGATGGAGTCTGGCCAACAACACTCAACAAATATGTGAATTAGACTTCATATCATGATTTTATTTTGTATTTTTGTTAAGATTTTATTTGTTTATTCATGAGAGACACAGAGAAAGAGAGAGAGGCAGAGGGAGAAGAAGGCTACCTGCAGTGAGCCTGATGCGGGACTCGATCCCAGGACCCCGGGAACATGACCTAAGTCAAAGGCAGACGCTCAATCACTGAGCCACCCAGGTGCCCCATATCATGATTTTATAAGGAGGATTTGGCCCTGGATGGTTCAGTTAATTATTTCCCTGGATCATTTGAGGGGAGCCAGAGTCCCATCTTAAAGTGGAATTCAGAGCAAAGGGATGATCATATTGGCTCATGTCATTAGATCACGGCCCCTACCTCTATTGGAGACAATGAGGTAGGCTGTTCCTCTACTCCTCAATAGACTATTTGCCTCGGGAAACCCCATCATTTCTGCTGTTTATCTTCCTGTCCCCACTCCCATATAAGTCAACCCCCTCTTAGTAACCTACACTCTCCTGCCAGCCCCGGCCTTCCTTCAGGGTAAATCCTAGTCAGGAGTAAACACCCAGGATTTGCCTTAGGCATTCCCGGAGTCTTCCCCAACAGCCCACCAGCTGACTGGCAGACAGGCTGGGAGAGTGGCTGCCGTGGATGCTAATTTCATCCCAGCCCTTGCATCCTCTCATTTAACTTTCCAGGGAAAAAAGATTTCCAATTCTCAAATTGTCTTATTAGTTGAGGGGCTATAAAGAGATCTTGGCTCTGCCTCTAGAGATTCTGGGCCAACTGATTTCTGGTGGTAGGTCCAGAGCATTAGTGGCTTTTTTTTTTTCAAGCTCCCCAATTTTTCTAGTTGAAAAGCAAGATGAAGGCAACCTGAATCCTAATTCACCTCTTGTCCTGAAGCACCATTAGAGCCAGCAAGTAAGCTTCCTGAGCGCCTGCCCTCTGCTGGGCGCTCTCTGTGTGGGTTGTCTCGCCTTATCCTCACAGCTGCTCTGGCTCTTGGCTTGATTTTTTCCCAAGGTTTCATCCAGAAAAGGAGGCGTAAGAGAATTCTAAGATCCTCAAACTAGTAAATAGCAGAGTCTCTATTTGAACTTAGCCCTGACTGACTTTAAACCCCGTGCAATTTCTCTACCCCCCACTGTAAGTGACACCTCTTTGTGCCTGAAATGTCCCACACTTCAGGGGAGGTGTTAGAGCTACCATATACTATGAGCTAAGGTTAGTTATCCTATGGTGAAAGTTTCCACCCCAAAACATAGCGCTTCTTTTAACCTAATCCCTTATAGGTTGTTGGCCATGATGTCTTCTGCAATCCAGGCGGCTGATGATCGTGCATTGTCATCAGTAGAAGACAGGCAGGTAGAATTACTGAAGGAACACAACCTTATGGGGATCCCTAGGTGTCTCAGTGGTTTAGCACCTGCCTTCGGCCCAGGGTATGATCCTGGAGTCCTGGGATCGAGTCCCGCATTGGGCTCCCTGCATGGAGCCTGCTTCTCCCTCTGCCTGTCTCTCTGCCCACCACCCCCATATCTCTCATGAATAAATATAAAAAATCTTAAAAAAAAGAACACAACCTTATGAATACATTAATTTCAATTTCTTTCTGAGAAGTGAAGATGCATCTATACACTAGATGGCCATACCTGGGCCATTTCATTATCTTGATATTTATTTAGCCTTGGACGCCAATGAGGGAATTATGGATGGGCATTGATCTGTGTATTTGGTACATTCTGTTAAAGAGGCCTTCGTCTATAGAGGAAGTCAGCAGGGGTCGGTTTTACAGATAACCTTGCTTCTCACCCCATACTTTATTCATTGCAAGCCATGTAGTTTTAAATGTGTGCATTTATCAAAGATATACTCATGTACTATAAAAAATTATGCATATTTGGCACATAAAAATAAAATAACAGTGTATTTTAAAGTTGACCTATATGAAATAATAGAATTCCAATAAATGTTAAATAAACAATAGATATTCATTTTGTTAATCTTTTCAGAATTTAGGAAATCTCTTTATGATGTACGTGGTTAATATCTCTTTAAGAAGCTATCTTAAAAAGTTTCAGTGGATATGTTCTTTTAACAAATTTGTAAGGAGGCGTATTTAAGTTATTTGAGTTCTTCTCAACTAAAAGTTGGGATCATTCTTTATCACATGAGTGTTAACATATCATATTAAGTAAAGACATGAGAAAGAACTCTAATCATGAGAAATGAGAGAGCCTGTATCTCCAGTGCAGGCCTCTCTCCTAACCTGCAGGTCCAAAGACTAAGGCCCAAAAAAAAACAAAAACAAACAAACAAAAAAAAAAAACAAAGACTAAGGCCCATTGCATGTTTTTGTAAATAAAGTTTCACTGGAACAAAGCTACATCCATTTGTGTCCATATTATCTTTGACTGTTTCTGTGCTACAATGGCACAGTTGAATACTGACAGAGACCATATCCAGGCCTTTACAGGAAAAGTTAACCAACTCCTGCCTGAGGCACAAATTATCATTGTGATAATCCCATTTATATGACATACCAGCATTTCCAACTTTGCAAATTCATAATGGTTCTTCTTATTTTACCCTAAAGCTTACTCCTTCACCAACTCTCTCTTCCAAACACAGTCGCTAGATGAATGCTCTTAACTATTATATATTTAAACTGTGTTCACTTCTGCTAAAATATTTCAGTGGTTCTCCATTGCCTCATAGGGTCCAAAGTACCTTGCTTGAGTAGAGACCAAAGTCCCTAGTTTGGGACACCTCCCACTGTTTTCTGCTACTCTAACCAAATGGCTCTACTCTTTTCCCTCCGATGGGTCAGGTTCATTTTTGCCTCCAAGTCCTTGACTGGTTTGTTCTCCCCATCTCCCACTCAAACCTTTCTCATCAATCTCAACCCAGTGATCTTTCCATTTCCTGAATTTCAGTAGCACCTGATATAGTAGTACTATTGTTTAATTTGCATGTGCTTATTTTAAGTAGTTTTTCACTCTTTGTTGTCTAGAAATGTGTTAGGGTTCTTGCTTTCTTTGATTCGCCACAATAAATGTTTATTTAATGATACTTTTGAAACTGAAACACTTGAAATAAGCTATAAGTGCTATTTGCCTTTAGGTCAAGGGGCGATCACTTTGGATGAAAACAGTCAGCAAAGGTGTCACGGGTCTTGATTTGAGCCTTCCCCACTGGATGAGTAGGAGGAAGAAAACATGAATGGCTTGAGAGCCCCTGGAGCCCACACTGTGTGATGGGGAGTGAGGAGGATGTCTGTGTGGCTATTAAGGGTTTCTATTGACAAATTGTCCTTGTAAATTCCTCGTGGACTAACACTGGGCCTTCCATTTCTGTTTCTATATTTCTGTATTTCCACATAGCATTTGTATATCAGTGGCAGATCGGTTGATTTGGGGAAGGTAACTGTGATTGGATAACAGGGCCCTCCTTGAATGACAGGCTGCGTGATCTGAAGTAAACCTGTGGGCTTGGCAGTGTCTTGTAGGTCTCTGAGCAGGGACATGATGCACAAAAGGCTGGTTCATAAAACTAAGTCTATTGGTAGAAAAGAGATGGGATCTTGAGAGAATACAGATAGCTGGTGAGGTTATGAGGGCCTGACCTGAACTGGAAAGGCAAAGAGGAATCTGATGTGTGACATTCAGTAAGCCTGAAGCACTAAAAGAACAGGACGGGAATGTGGACTCTGAACAATGCCAACAGATAAACACAACCGTTCTAGCCCCATTAGCAGCACTGACGATGGTGAGCTCCTGGAGACACAAGTAGACACCTGTGATTCCAGTACATGAGCAACCCACATCTGCCCAGCTCATTTGTCTTCTGTGCTACAAAATCCAGAATTTGGACTCATGTTATAGAATTACATAGGTGATACCTTTGGATCTCTCTGAGACATCATTGCCAATCTATTTAATAAAATAATCATGTGGTTAAAGGTAAATGGTGTGGTAAAAGGGGAAGGAGAACCAGCAGGTTTTTCTTGTATTCTGTGCCGGCTCTATATTACCAGACAAGATCTTGGCAGTGTGACCAGAGCCGTTTCTGGGGCCCTTGCCAGCTGACCTCTGTGGGGACATATGGGGCCGTGGAGAACATTTCTGTGGCAGTTTTATTGCTGCCAACAAAAGTGAATTCCTATCACTTTTGGCCCACATCAGCTCTTGCCATCCTGGCTGGTTTTAAAAATGTGTTGTCAATTTCAGAGCATTTGGTGCAGTTCCTAATTTTATTTTTGCTTAAAATATTCTGATGGAGTTGTTTTCTTAAAGACTGGGCATTCCTTCCTTAATGTATCCAACACCAGTTTGTAAAGTCTTGGTGGGTTGCATCCCAAATCCGTGCCAAATGAATATTGTTTTAAGAATAAAGACATGAGAGATATTTTGAAGGTATATCACTAGCATTTGGTGACTGATTGAATATGAATATTTTCAGAGAGGAAAAGGAGATACTTGTCACTATTGGGTCTAAGATTTCTGAATGATCTGCTTCAGAAGACGATTTGGATTTGGAAGCCCTAAGATTTGGAATAGTAAAGGTTAAAGATGAAAAGATTTTAAAAAATCAGAGCACCTCCAATATTTGGCTTGTGTCCCATCTCTGCTTTCTGCATCTGCAACATCAAGTGTCTCCTGGATTCTCAAGCTGTCTTCCTGTCTTTGATGTATTTCAGGAACCTTTTCTTATTAGCATTGGAAGGCTTCTGTTTCTGTTGGTCCACCCAACTTCTTGTTTATCCCAGCAGCATTGGCCTTTGAGGCTCCCTGTCCTTCTGGCCTGGCTTTGGGAGGCCTTGTCTAGCTCACACCCCTGACTGGGGTCTACATGAGGGCCAACCTCAAATCTGCCCTCTCCCCCAAGCTCGCTGCAGCTCTTACCTTCCAGCCTGTGTGATTGTAGAAATTCTTTTATCATCAAAGGATGTTATTGAGGAAGGCTGATTCACTAGCTAATTACTATAGTATCCAAAATCAGAGTAGTGGCTCTTTGAGTACTTGCTTTAAGTCTCACCATCTTTCACTTATATCATTTACAACTTGGCAGACTAGGTGTTACTACCCCACTTTTTGCACCTCAAGAAATGGAGTCTCAAAGGTAAGGAACCATGTTAAACATCTCACATTTGCAATGTGGCAAAGCCGTGCTCCCAGCCACGGCTGCCTGGCTCTATTATTATACTCTTTCCATTGCTCCCTGTTGCGCTGAGCCAGCAGGTGTTAGGTTATCTGGGTGATGATCCGTTAGCACCCACGGTCACGTGCTGTAGTGGAAAGAAAGACCTCGGGGGTTGAGTCACAGGGTGGACTCTGTTTGGTTCTGTATCAAGTGTGTGACCTCTGCAAGCCTCAGTCACTTCATCGACAAAATGAGGATTAATGCCTTAAAGCAACATAGGGAAAGCCAAATAAAAAAATACACATAAAAATGTTTAAAAAAAAGAAAGATTTTATTTGACCAAGGCCAAGCAGGGGAGTGGGAGGGGCAGAGGGAGAGAAAGACAGAGAGAAAAGCAGATTCCCTGCTGACCAGGGATCCTGACACTGGGCTTGATCCCAGGACTCTGGGATCATGAGCCAAGCCAAATGCAGATGCTTAACTGGGTAAGCCATGTAGGCACCCCAAAAATATTTTTTAACTGTTAAGGAGTGCTATAAAATATCTGCTAATGTCATTGAAAAGAATTTCTAAGCTAATGAATAGTTGAACTGGGGCTCAAACTTGGTCTTCAGACTAAACATTGGGCTCTTCCTATTGCATCAGCCTGGGCTGAGGAGAGAGTTGCCGTGGGGCCATTTTCTTGGCAGACTGTTAGGTGAAAATTTTGTCTGCTTGACAGTACTCATTGATGGGGAAGAAATAAGAACTCTCTATGTTGTTCACACTTTCCTCATTATGTTAAAGAATGAATTTTTTTCATTTACTCAGCTTCGACATGTCTGTCTGATTTTGTATGTTACAAGCTTAGCTATTGCATGTACTTGAGGATTTATTTTTCAGTGTCATGACAGAGTCCAACAGATCACCCCTTTCTCTGCAGCCCTGGAATCCCCCCAGGTGGGCAACAGAGATGCTTCACCCCAGACTTCTTTTTTTTCCCCCAGATCTTCTAGGACTGCCAGGAAGGGAATATGTGAATCTCCTTTGGAGAAGGCTGTCCAGAATCTTCTTTGATGTGTCTCTCTTCTTGATCGCACATTGTCACGTGATCACAGTGGTGCAGGCTGTTATTTTTTAGTTCCCACTTTGTGTAAGATAATAAATGTTTTTGGCAGAAGCCTTAATTAAAGAGGTGTCTATCAGTAAAGACTCAGGTGTAGTTAAAAGTTTGATTATGCTACGAACCGTGCTATTCATGGAGTTATTTTGCGAAACACTGTTGAATTTAATCGACTGGCTAACCCATATGAGGATTTTAAATATATATGCCCTATTCTGGAGCAATAGAGCCAGGCTTCTTTCCTAGCAATGCCACTCACTAGTGTGCCCCTTAGGGAGTTGTGTAGCATTTCTCGTCAAAGAATTGGGGATAAGAGCTCCTACCCCACAGGGCTATCACTGAGATCAAATGACTGATAGATGTGAAACCTATACAGCGGTCCATGACGTGCCTTAGCTAGCTGCTCACTCACTGGCCAGTGCTACAATGATTACATCCACTAGTTTGCTCCTTTCAAATCTCCTTTGGAATTGATGTTATTTCTCATCTTCTGGACTATTTCTCAGACACAAATATGTTCATCTTTTGAACTCTCAAATTAGGCAAAAAAAATTTTTTAATTAGCTCTTTTTTTTTTTTTTTTAAATCCTGGGTTATACCTTTTGAAATAGTCAAATTCAATACTACTATGTCCCTGTATCAAAAAGTAAGGTTTGAGAGAATCAGTCCCAGCAGGAATATTTCAGAACTTCATTGTCTTCTCAGGCTCCCCACCAGGTTGACACAGTTGGCCTCCAGCTCCCTGGGCTCCCATGAATGCTACATTTGTCCCCATCCTTTTCCTCATGCCTCTCCAACCTTGCCAGCTTGTTCTCTATGGGGAGCTTCCTCCTCAACACTCCCAAAATGGTCCCCATTTCATTTGACACGCATTGAGCTTCCAGCAACAGAAAATCTAATTCAAATTGACTGAGAAATTAAGACGATTTATCATTCCCCATAAAAGAACATGCAGAGGCTGTGCAGTCCTCAGGGCTGGTTTCAGTCGTCCATTGATGTCATCAAGGACCCAGGTTCTTTCCAGCTCTCTGCTTCACAGTCCTGACATTCAGAGATTTGTTCTGGCTCTCCTTGCAAGTGGCTACCAGTGGCAGTCAGAGTAATGTACTTCCTTACAGCCTCAAGGAGAGAGGAGCCTCTCTCCTGAGCCCTTCCCTTCAGTCTAGTTGGGTAGCTTTGTTAATATGGACTCTTGAGTTCCTGAGGGTGGTGGTCAGGTGCAGGTGGGCTCAGCTGAGCCTGGGACCAGCTTCTCTCTGCCTGGTGCACCAGGCAAGACACCTTAACCATATCAGGACATTGTCAGGGAAGGGGAGGCAGAGGTGGTAGATTGGGTGGGAACCAGTAATGGCCACTACAGTCCCCGGGGTCCCAGTATGGCCTGTATCCAGGCACGCTTCTTTTCGGTAGTCCCACTTACTCTCACTCACATGGTACTTACATCCAGAACCTTTACCTGTGCTTCAGACTCCTCTTTTCAACTCTCTGCTGACCATCCCTGTTCTTCCCAGGAATACGTATCTCTTCAGACTCCATCATTTTGGAACAGTTCCTCAGATTGCAGGGGACACATTGCGGGGTTTACCCAGTGTGTGCATTTTCTGCTTTTTAGAGTTTTAAAGAGTTTGGGCATTAAATTCAGGAGGTCAACCTCAGCCTGGGTCTTTCTGGTGATGCCTTCGACCAGATTCGGGTCATTCCGGCTAAGTGGGACTTCCTTAGAAACAACACCGTGCTCTTGATCAGCTGGTTGGGCCTGTACGTGTCTGCTCTGTTTCTTCTGATTAAGTTCACTATGTTTTCTTCTAGGATGCAAGTTAGCATTTTGTGGGCATATTCTGAGATTATGGCAGCAATCCTGCTTCTCATCAAACCATAGCATCCATTGATGACTCTGGCCCAAATCAGTCACCTAGATGACAGTTGCCAAATGGTGATGATCTATTTCCTATCACTTCTTCTACATTTGGCATTCAACTATAAGGAAAAGTTTTCCCATCCCCCTTATTATTGATTTATCTTGTTTTCATGGCAGGATCATAATCCAGTACTATCATTATCTTGATCAGTGGGAGCCCTTTCATACTGGCTCTTGTGTGCTTCACATGCCCACATCAGATACTGCACTTTTGTACCTTTTATCACAGCTACATGTTCTAGGCTCAGGTTGCATTTTCCCTGGTCCAGCCCTGTAATTGGCCATCTCTCCAAGAAGCCTTGGTCCCTTTTATTTATTTATAAGATATATATACACCACACACACACACACACACACACACACACACTTTCTAACAGTTTGTGTGTGCATGTGTACTGATACCTTTCATTCTAACAGTTAAAATGGATGCCTTAAAACCAATCCAACCCCTCAGAGTTCTTTTTTTCTTTTCAAATTTGTTAATACTTTCTCTGACAATGAGAGTCTTGTTTCACATTATTTTCAATGTATTTGTCTGCTTATTGCTCAGTCTAATATATGTGCTCAATCTAATCAGTCCCCCAATCACCAGCCGTCTCTTCCATTCATTACCTCCATGCTCCCCTCAGCCTCCTGATGGCTCTGAGACTGGCCCACCATGCCCACTGGCCCCCACCCCTGAGGGGCCCTCAAATGCCCTTCACCTGCTTTGCATCCTTAGTTTCTGGGCTCCTACAAGCACATGATATAATCCCCAACCCTGCCCTGCAGCTTATGTAAACTCTTATCTTAGTGATACAGTATCCATCGGTTCCTGAGGCCCCAAACCAGGATGCCATTCTTGATTCCTTCTTATCCATCTTCTGTCAAGACCCATCCCTTGCCGAGTTCTACCAATTATACTTCCTAATAGGGCAAGAGTTTACCCTCTTACACATTTTACCACCAGCACTGCCCTAAAGGAGGCCTTCATCCCCTTCACCAGGATCCTGCACTCTCTTTTAACCTGGCTGTCTCCTTCCAACATGGTGTCCATGCTCCACACGTGCTTCCCATTGATGACTGCAACACTTCCCACCTATGTAGGGTGTACATAATATTAAAGTATGCACAGAGGATGGTCCCATATTTAGTTTTATTTCAATGTTCCCGCTTCTATCAGAGAGTAAGTCTGTTTTTGTGCTAGTATGTTTTAAAACCTCTTGTTGATCTCTTTGTTAAAATGAGTGGGCTTCAGGCTCAAGGCTTTTGGCAGGCCAACTAGAATTCAACTACTTCCAGAGTGGTTCATGTTAGTTAATGAGGACATTAAAATTATTTCTATAAAACACAAGTACATTAAAGAGTAATGACCCAAAAATATCACCCACCACTTCACTTTTAAGTTAAAAGAACATCCCCTGAGGCCTGCCCAACTGGCTCAGTTGGTGGAGCATATATGACTCTTGATCTCGGGGTTGTGAGTTCAAACCCCACATTGGATGTAGACATTATTTAAAATCTTAGGAATACCCAGGTGGCTCAGAGGTTGAGCATCTGCCTTAGGCTCAGGCTGTGATCTCGTGGTCCTGGGATTGACTCCTGCATCAGGCTCCCCAAAGAGAGACTGTTTTTCCCTCTTCCCAGGCCTCTAACTCTCTGTGTCTTCTCATGAATAAATAAGAATAAAATCTTTTTAAAAAATAAATCTTAAAAAAAAAGAAAAGAAAAAGAATATCCTCTGAATTGACCCTCCTTTCTCCAATCCATCCTTTCCATCCCAATTCACAGGGAAATAACCATTGTCCTGAATTTTGAATATATACTTCCCTTTTCTTTATGGTATTACTACTTGCATTTGCTTCTCTAACCAACCTCTTGACTGTTTTTTTGTGCTGTTGAACTTGATGTAAATGGAATCCTACTATATGCGTTTCATGTATTTTTCTTCAGCTATCTTTTTTCTCCCACACAACATTAATATTGAAATTTACTGGGACTGAGTAGCTATGATTCCGCCCCCCCCCCAACCCCAGAAAAGTATTCCACTTTTGAATATGTCACAGTTTATCTGTCTATTCTGTGTTGGTAGAAATTTTAATTATTTTCACAAATAACTATTTTTTGTTGTATTTATTTTTAAGGTTGCTAATTTGGGATAAGCGATAGCGGTTTTCTATTTATAGTAGTCATATAGATGCTCTTTTTAAAAATAATTTTAAGTAAAAAAATTAATTTTAAGTAAATTGAGTCAATTTAGAGAAAAATACTAGGTAAATGATATATCAGCTGGTCTTTAGAGGAGATGTAAAGGCAAAATTCATGAATATGATGCAGAAAGGACTGGAGTCTGATCTGTATAAAATGTAAGACACTTACTACTGCTGACCAGAGCGTTTGGTCCTTGCTCAAAACTGATACCCAAGGCATTGTCATGGACTTTTCATCCCCTTCCAGTCCCCCTCTTTATCCTTCCAGCTCCTTTTTGACTGCTGGTAATTCCTTTCAGTTGCACCCAAAAGGATTTTTGTCTCCAGCTAGGACTTAGGCTTTACCCTTTACCCTTGGTCTGTCTGCACAGGGACACACACACCTCACCTGGCTAACTTTACTTGTCTTGTTGGAACTTGAAATAGTTGTGGACTTCCTTTAAGGATCTTTTCTTTACACACACTCCAATCAGGTATACATGCCGCCCAGGAGTCCCTAAAACCATACCCCATCTATACAGTTTTATTATAGCATGTGTGACTCACCTTCCCCAGCAGGCAGTGAGCTCCTTCAGGGCAGGAGCCACGTCTCATTCCAGCCTCCAGCCCGAGCTTGGCATGTGGAGGGGCCTACACAGCACATGTAGAGTAAACAAACACACAACAATATTTGTTTTAAGTGTTTATCCTTTGTAAAGTGCAAACAAATCTAAAGTTGGAAAAGCAACATTTCAATCACATTAACTTCATCAGTTATAAGGGAACAATAGTTACTATAGTAAGAGCTGTTAGGGGCAGCTGTGTGGCTCAGTCAGCTGGGCATCCTCTTGGTTTTAGCTCAGGTCATGATCTCGGTCCTGGGATTGAGCCTTGCCTAGGGGTCCATGCCCACCACAGAATCTACTTGAGTTTCTCTCCCTCTCCCCCTCCCCTAGTTTGCACTAACATGCATGTATGCACGCTCTCTCAAATAAATAAATCTTTAAGAAGATTAAAAAATAAAAAAGAACTGTTACAGATATTTTGTGACTAGGGGTGGGGAGAGAGTAGATTGTTGAATCTTCGAGCAGTAGAAATGATCGAATCTCCTTATTCTATGGAAAATCCACACAAAAACTATGATGGAAATGTTTTTACGTTTGCTAGAGTAGGGTTGAAGTGAATTGAAAACACTATTGACTTTTAAGTGAGGAATAACTTCCAGACCTATAAAAGCAATTATGGTTCTTGAATCCAATTATTAATATACCATTGTAAATAGCTTTTACCCCCAGAACATTCTTTCTGTTTCTTTGAAATTTTAGCATATGTTTCCATTTCTGTAGTTAATGTACACAGAACATTATTTCTTATTTGAATTGATATTTCCTATGAAGTCTGTCTTAATTTTGTTTTAAATTTGCTTGGCTTGGGGGGATCCCTGGGTGGCTTCAGCGGTTTAGTGCCTGCCTTCGGCCCAGGGCTTGGTCCTGGGGTCCCAGGATGGAGTCCCACATCGGGCTCCCTGCATGGAGCCTGCTTCTCCCTCTGCCTGTGTCTCTGCCTCTCTCTCTCTATGTGTCTCTCATGAATAAATAAATAAAATCTAAAAAAATAAAAATTTGCTTGACTGGTTCCCAGCCAGTTATATAAGAACTGGGATGTTAGTTAAAAATCTTATTTCTAGGTCCTGTCCTTGGAGACTGGGATTGGAGGCAGGTCAGAAGAGAGCCCAAACATGAGCATTTTAAAAGTACTTTGAGGATTCTGGTAGGATGCTGGATTTAGGGACCAATGGGGCATTTTTCTAATTAAAAGCACATATATTACTAGAGGGTTTTGTTGGGGTTTTTTCCATGTTAGAAGTTAAGTGAAGGCGGGGCACCTAGGTAGCTCAGCAATTGAGCGCCTGCCTTCAGCTCATGGTGTGATCCTGGAGTCCCAGGATCGAGTCCCATATCAGGCTCCCTGCATGGAGCCTGCTTCTCCCTCTGCCTGTCTCTCTCTCTCTCTCTCTCTCATTCTCTCTTTCTCTCTCTCTCTCTTATGAATAAATAAAATTAAAAAAGAAAAAAGAAGTTAAGTGAAGGCAACTGAATTAAGAAAGACTACCTATAACGATAAGCAAAGCAAATTCCCTAACTGCTGTGAGATGCAAAGCAAATAATTTTGGGTGTGCTGTATAATGTCTGATACCTTCGCATTCTTTTGACTTGTGTTTTAGTCCAGAGGAAGAAAAGATATTTTCCCATCCCAAAAGGGCCAGTATAGTTATGGTTGTATATACTGTAAGCTTCAAATAATTATGTATGTAATATTATGTCCATTATTGTACCATATTCTGAGCAAATTACCAGCCTCTGGATCAATAGAACTTTTTTTAAGTGTTTGTAAATGGAGACCAAGAAATGAAACTTCCAGTCAATGTTCAGTCAGAACTAATTATTTTAAAGCTTCTGAAAAACACCACAATTACTAGAATGTCAATGTTCTATTATTAGACCTGGCATACTTATTTTAATACATAAAATGAATTATGTTCCATTATTCTTCTGTTCTTTCACTTCCAACAAAAGAGATAAAATAGTTCATGTCTGATCACACTATTAACCAAAGACACAGTGGGGTATTGTTATACTTTTATTTTATAATTCTAGTGGGATTTGTTGCTTCTCTCTCTCTCTCTCTCTCTCTCTCTCTCTCTCTCTCTCACACACACACACACACACACACACACACACAGCTTGCTCCAAGAAATTCTGAACATGAAAATATGTTTACTCATCCTGATAAAGGATGAGTTTTCTAGAAATGCTATTTTTAAAAATCTAAAATATATAGATAATTACCTGTTTCAAAAATTTAAGCATTAAGAGATACTACATCAAAAGAAAAAAGAATCATCTATATAAATCAGGAATATTTCTTTTTAAAAAATATTTATTTTTTTATTTGTGAGAGAGAGCACATGCACAAGCATGGGTGGAGGGGAAGAGGGAGACAGAGAATCTCAAGCAGACTCATGATCAGCATGCAGCCCAATGCGGGGATCGATCCCATGACCCGAGATCATGACCTGAGCCAAAGTCAAGAATTAGATACTCAACTGACTTAGCGACCCAGGCACCCCAAGTCAAAAAATATTTTTCTTTGTTCCACTTCTATTCTTGTCCATACATTATTTTTACATAGTTGTGATCACATTATAGGTATATTGTCTTCTGCTTATGTTGCCATTAGCCTTAGCCGCAGTCTTTATGAATGTTGCCACATAGTTTTCTAATTACTTTAAAGGTCCTTGTGATTTAGATTGGGTGGTTGGTTGTACCTTTGCACTTTTAGACTTTACAATATTCTTGAATGTTCACATTATTTGCAACATAAAATGGACTTTCATTTGTTGACAAAACCTGTGCTTCAAATGAGCAAGAGTGCATGTTTTGACCTTGGATCTTGTATATAAATCATTTGATTACCTGGACTATTTAAACAGATCATTTCCTCATGGAGCTGAAATATTTACTATACCAGCTTGTTCCTGCCAGTAATCATGTCCTCTAAAAATAGTGTGATATTTCATCCCAGACTTGCTGATTTTCTTCTTGCCACCGCATCTTATGGAATTTCAGTTTAGTTTCCCTAGTTATGTGAGCTGGAAGTGGGGAGCTCTGAGTACAGGGATGGTGAATGAGTCAGTTGCAAAGAGGGTCATTCCTTTAGTCTTCCCTCTAATCTCCCTAATTAAACATGTATTACGTCAAGGAAATCCAACCGAGTTCTGAGTTTTGTTCTGATGGCTACATCATTCCTTTTTGTATTTGTTTTGTTTCAAAATATCAAATTATTTCCAAATTTATTTCAGTTTCCTTTTGAAGGTAAGGGGTCATCTGGCCTGGATGTACCCTATGCAGACGCTTCCTATTTTGTTGAATGACAAAGGCAACCAATAGAGAGCTGAGAAATCTGACTGACTTAGGCATGTTGTGAGTTGAGGTCATCATCAATTCAAGGGGATTTTGAAGGAAGAATGGGTATTTTGAAGAGCAGACTATACACTGTTAACAAAAGGGTTTCCCCATGTAGTAAGGCCATTAAAACGGAAGGTAGTCTTTGTTATGCAGGATGTGATTAATATTGCCTCATCATTTAATTTTAGAACTTCTAAAATAAAGTTGCTTGCATCAGTTCAAGGCACACAGTTTGAAACCTGAGAGTGCCTACGTTTTCCTTTTTTTTTTTTTTTTTTTAAATTACAGAAGTAATATATGCATTACTTAAAGTTTGGGAAATAATGACCTGAAAGGAGTCTTCCATGTTATTTTTGTCTTCACCAGAACCTCTGCTAGTATTTTGTGGTAGTTCTAGTCTGTTTGTTTGTTTGTTTGTTTGTTTGTTTAATGTATTTTTTCTTTACGTTTTATAACCATATTTTCATATATAATTTTATCTGGTTTATTTCACCTAACATTATTTCATATGCTTTTCCCCTGAGTTTATAATCTTCCCATCAGTTGTCATTTCTGTATAATATTCCATCCTTCTGCTATCCCATAATGTTCCTAATCCTGTTCTCTATTATTGGGCATTTAGAATGACTAATTGTCTATTCTGGACATTATCGTGACCAAGACCTTGGTCCACAACCCATGTTGACATTGCTCATACAAGTCCAGGAGGTGACCTCATCTTGCCATGATTTGTCTTTCTCAACTGGTGTTTTGCATTTATTGCTGAATTCCTTTCTGCTAACTTTCTTTTTGGTTTTTGTTTGTTTGTTTGTATGTTTGTCTTGTCAGGGGGAGGGAACTGGTTGTAATCCACTTCATGGGTGGGTATTTTTGTCTTTCTTTTCTTAGTGGTGAAAGTGGTGCTGGAAAGACAGTGGCTGCCAAATACATCATGAGTTACATCTCTAGAGTATCTGGAGGGGGTCCCAAAGTCCAGGTGAGTTAGTGATACGGCCCATTTTGAGGCTCTGTATTATGTGAGAGATAAAAACCTCCATTTGCTGTTCTAAAAAAAGAATTTTTTTCCACAGAAAAGACATTGGTTCTATAACTGAGAAGCTTGAAATATGCAGAGAAATAGCATGAGATGGAGATACCAAGTATATAATGAGCTCCTACAAATCAATAAAAAAGATCAATAATCTGAAAAGGAAATAAATAAAGGGTATGAGGGACAACTTATAAAACATGAAAATATGCTCACCCTCATGATAATAAGGGTGATGCAAATTAAAACCTCACCAAAAAAGTATTTCTTAACTGTCAGAATGGCAAAAATTTTGTAGTGTTTCAAACACTCTGTTGGTAAAAACATAGGAACATAGCTCCTCTCATACATTACTAGTAGGAGCATGAATCAGTATACTTTTATGGAGGACACTTCAGCAGAATTTATCAACTCTATGATGTAGATGTGCCTTTTGATTCATCAATTCTGCTTAAGAGAATGTATCCTTTAGATGTGCTGAAATGTATGCAAAATGAAACAGTTATCTAATATGGCATTCTTTAGAAACGTAAAAGACCGGAAACCACTTGAATGTTCATCAGAGATTGATGATACAATTATGGTTCATAATAGAATAGCATATTAGCTGTAAAAATGAAGCTTCATTTTTGAGAATGATCTCCAAGATAATGATGAATTGCAAAAAAGCAAGGTTCAGAACATTGTGCATAATGTGTTGCCATTTGAGGAGAATAAGAGAAGGTATATCCGTGTTTGTTTGGGTAGGTATAACATACCTCTGGAAGGATTTATAAGAAACTGATGATGGTTTCTTCAGGGGTGGAAACTGGGAGACTAAGGGGAAGGGTACATTTTCCTCTATAACCTTTTGAAACTTTTATATATATTTTTAAATATTTTATTTATTTATTCATGAGAGACACAGAGAGAGAGAGAGAGAGAGAGAGGCAGAGACACAGGCAGAGGGAGAAGCAGTCTCCATGCAGGGAGCCCAATGTGGGGACTCGATCCCGGGTCTCCAGGATCATGCCCTGGGCTGAAGGCGGCGCTAAACCGCTGAGCCTCCCAGGCTGCCCGAAACTTTTCTCTTTTGACCTATGTGACTGCATTTCCAATTTAAGACATTTACAAAAATCTTAAAATAGAGTGGGGGAGGAGTAGGGGAGATAAAGAAGAAGGAAACATTCGAAGGTAACATTAGGAAAGCAGGAACATCCAGAGAAATGAGGACACAGGAGAGATGAAAAGGGGGAAAAGTATATGGGCCAAGAAGCAGCACTTTGAGAGTGCAGCATGGAGAATGGTAGCTACAGCTTCATCTGTCTTTAGTTTTACCTGTCGTGGTAGCAGAATTGGCATCAGCAGAAATGGGGGAAGCCCCCTCCTGAAGAGCAATGGATGATGGCGAAGGTGGGCAAGGGTCCATAGGGGGCCACCCAAACACATAGGGCTCATTTCTGGCACAGACTGCTGGGAACAGTTTCTTACTGGAACTCATGCTCTCAGGTAGATTTCACCATAAATATGAATTTTTTAATCCAAATCATTGAATAAGTGATGTCTCTACTGCAAGCCATGTGTTGACTTTAAAAAGATACATCCAAATTCTCTTCACCATGTTCTGGCTGCTAATTAAATGGTGTTCTGTTATGTCCTGATGGGTCAGAAAGACTTCAGGCAGCATCCAGAACTCTTTTCACAGTGAAAGGGTCTGAGAATGGTCTCTTTCACTGAATGAAAGGAAGATCTCGAGTAGCACTGTCCAGTGGAAAGACGGCATTAGTCACATACATAATTTAACATTTTCAAGTGGCTACATTTTTAAAAAGGTGAAAAGAAGCAGGTGAAATTAATTTTAAAAATACATTTAACTCAACATATCCCAGACATGATTATTTCAGCATGTTATGAATATCAAAAAGCTAATGAGATATTTTACATTCTTTTTTTGATATTAAGTCTTCGAAACCCAGTGTGTAATCTACACTTAATAGTACATCTCAATTGGGACTAGCCTTCTTGAAACTCAAGGCAACATGTGGCTCATGGCTTTGGTATTGGACAGTGGGGATGATTTAAGAACTTAGGTTGGTGTGGTGCCACTCGATTGACTCTATTCATGTGATCCTGCCCTATCCCTAGAAGATTGACATGAAGACAAATTCAGAATACTGTTTTATGGGTGGGCTGCACCTTTGCCTTAATTTGTTTTTTATCCTTTCCCCAAATGCTGATCATGTGCCACAAAATTCTGTTGGACATCTTGATAGTTGATGGATGGATGGACAGGTGATGGATACATGCATAAGGATTCTCAGCTTAACAGTCAGTAATTAAAGAAGGGAAGAGACAAGAAGAGCCTTTCTTTTGTTCTTCCCCTCTGAGAAGCTGAGTGTTGATAAATGGTGTCATACAACAGATATAAAGGATTGATGAAGAGCCACAAAGTCAAAATTAATTTTACAAAGCAAACCTTGTTTGTATAAATCCATGAGTTTTTGAAGGATGGTAGGCAGCTTGGAAGCCATTTCTAAGCTTTGAACTTGACCCCATGGAGGGACCACCCAGAATTTGCCTTTGGTGCTATTGTCCCAGTTAGTGAAATTCCTGTTCTCATTCCTCTTCTGAATGTTCAGGAGGGTGCCGAAGGAACTCTTTGGCTGTTACATAGTTAATAAGTAGTTAGTGCCTTAACCTGGTCCTGTTTGCTACAGACCACGACCTAGTGGCCAGACTGCAGACGTTTATTGTTGACTTTTCTCTTCCTGTTTTTCTATGAGGACAATGATACAGAGCTCTTGGCTTGAAATTAGTCGGTAGCTGAAGAGCACAAACCAAAGACTTGTTATTTCTGGAACATGTTTAACCATAGCATGTGAATAATTAGAACTACAGGGAATGACTCACTTGTTGAAAGACCTCTCCAACATCAACTCCTATCTGTTGAGCTGTCTTGCCCATAGAGTGTTTTGCACACTTTCAGTCTGGCACTGAAGTGGGCTGTTTGAAAACCAAATTCTTCCTCCCTAGTAGGCCAGGAATTGTTCCATACAATCCTGTGTTGGCCCTTGCTGCTCAAAATGTGGCTCTACGCTGGCAAAACCAGTAGCACCAGGGAGCTGATTAGGAATGCAGACTCTCAGTCCCGGCCTCAGACCTCCTGAATCTGTATCTACATTTAAGCAAGATCCCTTGGTGATTCACAAACATGAAAGTTTGGGAAACACAAGACTATGTGCCCACAGCCTTGTCAGGGAGGAAAAACTACTTAATTTCCCTGAAGTTCTCTCTCCCTTGCAATGAAGAGGGCAGGTGTGGAGAAGTTGGGTAAAAAAAGGGGTGGGGATGATTGGTAAAAACTGATCAATGTGGCAATGAGATGCTCCTTCCTACCTCAAATCCTTCCTTCCTGCTGTGACTCCTGGCATGCCTGTGACTGCGGGGTACAGCTACACCATCCAACTTGGACACCCAGTCCTGGAACATATATAGCTCCTGTTTTGCTGGTACCCTGGCTCCAGGGCATGATGCATCAAGTCAGAGGAGCTGGAAGGCATGAACACACAAGCAGTCTAGGTCTATTGGGAGAAAAGCATAAATCTTGCAGAAACCCCAGGACCATGTAGATTTGAGACCTTGCCTTCAGAAACCAGGTCCTTAGGGAAAGTTTGGCTTCATGGTTGGTGGTTGATGCTTGCACTGTCCTAACCTCTGGCCTGTTTGCTGTGACAGCACGTCAAGGACATCATCCTGCAGTCCAACCCGCTGCTGGAGGCCTTTGGGAACGCCAAGACCGTCCGGAACAACAACTCTAGCCGATTTGTAAGTCTCTTCCCCATTTCACAGACCGTCACCTGAAATGATGTTAATTTTCCTGGGTTAAGTATGGTATCCCCAAGGAAATGTGAGCTTTTTACCTATCATCAGGAGGCTGCCATTTCAATCTTTTCTTCATTTTCAATAGCAGTTTGCTGTCAGGCTTCAATTTGCCCTTTCACTGAAGTTATTTTTGAGCCTTGGGATATAAGATAATTTTTGAAAACAGTTCACAACTTGAGTTGCCTTACTAGAGAAAATAAAAATCGATAAAAGTGTCAGCTTTTGTCCTGGAGGAGTCTGCGTTGTGCCCTGGAGGAAAGACCTCCTTTCCCAGACAAATAATGAGTCAACTAGATTTGCTGGTCTTCTTGCCTTGCTTCCGTTTCATGGAACTTGGGCCAAAGACATGAAAGGCAGCAGATACTTCGATCCCATACATTGGAGAGAACCTTCCTCCTCACTGTGAGCCAGAGTGAGCCAATTGTCTACCCACCCCTCAGAGCTTTGTGTATTTGTTTTAGATATATTCATGTAACCTAATAACATCCCAAGGCAACTGGATGGCCTGTCAGATGGCCTCTTAACTGGTCCACTTACCCGAGGCAATGAAGATGTCAGCCAAATGCATTGTCACAAATGCCCATTTAGACATTTTTCTGCCTGAGTGTCTCCTGAGGGGGTGAATTGGAAAGCTGGCAAGGATGCATGTGAATATATTCCCCTTGACAAAAAGCCACATTTACAAAGAAATGAGTATTTGGCCAGTAGCTTTGATTTATGTAGATTTTATATCTTATCTCAACCATAGATTATGTCTGGCAGTAAAGCATTCAGGGAGCCATCTGTGAGGCTGATTCCGGACCATTTTAAAATAAATAGTGGGAATTTTGGAGAAAAACAATTTCTTTTTCACCCTTCTATTTTGGAAGGAAGCTTCTATTTCCAAGAGAATTCTTACTAGGTTCTCATGCAGTGATTGTTAGATTCCCTGGTGAGTTATAATCTGTCCTTATTGCCCTCATTTTCCTTGATGTTCAATACTATTCTATTTACTCATTAGTTCACCACTCATATTTTTCTGCTCAATGCCTGGGTTGTGTTATCTTGAAGAAGTTTCTAGGTAATGAAATACAAAAGAAAATGTGAGTGAATTTTCCACTTGACCTTTTTTCCCTAATTGTCGCAGCCTGCCCTGTAAAAATGCACTTGACCAAATTTAACTCTCTAGCTACCCATCCCCTCCTCTTTGCCTTTCTAAGGGAGCAAAAGAATAATTAAATCAGTATTTCGGTTTTTCCAGTATAAATTATTCTTTTTCCTTGGAAAAGGAGGATACATCAGTCGTTGTTTGTAAAACAAAACAAAGATGCTCAGTATTTATTATTTTTCTGATTATAAAATTTGGTATAATCCTGAAGGAAAGATGAGAAGGAGTATGGATGGGTAATTTGTGTGTGAGCTTGTGTGTGCATACACACACACACACACACACACACACAGAATTATGTCTGATGGGGCATCCAAAGATATTTCCATTAATAATGAGAAAAATGTAAATTAAAACCATATATCATTTTCTGTCTCTCAGAGCAAACATTAAGGATATTGATAATACCAGAGAAAAAAATGCTATTGGTTGAAGCCTAACACATTCCCCCAAGAAAGCAATTTGGCAATTTTTATCAACATCTAAAATGTTCAGAGACACCTGGATGATTCAGTCAGTTAAATGTCCGACTCTGGATCTCAGCTCAGGTCTCAATCTCAGGATTGTGAGTTCAAGCTCCATGTTGGGCTCCATGCCCAGCACGGGGTCTACTTTAAAAAAAAAAAAAATTTTTTTTTTTAATGTTCATTTTCTTTGGCCCAAGAGTACTTTTAAGGTGTTATATCTAAGTTCCCTGTTAATAATGACTTTAAAAAAAAGATATCCATAATATATTGTTAAATTTAAAAAACAGGTTATAGAACAATACAATATGGTCTCATTTTTATTTTAAAAGGTACACTATATAAAACTTAACTAAGGTGTCTCAAAATCAAAGTTTGAATATACTATTAACTGGCATTATTTAGTAGGGGGCAATACAAGAGGTATCAGGGTGGGAATATAGGTAATTTCTTTTTTTAAAATGGACATGCAGGGGCACCTGGTAGCTTTGGTCTGTAGAACATGCAACTCTTGATCTCAGGGTTATGAGTTCAAACCCCATGTTAGGTATAGAGATTACATAGAAATAAAACCTTAAAAAAATGGACATGCGGTATGAATCATAAGAACTCACATATTTCCACTTACAAGTCTTGTCAAATTTTAAGAAATATATTATGAAATATTTCAAACACTATTTTTACAATACATGAACAATATATATAATACATTTACATAATACAATGAACACCAGTGTAGCTAGCATCTAGCTTTAAGAAATAAAACATTACCAAGAATCAACGTTGCTTTCCATTTAGTTATGAAAACATGACTTCCTTTCTTTATACAAGTTCCTCTTTTCCCCCAGGCTGCTCTACAAAACTAAACTTTTGGTCTCTTGTTAGGGGTTTTACCTTTCATATCACAAATGTGAATTGTGTATTAGCACTTCTGTTCATTGAAACCGTGGCTCTCCACCTTGGCCACATATAAAAATCACCCAGGCTTTTTAGAAGTGCTCGAGTCTGTGTGCCAGTCCCTAGAGATGGGTTTACTTTTCTGGGGTGGCCCTGGGCACCAGCATTTCTCAGTCTCCCCAGGTTTTTGCAACATGGTGGCTGAAGTATTGAACCACTTCTAGAAGGGCATGAAGAGTTTGCCATTTACTGCATCTGCCCTTCCTGGATTTATGTCCAGTTTGGTTTCATTCTCACCCCCAAATTGATGGGGAATGATTAAGAGATGTATGTGGACAGACACTGGTTTAATCCCTCCAAAATGTACCAAAGGGAAAAGATGGTGAAGGAATAGTTATAATAATAGGAAGCATGGGGACTCTTGTTCAGCAGTCGTTTCTCAGGAACCACTGTAATTTGGGAGAGCAGTGGTTTGTGGTCCTTCTCTCTGTCTGGTGCCTCTATGTGTTGTTTGCTTTTGTGTTTTTTAGAGGGAACAGAGGAGGAGTCATCAGAAAATGGTAGAGAGCAGCCTTCTTTTGTAGCCTTTCTGATACTTGGAATCTGCAACAGACTTAGCAGGAACACAGTAGGTAGTGGATCCTGTAGGCAGCAGGAAAAACACAAAATGTGCTTTTCTTGTCCTTAATGAGTTTATGGTTCTAGTCCCAGACTTGCGGCCTGGCAGGAGCCGGCCCTGAAATGGGTGGATTTCATCAGCGTACACATTTTAAAAAGATTTAATGTTTTAAAATAAAAAAAAAAAAAGAAAAAAAAGAAATGCAGTTAGGCTGGGCATGCTCTCCAGTGTGACCTTAGGCCATACCACTCCCTAACACCCACTGTCTCATCTTTTCCTTCAGTTACATTTACTCTCGCCTGGCCCTTTCCGAGGATGGGAGAGCAACCAGATTCTAGCAAGAAAAATAATGGCATTTCCTTATGATCTGGACACCTTTCCAGCTGAATTCCAGGGCTTTATTCTCCTTTGTTCCCTCTTAGCAGTAATTTAAAAGGAAATAATTAACAACAGTAACAAAAATCTCCACACCCACAATAGCTGGAAAGAACATTGTTTATAATCAAGTGTTTTTATTTTATAGAAGAATGCTACATGATCCAGAGGTAAAAGGCATTCCTTTTGCTCAAAGCCATCAAGATAAGTCTAGCAGAGGGGGGAATTTGCTCTCCCTGAGAGAAGCTGAGAGAGTTCTCTCTTGTTAGATCAAGGGAACCTTGAGATTTTCTATCCCATTCTTTACAGCTTCCGGCTTAGCAGGCAAGCACCCACTTGAGGGGAAATGGGCAAGGAATACAGCATAGCCTTATTTAGTTGGGCTGGAAGGATAGATTCTCTCTCTCAATACAGAATCGTGTGACTGGACAAAAGCCCTGGTTATTGTGTGATAGGAAGAAGTAAGGAAGTCTTGATCAGAACTGGGAATAATTCAGAATGTATCTTTCATTAATGAATTTCCTTGAATTATATACTGTATTCAAAGCCTGTTTGGAACATCATGTTTCTGTTCACCAACCATTGAAGGAAATCCCTAACTTTCTTGCAGGGAAAATACTTTGAAATCCAGTTCAGTCCAGGTGGGGAACCAGATGGTGGAAAGATCTCCAACTTCCTTCTGGAAAAATCCAGGGTGGTGATGAGGAACCCCGGAGAGCGGAGTTTTCACATATTTTACCAGGTTTTCCTTTATGTTTTTTTCTTTTCTATTTCCTTATTCCTTCTCCACATTAAAAAAAAAAAAAAAAAGATTTTTTTTTTCTTAACCTTTCAGCTCTCAGGTTTAGACAATCTAGTCTGCCAAATCAAGGAGTATTCATTACTGTAGTATGTATAAGTCAATGTGCAAAAAATTGGGAGGATGTCCCTACCTGCAAGGAGAGTAAGGTTTTGGGGACAGAAGGCAAACACTTCCCAAAAATTAAATAATCAAGAAAGTGTTAAAAAACAAGGGATCCCTGGGTGGCGCAGCGGTTTGGCGCCTGCCTTTGGCCCAGGGCGCGATCCTGGAGACCCGGGATCGAATCCCACGTCGGGCTCCCCGTGTATGGAGCCTGCTTCTCCCTCTGCCTGTGTCTCTGCCTCTCTCTCTCTCTCACTGTGTGCCTATCATAAATAAATAAAAAATTAAAAACAAAACAAAAAAAACAAAAATATAAAATATATATGTATAAAAAAACAAAAAAACAAAAATAATCATAATATAGCAGTATTAATATATAGTAATATTACAAATAAATAATCATATTAAAAAGTAATAATAATACAACAAAAGTAATAAACAAAAGTAGGAATGTTTGATTCTTTGCCAGGCAGGAATTCACATGGGGAGGGATGGCCGGGACAGTAAGGAGAGTTACCCAGGGTCCACAGAGGAACATGATGGGGAAGGCTGCTCTGGTGAGTCAGGTGGCCCGAACAATGCTGTGGAGGTGGCAGTCAGGCCTGGACCTGTTGGCAAGGGCGGAAGTCTCCTGAAGGGGAGCTGTTGGAGGAAAGACTAGAGATAGGCTAAGGATCTTTAATCCCTGGTCAGGAAATTCTGATTTGGATGTCCAGAAGCCACAGAAGGGGGCTGGAGCAGTGTGCAGGGTTGCTTTTTTGATTGTGTTCTGAGGCTTCAGGAATCTTCAGATTCGACTACTTTTTTTTAATGTTTTTAAGTATTTAAGAAATATAATGATACCAAAACATTTCTTTATATATGAGTTTATGTATTAGCATTTTATATTTGTGATCCATGTCAGATTTTTTTTTTTTTTTTGAAGAAAGGCCTGCAGCTGTTTTTTGTGTTAGTTTTACTTTGTTATAGTTTGAAGATCATTGGATTAGAAGGAAGTTAAACTGTCAGGAGCTCATACATAGTCTTTTCAATTAGGTAGCTATCTCAGATGATGGCAAATCATTCTTCCAGGTGGCTAGCACATGATGAGGAAGTTTATTCTGCGGCTTGAAGAAGTTCACAGTCAAGGAAAAGCTTACAACCAAGAGCAGCATGTGTCTGTAGGCAGAAGAGGGTTGAGAAGGTGGAGACGGGGGGTTGAAGATGCAAATGAGGGGTTGTGTGATGTGGATGGGGAGGAAAAACAAGAGGGGAAAAATAGGAAGGCATAAAGATATTTTGAGGAGGTGGAAGAAAGCTAAGGGACCCTGTTGTCATGGGTGACCTAGAACTTCTCTGTAATGGCGATGATGTTCCCTCCTTGAGGGGTGTGGAGCTGAGATGCCATGAGGAACTTGACGGAGATGGAGAAGTGTGGCTAGGCCCTCTCTTTTCCTAAATCCCTCAGGTTGCTAGAGCTGGTTTGCATGGGCTGCGTGCATCCCTTCCCACTTTCTCCTTCAGTGGTATTTTCTTGGTAGTTTGAAATCAGTTGTGGTAGGAGTATTTACACCATGGCAGTCAGCAAACACTACAAATCCATTTTTGTTCCCAAGAATTGATTGTTGAAAATTTTTCTAGCACACCACTGGTGAGAGCCCTTGTAAGAAGGTCTTACTCAAAGGCAAATATCAGAGCTAGAACAGAAAGCCAGTGATAGTCCATTGGTTAGGAGGTCTCAGAATGCCAGAGCAGGGGGCCCTGGGGCTGCTGTTCCGTATGCATCCAGAGGGAGAAGCATGGAGGGGCAGCTGCACTTTGTAAAGCCAGAAGCAAGCTGAGCAGAAATGAAGTAATTATAATCTGGCTTATTTTCCACTCTTCGGAGGGATCTCACCAACACAGCACTGCGATTCTCATTACTGGACAGAGGGGATATTCTCAGCTTTTGTAGGTCATACCAACATTAAGGACTAGAATTTGTGGAGGTGACCTGGGGCAGCTGTCCTGAAGCCCATATTTTGGAGTCGAGGACCACCCATCATTTTAGAAGTCAGGGTCAGAACATGCTCATCACCTGGGCCCGGGAGTGGTGCCTCTGCTCTGTGGGCCACACCACACACACCCTGCTTCCTTTTGCTCCAGCTCATCGAGGGCGCCTCCGCAGAGCAGAAGCACAGCCTCGGCATCACCAGCATGGACTATTATTACTACCTGAGCCTCTCTGGGTCCTACAAGGTGGATGACATTGACGATAGGCGGGAGTTTCAGGAAACACTGGTAAGTGCTGGCCCATGACCAGGCAGGGTGGGCTCAGCAGACCTGGCGTTGCCTGTGGTAGAAAGGGCAGGGAGGGGTAAAAGCAAAGAGAAGCGTGCAATTTCCACCGCGTTCTGCTGTAAGCACTTCATTTCCTTAAAAACATGCATAAGCACTCTGCAATAGCCCTGGGCCAGCTGCCTGGGGACCACTGAATGAGTTGAAATGGGTAAAAAAGTGAATTCCTCATCCCCCCACCCACATCCCGCAGGTTCTCCAATTAACCGGTGAACATTATTGTAGGTAATCCATTTACCATCCCTATTTACCTATAGCTCATATAATTGCTCAGCATTTTCCCCAGACAGATGAAGCCGAGACTACCCATCTGATCTTTTCCAACACCTCCGTGTGCTTTTCCTTCACCTCCACACTAAATGAGCAGAGGGCGACCCTCTACCCCGTGCCCTCACTCTGTGTGTGTGTTATGGTACAAAGGGTCAACCCAAGTACATGATTGGAGGGTCACATCTTCAGGGAAACGACTTAGGAAGTCAGTCTAGAACTTTCTGGAGCTGGGCTGTGTACCCATTTAGCTTCAAAGAACTGCATCACCTCTGCTTTTGGAGGCAGCCGGGCCCATCCTTCAGCCCAGATGCAGGTGCGAGGCAGGGACCCTGACAGGGCAGGTCAGGATGCAACTTGAGGGGAGCTGACCTCCTGCTTGAGGGGAGCAGGCTACTCAGGCAGACTCCATCCTGGGTGCAGGAGTGAAGACAGCATCAAGGGGCCTACATTAGTCCTAGCATATGGTTCTCGTAGGATTCAGATAAATAAGTCTTGGCATTTCAAAATGTGAAATTTTTACTGAATTTCACAGACCTTAGAAACAAGACTTTTCTATTGACGCTTCTATTGGATTTGCTGGAGATTTTTAAGCAAGATCCTTTTCGCAAGTACAATCTATTTTCGCCCTCCAGATGAGGCGAAAGATCTCCAAAGGCTCCCTGGAATAACTAGAAAAGGGGCATCAGTGCCGTTGGAGGGAGGGAGGTGACAGTAAGGATACCCCAGGGCACAAGGACAGGTTGTTGACTGTGCTACAGCTGCTGCTCCCTCTGTATATCTTTGCTCATGGAGGTCTCCAGCTGGGGGGATCACATAGAGGAACTAAAGACAGAACTGCCTTTCCAGCGTGCCTCTGAGACTTGAGAGGAATGGATGGGTGCATTGGGCAGTGACAGTGTCCTTCCAGCCGCCACTGTCGGCTAAGCCCCATGTGACTGCTTTGGGGATTGACAACTCAATCCAAGCTTTGGTTTCTTTATGACGTGCTTAGGAAGCTGGTGACCAGCTCACCCAGATGATCTGTCTTTTCTCTCCCAGCACGCGATGAATGTGATTGGGATCTTCGCGGAGGAGCAGACACTGGTGCTGCAGATAGTGGCAGGCATCCTCCACCTGGGGAACATCAGCTTCAAAGAAGTTGGCAATTACGCAGCTGTGGAGAGTGAGGAGTGTGAGTAACTCTGGCACATAGCGGTTGAGTGGGGGTGAACGATCGGTTAGCTCCATCCCAAGTATAACCCGCTGATGTCCTTTGCTAGGGTCTCAGCCAGTGATTTGGGGAAGATATGAGGAGTCCCGTGTCCTGCTGGGCTTCTCCTGTGCACCTGCCCTCCTCACCACAGCCCACACCAGTAGGCCATTCATGAGATTGAGTTTCAGTTTACCATCAACCTTGGGGGAATCTGGCAAAATTTCACACCTTGGTATAAAAATAAAGTGACACTTGAATGAAGATGAGAGTAGTAGCTAAATAACTCCAAAGATTTGTCTCCTAATAAAAATCTTCTCTGTACCTGACATTTAGGGTCTATATTCACCTAAAGGTCCTGAAGAGCAACTGATTGGATTTATGTCAATATGGAAGGCTCACAGATTGAGCCTGCCTATGGGTTGCCTTAGATTGGATTCTGAAAACAGAAACAATGGGCATTGGCTATTGTGTTGAAATTGCTGGTGATCTGGTGATCACCTTTTTTGATCACCTCTGTAGTAGTCAGAGCCTAAAGACTGATCACGTGTACTCTTAAGGAAGATACCAGTCGTTCCTGCAGAGACGCGTTATTGGTTGTGCGAGCTGCAATCTGAGGCATCAGATGGCTTTCCGGGCTGCTCTCAGAACCCACACAGCCTTTAACCACCCAGGAAGACATTTCTTCCTTTCTCAGCATTCTTCCAGAATGATAAATTTAGATGCTTAGTAATAAATAGTATCCCACTCATTGCTGACAATGCAGGGAGGCTATTTCCATTCCAAATAAGGTTCTTTTTTTTTTTATTATATTTTTGTTTTCTTTTGTGATAAAAGAGGGAAGTTCTGCTAACTTCTGATGTCTATCTGATAAAGAGAAAGATGAATTATGTTGACCAGGGAAGTGAGTGGGGTGGAAAACAATAAATATATGTGGAGTGCATGAAGTCTAGGAACAGGACCTAATAATAACTGTTTCCAGACTTATGTACATTTTCCTTCACATTTAACAAATGCACATAAGTATCCAGGAGGGTCATTAACACTTGTCCTTTTAACATTGACACTGTGGGTTGCTTGGTGGAAGCAGAATGAATTTGACTTGTCTTTTTGGATAGTACAACCTTTTATCTCCTCTTTATGCTGGAGGACAAAACAAGTCTGACACAGCAAGCATTCCCCCGTATACTTGAGCCAAGCAGTGGTTCATTGCACATTGATGTCCGGAGGAAGTAGCCTCCTCAGCCAATTGGGTGAGGCCCAGGATTGGCAACTCCCTTTAAATGCCCTGATGTGGACATGGTGGAGTGATGGAGATTAGGAGAGGCTGTGCTTGAGCAAAGAGATCTAACAAAGAATTGGGCCCTCCTTCTGATAATTTGTTTCCTCCTCAGTTGGTATATGTTAAAATGAGTCATTACCCCTTAGAAGAGTTTCCCATCTACCCCTTTGCTCGTCATCTTGTTCCCTTCCCCAGAAGGCACCAAAGTTTCCAGTCTCTTGTATCCGTTTCAGGGGATATGTGTTCCAGAGCAATGACGCTTGTCCATTTTTTTTTCTCACTTTTATGCATTAATGGGAGCATAGAACATAATGTTCTACAGTTGCTTTTCCTCTTAACATTATGTCTTGAAGATTATTCTACTCATTAAGAGCTTCATCCTTTTTTAGCTACATAGTATTCCACTGCTTAGCTATGTGTACTTTTATTGAACCAATCATCTGTTGGTGGATATCAGAGTGGAACTTCTGCTAGTACAATACTGAATGAACACACTAAAATGAATAACCTACTTTATATCATCTTTCTCGTGTTTGAGTATATCCCGTGGAATAAATTTTTAGAGGCAAGTGTTAGCCCATGTTTTTATAACAGAAGAAAGCAGACTTTCTCAAGCTATTGTAGAAAAAGACGATAAGATTCCCGGCACAGGGATCCCTGGGTGGCACAGCGGTTTGGCGCCTGCCTTTGGCCCAGGGCGCGATCCTGGAGACCTGGGATCGAATCCCACGTCAGGCTCCCGGTGCATGGAGCCTGCTTCTCCCTCCTCCTGTGTCTCTGCCTCTTTCTCTCTCTCTATGTCTATCATGAATAAATAAATAAATCTTTAAAAAAAAAAAAAAAAAAGATTCCCGGCACAGCTGACCTAACAAAGCAAAACAGACATCCGTGACAACAGGTTTTGTTGTTGACCTGACCTTAGACTAATGGAGCTGTTAGGGTTTTCTAAGCCAAAGCTTTACATTGCTGAGCAGTCAAACAAATCTCAACTTAGGCACATAGGTATCCATCATAATCACTGCAGTAAGATGACATACTTTTGGAAACAAGTCTTGCTCAAAAGACATTAGCCTATGAATTTTGTTGAAGGGGAAAAAAATGCATGAAAAGCAATAGGAAATACAAGTGACAATGGCCATCTTTTTTGCGGTGTTACTGATGGATTAGAGTGCATGGAACCTCAACACCAAAGACAGCCCACATTACCTTGCCACTTATTTTATATTTATAAAACAGTATTTTGTTTTTGCTACATCTTTTTATCTTATCTTCTCTGTACTTCAGATGTCAACCGAAAAATTAGTCCAACTTTGCTTTACACTTAAATGCAATAAGAGAAATCTGTTCTCATTATCAAAATGTGTTGAAACATTACTTTCTAGCAGGTTCTTTTATGTTCTATGTAACTCTAACTACAGCAGTCACATCAGCATTTTGAAATTAAGCCAAGCCTCCTCCCCCCAGCCCCATCACTCCCCCACAACCCTGTACTTCTGTACTGAGGTTCTTCTGCAGCCACACCTGCACACACCTTCATGGAAATTCACAGCCTGCAGGAAGTCAATATGAGAAGCCCTATCATTTCAGCACCAGGGCAGCCACTGGTGAAAATATAGGGCCGTAAAAGCTTGTACTTGAAAAACATGGCATGGATTTCCAAAAACATGGAAATCTAAGCAAGTCCTAGATTTCCTCTTTAAACTTCTTAATGGTTTCCCTAAGCTTGTGGCTCTGATTCTTGGCCAGATTCCATGCCTCGTTTTCCAGGTGCCTACGGTCCTTCACTCCTGCCTTCTACAGAAGCAGTGGGACTTGGAAGTTAGTATATTTCTTTTTCAGTTTTAGATAATGACCCAGGGGCTTAGTGTTGTATTTCTTTAGTTACGATCATAAAGATAATGGCATAAACATTTTTACGAAATATTTTAACTGTGTCCCTATTTTAGCATGATTAGGGGCTTGGGAGAAGCCCATATTTACAAAACCGACAAATGGAGGCTAATTATTCATTGTATCAAGGTATGGACTGTGTAGTTACCATGAACAGTGAGGGGCCCTGTGAATTTACTACAAACCATTGGTAATAATATCCACTGTATCAAGTGAGACATATATGTGTCTAACTGCCTAGTGGTGTGATGATAACCAACATTATAGCTTCCCGTTAGTAAAGGCCACTTTATATGTTAGATACTTTGGTAAATGTCTCTTGGTTTTCCCAATAACCGTGCACGTGTCTACTGTGGCTTATGGATATCTTATGTCCTTGTTTTGTGCAAAGGTTTTCAATTTAGTGGAAGACACATCCAGATTCCTAAACATACGTGTTAACATTAAAACCAAACTAAAGGAATTGTCCATTGGCAAATGAGTGCACTTGATCTTGTTCACGTGCCCTTTGTAAAAGGAAGCCCGTCTACTAGTCAGAGCATTTCTGCAGAATGCTAGCATAGCAAATAGATACCTTGTTCTGGCATTACACTTCTTCAAACGCATTCATTGACTTAATCTCATTGGAAGGTATATACTGAGAAATGTCAGCCCGTTCATTCTAGCACCATCTGTGAAATTCAGATTATCCTTTATTGGGAGGCTTGTGATTTTTAAGCATTATCATAAAGTCTTTAACAAAATCCTTTTATGAGAAACTTTTGATACAGTTTTATGTAAGAAAAAGAAGACTCAAATCCAAGTTTAGAGTTTGGATTTGTGTCCATGAAAATCTTTCATTCATAGTACAAAAAGATCTGAGCATTCTTTCATGACCCAGAATGGTATCATTTAGTCACATTAGAGTATTTGGAGATGAAATCAAGAAAATCCATTTATATCACTGGCCCTCCTCTTGGCAAGTCTCATGACCTGAAACAAGTTACTAAGCCATCTATTCAGCTTTTCTATTGGAAGACCAAAACTATGTTACTACGTATCCATAGGATGGGACATGAATAGCACAAATGCCCCCCATTTCACTCCATATGCCTCTCCCAGAGAAACCTTATGGATCACACCTCCCCAGAAACCATTCAGGCCCCCTTTGCCTCAGCCCAAATTTCTCATACTATTCAAGGACCTCCAGTGTCAGAGTCACCCTAACCTTGTAATCTCCTACCATTTCAGCTAAAGCCTATGCTAGTCCATTTGCTGCATCTCTTACATCACTGCCTCCATACTTGTGCATACCCCATTGTCCTCCCCTCTTCTGTCTTCCTCTGCATCTGTACAAATCCTATTCATCCTTTAAGGCCCCATCCAAATTCCTCATCTTCCTCGACTACCCCAGCAAGCCATAACAGCTTCCTGTTCTAGATTCCTCCTGGACTTTATTGTCTTCCTGTATCACCTGTTGAACTTTTTAGTAGGCTTCTTAATTTGATAAGCTATCCATGCCTCATCTAGGTTGTCTTCAAGATTTCTTAATATTTTGTGTGCTGTCCTCTCTAGTAACTCTACACATGGTAAGCATTGAAGAAATACGAGATTGCTTATGATTATTAGTTCTGTGGTACCAGGTGCTTCAACATCTTTGGAAATGATTCTATGAAAACACTATATCAGAAAGGAAGAAAACACTTTTTGGAGCCAAAGAAATGTCTCTTGATTTAGTTCCTTCCGGGCTACCTTGCTGCAAGCTTGGAAAGATGTCCATTTTAGGCATTTAATTGTGATCTCAGTAGGGGGGATTGGTTCACCATCCTTCTTGGATCACTGATTTGTATTATTGGAAGTCTCAGTCATAGGAATTGACTCATGTAATAGAACAATTGAGAAAAACAAAGTGGCGGGATGTGTGTGGGACTGCTGCTTAGCAGTCTTCAGTAGAGTAAAAGTTTTTGGGGACCAATAATGGTGTCTTGTATGTGTGTCTTATGTGTGCATACACACACAAAAGTGCTTCCATGTGTTTATGAAATAAATTGCTTAGATTCTGAAAGACAATCATGTTTTATTTGGTTTTTCATAGTTTTGGCTTTTCCTGCATATCTTCTGGGAATAAACCAGGACCGGTTGAAAGAGAAGCTCACAAGCCGGCAGATGGATAGCAAGTGGGGAGGCAAGTCAGAGTCTATCCATGTGACCCTCAATGTGGAGCAGGCCTGTTACACCAGGGATGCACTTGCCAAGGCTCTGCACGCCCGGGTCTTTGATTTCTTGGTAGATGTAAGTAAACATAAGTTAACATTGATGGTATTTCACATCTTAGCTCTAGAGAGTAAAACTACTTAGGGCTTTGCTTTCATGTTTGGCTTGTTCCTTATAACCATTAGCTCATTCCTCCACTTTCTATCCTTTGACCCTGGGATCATTTACTCCCATTTTTACTTACAGAGGTGTCTGGAAGACACTAATATGGTAACAACTTCTATGGACAAAATATTTGGTACAGCCAGAACTACAAACATAAAAAGGAGAGACCTGTGGTCGTGAAACCTTATTGACTTTTGAACCTAAAGCTTTATAATACTGTATTTGTCATGAATTGCTGTGTTACAAATTAAACCCCCAAAATTAATGGCTTAAAACAATAAGCATTAATTCTGTCACAGTTTCTGTGGGATAGGTATTTGCAAGTGCCTTAGCTTGGTGGTTCTGACTTAGGGATGAGGCCAAAGTCAAGATGCTGATTGGAGCTACTGTCATCTCAAGGCTTGACTAGGCTTGGAAAGTTCTAGTTCTAAGATGGTGCACTCATATGGCTGTTGGCAGGACGACTCAGATCCCTGCTGCATGAACTTGCTTGTAGGCTGTTTGAATATCCTCACAACACGGCAGTTGGTTTCCCCCAGATGGGGTGATCTAAGAGAGAACAAGGAAGAAGCCACAAAGCTTTTAATTTGTAAGCTTGGACTCAAATATTGACATTGTGCCATATTCTAGTGATTAGAAGCGAGTCACTAAGTACAGCCCACAGATAAGGGAAGGAGAATTAGGTTCTGCCTTTTGAATGGAAGAATATCAAAGGCTTTTTAGATAGATTTTAAAACTACCATAGACTGTTTTTATAATGACATAATCATATATACTTATATATGCATGTGCATATATACTTATTTATTTACATATGTATACTACATATAGATTCTGAAAATTAGTCTTTTGGCAGTGTAGAACTGCCAGTGACAATCGATGTTAATCACCATCGCCTCCAAACGGTAGAATGAAATAGCAAACACTTATCTAGGCCTTACTATGTGCCAGATGCCATTCTAAGTATTTCAGTACAAAATAATGCAATTCTTCCAACAACCATGTGACTTAGGTATAATTATCCCTATTTTACAGATCACTTAGGCATAGGGAGGCTAAGGAGTTTAGCCAAAGTCACAGCACTATTAAGTGATAAATCTAGGAATGACACCCAGGTAATTTGGGAAGTGTTCTAACCGTCCTACTCCTCTGCCTTTTATCTATTCAAGCTAGAAAGAACCATAGCGGGACCCTAGGGAAAGAACAGCAGCATAGCCATTAGCTCTAAAAAGTCTATTTGAATCCAGGCAACAGTCTCTATATATAAGGCTTAAAGTGTGGTTAGGTGTGGTTAGGGTTGAGTAGGGCAGGGCAGGATAGGGTAATTATTTTGTGTACTTTCTGTGGAAGGTCAGGGTTATACTAAACATTAGTCATGCTTTTAACTTGTCCAGACTCCTCATTTTACTGACAAGGGAATCTTAAGCCTAAGGATCAGTGGATTTACCTGAGGCCATTCATCAAGAGATTGGTACCAAATTGACAGTAGAACCCACATCTCTTGTCTCTTTGTTCACCATGCCTTCCAGTGCTGGGCTTCCTACCTCATTTCCTTTTTGCCTGCCCTTTATTTTTTGTGTGGTGAAAGCAGATGGACGCCCCATGTAATTAGAGCTGACATTTACTGGGCACTGAGCATGTGCCAAGCACTGGGCTGAGTGCTGTATGTCATTACCCATTAGCTCACAAACGATGCCACGTCATTTTCTTGGCCCGGGAAACACCTCGGGGTGCTTCCACATTCATCCAGGTGTTCGCTACCTCTGGGAACTTCTCTCCTGTGTTCCTCCATGCCCTGCCGCCCTCCTCAGGCCCCTAGAACCTGCACCCACCCTCTCTTATGAAGTCTAGCCATTGGCTTGCTTGTCCCTTCCTTTTAAAAATTTCTTTTTTAATTTTATTTGTTCATGAGAGACACACACACACACACAGAGGCAGATACACAGGCAGAGGGAGAAGCAGGCTCCATGCAGGGAGCCCAACGTGGGACTCGATCCAGGGTCTCCAGGATCACACCCTGGGCTGAAGGCAGGTGCTAAACTGCTGAGCCACCAGGGCTGCCCTTCTTTTAATTTTTTTTTAATTTCTTTTTTAATTTTATTGCATGTCCCTTCTCATAGTGATCCAGAACACAGATGTAGTAGATGTCATGCTGTTCCACAGAGCCCTAGATCCTGCCTCTGGCCCAGGGCAGGCGTGGGGATTCTAATGTCACCGTCATTGACAAAATCTTATCAAGGATTAAATGAAGCACATGGAAAGCACTGAAGCAAAGCCTGGCACAGGCAAATGGTAGATACACAGAGGCTGCTTATCTTACCATCACTCTAATAATAATTGCTGGTATTATTATCCATAGCCTGGCTCACCCTCTCTCTAAGCACTTGACTTCAGACATTGTCTTCGCATGGCTATCCCTCCCAGCTGTGTCAGGGGGTCATTAAATGGCTACTGAATGGGGTCAGTGGAATAAATAATATTTATGGATGTTTGTCTTATTGGTTCTTTATATGAAGTAGGTTTTACTTCAGTCATCCAAGATGACATTTTCTTCTAATTCTTCAGACTTCCTGAGAAAAACTAACTGCCAGAAGTTAATGGCTTTCATTAAGCAATCATAGTTTTTTTGGATCCTGGTGGTTTCCCAGAGTACTTGACCTTGCACCAAGACTTTTTTTTGAAGCTGCAAGTCACCTCTCTTCTTGTCATCCTCTGCTTGCAGCAGGCAGTAGCATCTGCTGTATACAGTCTTGCTCCCCATTCCCCCACACCTGCCCCTCTCTAATAGAAAAGGAAAGGAGTTAATTGCCATGCTGGTTGCTTTCTCCTAGTCCATCAACAAAGCAATGGAAAAGGACCACGAAGAATACAACATTGGTGTCCTGGACATCTATGGCTTTGAAATATTCCAGGTAAGACCGGTCTGAACAACTCAAGGCTGTGGGAGGGTGATGCATTATATCTGGCTTGAAAGACACAATCTAGGTAATGGAAAAAACCTCACTGCCGTTCATTCTTCCCTCTGTGAGTTCTTCATGTACCTTTACTAAATTAGTTTCTCCTAAATATAAACTATGTTGCTGTCTACCAATGCCTCCAGCATTTCTGTTAAGGCTTCTCACATGGAAGCATTTCACTTAACCACTTAAGAAGAGACTTCATAATGATTTCAGAGAAACAATTACATGCAAGTGACTTTTTTTTCTTTTCAGAAAAATGGCTTTGAACAATTTTGTATCAATTTTGTCAATGAAAAATTACAGCAGATTTTTATTGAACTGACATTAAAGGCAGAACAGGTAAGCAGTCCCTCTTCTTTCACCTGGTTTTATTTCTAATGTGTTTTGTTTAAAAGATACAAAAGTCTCTCTTTTGGTACTAGATTCAAGTTTTAGTCTTGTGTTAGGAAATGTACTTAATAAAGTCAGGCAGAAAAACCATATGCCATTGTGACATTTTAGTCTATGAAATGTAAACACCATCTGGTACAGTTTCTTTCTCCTTTAAGCAAATGATGTTGTGAAGTTGGACTTATTACTGGCTGCTTTTACTACTCTGACTCATTGACCGAGTGGAAAATGGAAACCTAGTTCCAACCCCAATTGTCCATGGCATGGACTGCGTTCCAGAGAAAAAACTTTGGTTTTCTCAGATTTGCTCTACTCCCAGTCTTCCTTAAAAATAAATGTGTCTTGGGGGCACCTGGGGGCCCAGTTGGTTAAGTGGCCACCTTCAGCTCAGGTCATGATCGAGTCCTGGGATCGAGTCCCACATTGGGCTCCCTGCTCAGTAGAGGATCTCCCTTTCCCTCTGCCACTCCTCTTGCTTGTGCCCTCTCTCTCTCTCTCTCTCTCTCTCAAATCAATAAATTAAATCTTTTTAAAAATAAAATAAATCGGACAGCCCAGGTGGCTCAGCAGTTTAGTGACGCCTTCAGCCCAGGGCATGATCCTGGAGACCCGGGATCGAGTCCCGTGTCGGGCTCCCTGCATGGAGCCTGCTTCTCCCTCTGCCTCTCTCTCTGCCTGTGTCTCTGCCTCTCTCTCTCTGTCTCTGTCTCTCTCTCTCTCTCTGTCTCTCTGAATAAATAAATAAATAAATCTTTTTTTAAAAAATAAAAAATAATAAAACAAATGCCATAATCTCATATTAAATATTTAAAAAATAATAAATATGTCCTTAACAAAGTTCATATTTTTTATTCTGACTTGAAGTGTCTTGCTTATAGTTTCTCCTCAAAGTTCCCTTTTATTGTGGGTTCCATGTTGTTTTGAATTCCTAGGGTTGCTGTCACAAAGTCCCGCCAACTGAGTGGCTCTAAACAACAGAAATTTCTTCTGTCATAGTTCGGGAGGCCAGAGTCTGAAACCAAAGTGTCCCGAGGGCCACATGCCTTCCTTGCCTCTTCAGCTTCGGGGGCTCCTAGTGATCTTCGTCCTGTCAGAGCAACTCCAAGCTCTGCCTCTCCCTTCTCGTGGCTTCTCCTCTCTGTATTTCTCTGTGCCCAACTCTCCCCCCCTTCTTTCTTTTGCAAAGGCACCAGTCATTGGATTAAGGGATCACCCTAAATCCAGGATGGTTTCATTTACAAGATCTTTAGCTAATTATATCTCAAAGATCTGATTTCTAAACCTCACATTCCGAAGTTCTCGGGGGACATGAAATCTCAGGGGATACATGTAACCCAGTATACATATGAAAAGCTGTTTGGGGGACATTAGGTCATGGAAGTGTTCATACCTCTGTGACCAGTGGTTTCCACAGAAATCTCTGCCCTGGTGTTCTAGTCTTCCATCATGTCAGAGCAGCATAACCAGGGTAAAACGTGGTAGGGACTGAGACCAGATGATGTAGGACAGAGGCTAGATCATATAGGAATGTTGTACAGCGTGGTGGAAACTTAAGATTTTGTAGCAAGTATGATGGGAAACCACAGGGGAATTGTGAGCAGAGAGTGTGACATGGTCTGATTTGTGTTTTTGAAAAGGTTATTCAGGCTCTATAGACTTATGGAGTAGGACAAGAAGACAAACAGGAGTGGACATATAAAAGCCAGTTAGGAGGCTGGGCAGGAAATGGTGGAGTGTAGACAATGATGATACCATCAGAGGTTGTAACACTGTGAGAGGTGGTCTGATTCGCCATGTGTTTTGGAAAGGGAGTCAACAGGACTTACTCAAAATAATTAACAATGAGCCAAGAAGGGAAGGGGAATTAAAGATGATTTCTCCCTTTGTAGCTTGAATCACAAGGCAGTGGTGATCGTGGGGAAATGCAGAATCAGATCTCCACTGAACAGATTACATTTGTAAGGCCTATGACAATATCTGAACAGAGACTCTAATGGGTGAAATGTGTATGACCCTGGAACTCAGTGGGGTGGTCTAGACTAGAGAAGTAAATTGAGAGGGCATTAGCCTCTAGGTTCTATTTAAAACCATGGGATTGATTGAAATCTCCTAGAGAAGCAGGGCTGAGAATACAGGAAGACTGGAAGATTGAGTCCAGAGGCTCCCATCAGGTGAAGATCTGGAAAGAAGCTAACAAAGCAAGACTGTTGAGGAAGGAGGGAAACCAGGAGAATGTGGTGGGATTAATCAGACTAAACGAGCAAGTGACCTGAGTAAGAGGCCTTCCCCTTGGATGCCTAGAGGCTAATCTGTACTGCTGTCCTTAGGCTAAATTCAGAGATATTTTCTAACTGGACCTATATAGCTTAAGCCATATTAAATGGCCATCATTTGTATATCAAGAATGGTTGTGTGGTAACAAATTTCACATGGTTCAAACTAAAAATGACCAAGCATGGGGCATCGGGCTCCCTCAGTCAGTAGAGCATTTGACCCTTCATCTCAGGGTCATGCGTTCAAGTCCCACATTGGACATAGAATTTACTTAAAAAAATATATATATTCTTTTTCTAACCCTCTTAGAAAAAAGGAGGAAGTTCCCATTTTATGTCAAAGAGCATTCAAATTTTCCTTTGGTGGCCATCTGTATGCCTTTGACAGTCACTGGTGCAGAGCTCCAGCTAGTCTTCACTGGGCAATAATGTGAATCCTCGCTTTCTGTCCCTCAGGAAGAATATGTTCAAGAGGGAATAAGATGGACACCCATTGAGTACTTTAATAACAAAATCGTGTGTGACCTCATTGAGAACAAAATTGTAAGTATCAGTCTGGTGTGTCTCTTCACTGCACACAGGTTTATGTCAAGTGGGTTTTTGTTCTCTGTGTCATTGTTTTAGAGTAGGGGGAGTGACAATTCTGATTTGCAGAGAATTTTGGTGATTACATCAATTGTGTATATAAGTATATGTAGTAATAGGAATATGCAGATGTGAATAAAGTGTCGATTTACAAATGGAAGTTGTTACTGAACTCTGAGAGAAGACCTCTATGACTTACCTGGGTGGCATAGTGAATGAAGAGACATAAAACTGGCCCTGCCTTTTGGACCATCTTATACCCCTTCTAGGACTGTAGCCCTAAAATTTTTCCAAAAGAAAACAAGAAGAATGCAGGCAGAGATCTCCACAGTACTATTTATTTTATTTTGTTTTTTATAAAAGTCCAAAACTGGAAATGGTAAAAGCATCCAAAGACAATTCAGTTGTTAAAAAAAACTATAGCGTATCAGAGCAGAAAAATATAGCCATTAAAATAGTAAGTATGAAGACTATGTAAAACATGAAGATTGTTTATAAAATAGTGCTATGCAGAAAAAAAGTAATGCGTGAGAGAATGTGTATGCTGTGTAACTGTAAACCATCCTCTGTGGCTAAAATCGAACATTAAGAAATGAATTAGAGTTAAAGGGAAATGTTTTCATTTGTCTTTTGGTTTTTTAAAAGCAACTTAGTACCAATAGGAGTCAACAGATAGTGATCTGTATATGACTTTGAACAAAACGTCAGGGAGTTAAACAATTATTATTATTATTATTTATTTATTTATTTATTTTTTTTTTAAATGGACTTTCCTCCATCAGTAGATCTAAGTGGTAACTCCCATTTGGGATTGTTAATGGCATTCTTGCTCAAAGGGAAAGACTGACTTTCAAGATGTATCTTGAGTCTAGGGAACTATTTTCTGGCTTAAGAAAAGACCCAATAAGCCACCCAACTGGGGCTTTAAACAGTCACTGAATTGGGGCTTTGCTTTCTTGGTCCCGTCAGAACCCTCCTGGGATCATGAGCATTCTGGACGACGTGTGTGCCACGATGCACGCAGTGGGGGAGGGAGCAGATCAGACGCTGCTGCAGAAGCTTCAGATGCAGATTGGGAGTCATGAGCACTTCAACAGCTGGAATCAAGGCTTCATTATTCACCATTATGCTGGGAAGGTATGTTCAGAGAGCAGGGGTCCCACGGGAAAGGAGAAGTTACCCTTTCCAATGCCTACCTTAATGTTTTAAGCCTTTGGGTCGGTGATCTGTTTTCTCATGAGGCAACTGGTGATAATATCCATATAGTTTCATCTGCTTCACTGTATTTTATTCATTCAGCATTCATTCATTCCTTCAACAACATGGGACCTATGAAGTTTTTGCAGAGGCAGTACAAAGGGTAGTATACACTGCTGCATCTTTTAAAATCATGAATCACCCTGGTGTGTATATTAACCTGCTGAAGGAATGGATTTTTGTCTTGCCTCTTGCTGCAATCACAAGCCTGTATCCCTCACCTGCCTGTGCCTGCTGGAAGTATACATAAGGCTTGCTTTGGGGATGTCTGGCTGGCTTAGTCAGTAGAGCATCTGACTCTTGATCTCAGAGTCAGAGTTCAAGCCCCCTGATAGGCATGGAGCCTACTTTAAATAAACAAATTAATTAATTAAAAAATAAGGCTTGCTTTTGATGTTGGTCCTCATAAGATGCATGATTATTGGGTGCCTCCGGGACACCAGGCTTTGTCTAGGTGCCAGTAATGCAAAGAGAAGTAAGTTGAGGTCATGCTGCTTGGTGTCTTCTAGTCCTATGGAAATCCACAGGTCTCACCTTTCACCCATCTAATTTCTTATTAACCAGGGTCCCTGAGCATGAGTTTTTGGCTGACATGGTCCAATGATGATGCCATTTGTAGAAAAAATTACAAAACCTCAGATGACATGCCCCATTGCAATGGATAAATGAGCATAAGGAGTTTTATTCTGTTGTAGTGAAAATTTAGGGAAGTAATTAGGTCTATTTCTTAGACACTCCTGTGGATTCACTGGAGAAAGGGGGTATGTGATCATGGTAGCTGAAGTCCTGGTCATAGATCATCTGGGCCATGTAGGCAGCTGAATACCATTCATCAGCATCCATAGACTATCACCACCTAAGTTAGCTAACAAGTTAAATAAAACATGCACAGACTTAATTGGATAGTTCATAATGAAATCCCAATTGTACATCTGGAAATATTCACATTCTGGTAAGAATAGCCATGCCAACTTGGATTTTTGTTGTTGTTGTTGTTGTTCAATGAAATACTTACAGGATAAAATTCGATTTCTTTCCATTCTTGGCCAGGTATCCTATGACATGGATGGCTTTTGTGAAAGGAACCGTGATGTGCTTTTTATGGATCTGATTGAGCTTATGCAGAGCAGTGAGCTGTAAGTGCGTTTTGCCTTGTCTGACATGGGATATAGGTTTGATCAAATTTTTAGTATTTAAAAAAATAACTTGTGGTGTGGCCAGCAGTTTGTTCTTTGAGCTCTCAGGTCTGGGGTATCATTGGACAATTTGGTTTTTCAAAATAATTTTTCTTCTCCAGTCCCTTGTGCCCCTTAACATCTTCTGCCACTAGATTCTGCATGCTGTGTCATGCCTTTCCGAGCCCACAGTTTCATCATTGTTAGCAGTGTTATCAGGGAGAGGCTCCTGGAGTTGGGTTGGGATGGCCATTTCTGGCTATCTAAGAGTGGAATATTCTGGTTCTGGGATATTTTGCCCTGAGAATATTATCCCAAGGACTTTCTATGGTCATTCAATTTTTTTGAATTGCTAATGGCTTAGCAGGATGTGAGATAACTTGTCCCTGAAGCACTTGGGAAATGGCTCAAGAAATTTGGGAGGTGCAACTTAAAAGGGATTGCCTTGGGGATTTATTTGAACTCCCAAGACCCTGTCTAAGCTCTAAGGGTAGAAGCAGTAGGGGCATCCATCCCCCTTGCAATCTGTAGGAGCCCCCAAGACCAGCTCTGCTATGTCCTTTCCTCCCCTCTTCCCTGCAAAAGTTCCCAAGATCCTGGATATAAAGTGTAATTTACATGGTAGGGCCTGTATGTGCCAGGCAAATACAATATTGCACAGTTTTCAAGACTTCACAGTTTTTAGAGCAGCCTCCAAGTAATAGCTGCCCTTTGAGTCTGGTACTCGAGCTGCTATAATAAATATTTAAGGTTAGCTTCCTTAGTTCATAGCCCTAAGTCTGACAATTTTCTAAGAAAACCAAGCATGCTTTTCAGGCTTTGGCCAGAAGTTGTTCTCCATTTCCTTCTCTTCCCCTTCTCCCCATCCTGCCTCTTCTGGCTCTCATCTCCCCATGCTCTACTTCCTGTGCTCATGCCCCCAACTTTGGAGATTTCAAATTTGTTTTCATTTGAGAACACATAAAGTCGATCTGTTCCTCTTAAAAAGTCAGGTAAGACGCAAGTCCTGCCCTGTGGGTTTTTATGATGGTCAGGTGCAGACTTGCTTTCAGATTTTTTTTTAATTTTTATTTTTTACTTATTAAAGTTATTGCCAAGTTTGAGAGCTACTGATGGCTTCCATGTAAATTTCTGTCCTCTAGACATAGTCTATTGTTCATTAAACACATTCGCTGCAAAAATCTATAATTGCATCTGGTCAAGTTAAAAGTAGAATGTGGGGAGACTTCCTAGAAAAATCAAGATGGCCCAAAAGCTATTTAGGAGAAAATTAATTTGAGTGTCAGTCTACTGGTTTACATGGATTACTTTATTCAACCAGTCAGCACATATTTATCGAGCATCCATTGATGGTTGCTGGCATCCACAGTGCCAGGCCGTGTTCCAGACACCAAGGGCACTGAGAGTACTAGGATTTTGTCCCTGCCCTGTGTCTTGGTGAGGCAGGCAGATGAACAAATGCAGCTCAATTGGAGCAACTAATGAAAATATATTTAACAGGCAAAGGATTGGTGAATCACTACTGCTTCACTTAAAATGACTTGTACTCAAAAGCGCAGTTTGTCAAAGTTTTTTTTTGCAGGGGCGAGGGGCACAGTGTCATACTGGCATTGAGTAGGCAAAGCTCACTCATGCTGCAAAATATCCTACAATGTGTAGGGCAGCCTCCTCCTCCCCACCCCCAACAAAGAATTATCCAGCCTTTAATCCCAGTATCAATAGCCAAGATGAAGATGACCTGCCTTAGATCAAAGCAGAATCAGCATCGGATCTTGACAGACAATTCATACACACACCCAAGCTCCAGTCTGTCCAGATCTTAACTCAGTAAACCTACACCAACCCCGTCCGTGTGTCCTCTTGTCAAGTCATACCTCGGTTCCAGGGCATGGGCAAATTCAAAAGGCAGAGTGTTTGTTTGTTTGTTTTTTTCTCAAAAGGCAGAGTTTTAAAATTTATTTTTCAGGCTTTGACGCTAGGATGCCTAGTTCTTAGAATTCTTCCTCCCTTTCTTTTGTCCACTGCTTATTTCCCGGAGTCATACCTTGATGGCCTGTGCTCTGAGTCCGATGAGGCAAGGTTATGCACTTCTGGTTGGCCCTCCTTTCCATTCCTTACAGAAGCAGACTTTCAGCCCCTGAGGTACCTGCTGATGGCTTACTGTTCTCTTTCTCCTTTTCCAGACCTTTTATCAAGTCTTTATTTCCGGAAAATCTGCAAGCTGACAAGAAAGGGCGCCCAACTACTGCCGGAAGCAAAATAAAGGTTTGTTCTATTTGGGGACGTTTATAGATTTCTCTAAGTGGCAGGGTTTTCTAGGAGTCAAGAACTACACCCTTAGGCCAGGATAAGGTTGGTGAGATGTAACAGAATGGTTATAATCGCTTCTCGGCCTTTTAGCTAAGATCAAGTAAGAATGGTTATAGAAGATGCCCAGAAGTGGGGTTGCTGCTTGAAAAAAGTGACAGGATGCACGCCAAATTTGACTTGGCTGCACTAAAACCCTAAATGGATATTAAGTACCTCATAGCTTCGTAGTCAGCAGATGATAATCAACTACTTTCTAAGAGGAAATGGCTTTAATCAGAATCTGAAAGAATTCACATTTAACTATCAGAGAAAATTTTATGATTGAGCCAGATTTTAGATTTTGATGACCTTTTTCCAGACTGGAACCTAAAACTTCCCAATTATGGAACTTCACCTACCTGAAATTCTACTAGGTCTCATGGGGGCAATTTATGCACCCTCCCTGGATGTTGCAGGCCTCTCCTTTCTGCAAATTACAGACACATCTGGTCCCGTAGCGCCTTCACGCCAGAAGGAGTTCCTGCAGTGTTTTGGGGGAGCCCCTGTGGAGAGTGCACTGTGTTATCTGAACCATTGTGTGATGAAATTCATTGTCCCTAATTACACCCTGAATTTAGAGGTTGTGTCAAACACACTTAATCATGTAATTCTTTGAGTCACCAAACTATTTAAAAAAAAATCATACCAGTTAAATACCACCCTGATTTTATAATCAATAGGATCGTTGAATGATTAACAGTAGGTCCCTGGGGGTCCATCGCCTGTGTTGAAATCCCAGCTGTGGCTTTTGTTAGCTTGTGATTGCCAGCAAATTGCCTAAACTCTCATCGCCTCTTTTCCTATATCTCTAAGGTGGAGATCTTTGCACCTACCTCAAGGGGTACTGTGGTCTTGAATTCAGCAATCTACCTAAGGCATGCCGCACACTGCCTGAAACATCATAAACACAAAATGGATCTCGTCTCCTATTATACTCTGCTCTGTTTCCCCCTCCTTGTGTGCCATGCTTACTCATCTCTGCTTCATTCTTAGTGGACTCTTGTTTCTGTGTTTGCGTGCCCCCTCCCTGGCTCTATGTATCCAAATCCTGCTCCACCTCCTCACAAGGCTCTCTACAACCCCAGCCATTGGACACCATGGTTGTTGCCGTCTGTTCTTCTGGCTGGCTTTCTTCCCTAAGTTTTTCCTGTATGGAAGCCTGCCTCCCCAGCCCCTGCGGGCAAGAACACTGGCTGGAATAAAGGAAACAATAGTCAGAAATTCATAGCAACAAGAAGATTCCAGTCAAGAGCAGCCTTCGGGTTAGGGGAGGAAGTCAGATACAAGCTCAGCTTTGAACTAGAGGGTATACTCCTCTGGGACTAGGGACAGTCATGTTCAAAGTACTAGAGACATTTAGTAGCCCTGGGATGATCCCTGGATTGAGTTCACTGGAGCAGAAAGTTGAAGGCAGAGAGCAGATGCCATTCTCATGAGGCCCCAGATTGTAATGTCTGTGTGAAGCTTCTGACTCATGCCTTTACTTCAAGGTCCTGGATAAGGATTAGCTCTGGGCTGGAAAATCTAGTCACAAGACTGTCACATTCAGATCCAAGGGGCCCAGATCATCAAGGTTCCAATGACTCACTTTCAAGTGGTCTGGATACTCAGTTGAGCCTATTCCCTATAAAGCAGAGGGTGGAGATAGAGGCATTTTTCTCTTCATTAGAAGACTTGACCTCTTTCTTTCCTTCTATATTCTTGTCTACTTGAATGCTCAAAATTGCCACCTTCTGGGTATACTCAAAATATTCAGTATTGTAAGGACTGCAAAGATGGCTATGGTCTGAGGAGGTCAACCTCAAGTCAGCCAGCTTAAGTGGGATTGTAATACTGTCCATGTTCTTACCCCCAGGGGTACCCTCGTTCATGGACTGTGTGACTCATGTCTGTCTGATGCTTTACCTCCACACAGGAATGAAATTCTCCCTGTTTTATAATCCCCTCTAAAACACCTCTTAGAGAGATATAGCCATGGCCAATCTCTTACACCTCTCATATCTGCAGCATTTTGCAGATATTAAATTCATCTCAATGATATCCCTGAAGTATAGACATTTAAAGGGATCTGGAGTTCCTTGGAAAAGAAATTAAATTTATGTTCAAGGTAGTTTTAGCGTTAGGTATTTTATTATATTCTAATTCTTGAAAATTTCAAACTGATCTATAGGATCTAATTAATGAGTATTTATTTGGTGAGAACTATTTTCTCATTTATAAATCATAATATGCTATATTTAATAGCACCTTTTGATGTTGAAGCTTCACTAAGTTCTACATTGTTGTTGCTAGAAGGGACCAGTTTTGCAATTAGAGTTGAAGATTGATGCTGTGGAAATTGCATTGAGCTTAGCGCTGGCCAAGTAGACAGGCCTGTGGCTTCATCTAAGTGAGAGGAGACTGGAGGAATGGATACGTCAGGAGGTGAAAGCATGATCTGGGGACTGTACTTGTTGACTTTTAACATCTTTTCAACCTTTATTTTATTTTTAAGTTTTATTTACTTACTTGAGAGAATGAGTAGGGGAGGCAGAGGAAGAGGGAGAAGCAGACTCCCTGCTGGGCAGTGAGCCCAATGTGGGGCTTGATCCCAGGACCCCAGAATCATGACCTGAACTGAAGGCAGATGCTCATCCGACTGAGGCACCCACATCTTTTCCAACCCTTAAATTAAGATATTAGAGGTCTTATAGTGCAATCCACTTAGTTTACAGATGGGGGAACTGTGAATTTCCAGAGAAATTTAGTGATTTGTCATGTAGCTTACAAACAATAGAGGTAGAACCCAACTTGGGCTTGCTAGTAATCTGTGTTGAAGGTAGAATGAGGAGCCTTTACCCTAAGCCTTTTCTTGCTGTCCTGTCCCATCTGCATATTTTACATTCTGCTTCTGTTTGGCAAGTGCCTTTGGTAGCCTTCTTTCCTAACTCCTGGACAGTTCTGGTCTAGAGTCCAGATAAATCCAGTTGCTGCTTCCCAGCCACTTCAAGAGACATCTAAAGTTGACCCATAGCTAAATTCAGGATAATTTTGATGGTCAACGCGTATTCCTATTTGCCGAAACAAATTTTCCCACAACCTAAAGGCTTTATCTACTCCTGGCTCACTCTGTTAATTCCTCTTATATCTCACCGAACTATCTCCTGTCTTCCCTAGGAAGGCAGGATAGCCTTGTGGTTAAGGAACAGACTTGGGAGGCAGCACACTTGACCTCAAGCCTCAGTGCTGTGTCACTAATTGTACCATCTTGAGCAATACTTTATTTCTTTATGGTCCCATTTCCTCATCTAAAAAAATAATAATAATACTAGTAGCTATCACTTAGAATGGTGAGGCAGAGGGATGCCTGGGTGGTTCAGTGGTTGAGCATCTGCCTTCAGCGCAGAGAGTGATCTGGGGTCCTGGGATTGAGTCCCACATTGAGCTCCCTGTAGGGACCCTGCTTCTCCCTCTGCCCTTGTCTCTGCCTCTCTCTCTCTATGTGTCTCTTATGAATAAATAAATAAATAAATAAATAAAAGTTTAAAAAAAAAAAAAGAATGGTGAGGCAGAAATTAGAAGGTTCGTATGTCTAGCCCCCTGGTGCACATTCAGTAAATGTCACCCCATTACTACTTTGAGCTGGAGAAAGCCATGTCAGGTAGCAGGTCACTCAAGTCATCCTTGCCGCTTTGTATGCTCATACTAAGGTGAAAATAAGGTGTCTTCTTATAAGCTTAGGACTGAAGAGTCTGCCAAGTTACTGTTGGAAATTAAGTTTTGATAAAATTAAAATATAAAAAATAAAAATAACAAGTCTGGGAACTTAAAAAGAAGCATCGGTATACGCAGGCCCTGCCCAACCCTGCCTCCTGTGTTGCAAAGATCATCAGATTTGTTCTCAAATACCATCTACATCGACAGAAGAGATGGGAGTCCATTGACTTTTTCACCGTAGGGCTTTGCTTTGACCGTACGACCTCTGCAGCTTTGTCCTTCTAAGCATTGCAAAAAAATGCTATATCCTGCACATCTAAACAGAGAACAGAATTCACCAGTGAACATCTAGCTTTGAATCTACTCGAGTTTTTCTCAAGGGTTTCAGATTTCCCAAACCCATGAAAACAAAAAGCCCTAATTGAGAGAGGGTTGTCTCCTGCAGGCATATCTCTTCTGCTGACTTTGTAATGGTTTTGCTGGCTTTAGAGATCCCTTCTATTTTCCTTTAGAGGTTTTCTGTCTTTGCACTGACTTGCTCGGAAGGAGAGTTTGTGTGGCCTCACAAGGGCCCTGCTGTGTGTCAGTGGGAATGCCCATGTGGGTCTGCTCCCATTCTCTTTAAAGTTTGAGATGCTCATGATGTGAAAGGCATCAGAAGCAATTCCAGCTTTAGTTATGGCTTTCTCTGTTTGAGCCCAGTTTTCTTTTAGTATCCGGTAGGCAGGTAGTGAGAGATGACTTTCTTAATTGAATATTTTGTGAAGGAGCAGGTGACCTGCCACACTGAAAGCAATCATGTGCTACAGATTTATAAAAGGACATGTTCAGGAAGAAGATGAATGAAGTGGCATGTTAGAAAGATTTACAAGTTCTGAGATTGTGACGTCTCTCCCACCCTTTATGAATTTCCATCATTTTAATAAGGTGATTCCTCATTGGTTAGATTGCCCAGAGAGTACAGGGGCCTTTGATGCTTTAGCCTTACAAATAATTTCTCCTCGCTGCCCCACCCTCGCACCACAAAAAGTTTATGAGAACAATGTGTTTGCAAAGGCCCTCAATCAATATAAACTTAATTAGTTAATAACTGGCATGCTTCCTTGTTTCTCATGAAAAGAATTGTATGGGAAGATTTACTGGTTTTGTTGTTTTGGTTTGTTGGGGGTTTGTGTGTTTTATTTTATTAACTATACTGAAAAGACCTGGTTGTTTCCAAAAATCGAATTTCAAACTCATTGGTAGGTGTTAAAATCATCATAAAAGTCAGTCGAGCCTTACAAAAGTATACTAGGCCAGAGGCAAGCTTAATGAGCAAGTTGTCACGAAGATTAATTTCTAGCTGTATATTTCCACACTAGAGTTTCACAGTTCCCCTTTGAAAGTCGGTGTGCTTGGGAGAAAGCTCCATGTGTCCATCTGATGTTATTCTTCCTTTCTAGAAACAAGCCAATGACCTTGTGAGCACCCTGATGAAATGCACACCTCACTACATTCGCTGCATTAAACCAAACGAAACCAAGAAGCCCAGAGACTGGGAAGAAAGCAGGTATGGTCAGGTTGGCCGATGGGGAGGTTGAAGCCAGCTGAGGTGGGCCCTGGCACACGTTCCCTCTGCTTGCGATGGGCTACCCTATGCCAAGGACAGACAGTTGAAATTGTTTTCAGATGTGTTTCACATCCTTGTGTCTTAACTTTTTCATGATGAATGAGGCCTTTTTTTTTTTTCCCCTCCTTGTCTTTTCCTAAAATGTTAGCAGTTCCATTCAATTCAGAATTAGCAATTTATAATGTTGATCTTGGCTAGTCTAGGGACAGATTTGGGGGGGAACCTTAATACTGCAGAATCAGGGTGGTTTTAAAATTAGTTTGGGGCAGCCCCGGTGGCGCAGTGGTTTGGCACCGCCTGCAGCCTGGGGTGTGATCCTGGAGACCCGGATCGAGTCCCACGTCGGGCTCCCTGCATGGAGCCTGCTTCTCCCTCTGCCTGTGTCTCTGCCTCTCTCTCTGTGTCTATGAATGAATAAATAAAATCTTTAAAAAAAAATAGTCTTTAAAAAATAAAATAAAATAAAATTAGTTTGATATATAACAATACTAATACTAATACTAATAATAATAAAATAAAATTAGTTTGAGCTCCTGTGTAGACATTCTTAGTACACTTAGCTCCTCATTGGTACCCACAGGATGTGGCGTAGCATACTCAGCTCGGGGTTAAGAGTGCAGGTCTAAAGAGCTGGATAAAAAGCAATCTGTCCTTTATGGTGGCTCTTAGGGATACTGGGGGCATGCTCTAGGTTCAGTACGTGCCCATGGGGGCTGTGTTTATGAGCAGAGTGATGACTTCCTTTGGGAGGGAACAAGGCACCGGGAGACATGTGGCATGTGGGGTTCAGCAAATCCCTCTTGTTTCTGACTCCAGAAAAATCCTGTGTCACTATTCCTCCTACACTGGCATTTAGGGGCATGGCCTCTGCAGGATGGAATGGGGTGTTGAGTAGGAAAATGTTAAGGATGGCAAGAGAATATAATTTTATCTAACTAGGGGTCCAGATGTACATTCCTAAGAGGCCTGACCCCACCGTCCATGGGCACACAGGAAACAGGGCTGAGGCAAGGCGTTAGGGTGATTGGACCAGAAGGAGGAGCCCACCATTGCCACCAGACAGTCGGATCCCTGGACAGGAGCATATAAAACTACTATCTTTTTTCTTTTCTCTCTTGGAGAAAAGTAGATAGACTTAGGTAACGGCGCCTGGGTGGCTCAGTTGGTTAAGTAAACAAATGCCTTCAGCTCAAGTCATGATCTCAGGGTTCTGGGATGGGGCCCTACATTGGGCTCCATGCTCAGTGGGGAGTCTGCTTCTCCCTTTCCTTCTGCCTGTTGCTCCCCCTGCTTGTGCTCTCTTTCTCTCGCTAACTCTCAAATAAATAAATTTTTTTTTTAAAGATAGACGTAGGTATCAAGCAACTTACCAAGGTTAAGCTCCATAATGGCCAGACCAGAAGGGAAAGCCGTGGCTGCCAGTCACCCCCCTGCCCCTACCCAAGAGACATGTATAGGTCCATTCCATCCTGCCAGCAAGATCCTTCCTAACCATGGTGGGCAGATGAGACTTGATCGGTTACCAGAGGTAAAAGATGAGTGGTGAGAAAAGTGCCCAGGTGCCAGCATTCACTGTCTGCCAGTCCTTGTTTGTGTTTTCCTACGTCATGTGCAGCCTAAGTCTGTTTCTCACCCGGTGATGCTGTGGGATGCAGCACCTTTCCGTTTTGTCAGTCTACAACATTCAGAGTAATCTCATCCATAGATACATGCTCCTCAAACGTCGTTTCCGTTCAATGGTTGACCGTGACTCCCCTTAAACATTCTTAGGTAATGATACCAAGGCTCCAATGAGGGACCCACTCCCCCTAGCTGTTCAGTCCAGCTTGGGATGTCTCTTGTATTATTAGCAGGCTCTATAGTCTTTCTCTTAATTGGTTTGACCCTAATCCAACATCTCTAATTTGCCCTAAGAATTTTCCTCAGGACTTTTCTGTTTGACAGCTCTTATGTTAGTTCCTGGCAGTCATCACGTTTCCCTGCTATCTTTTCTCCCACTGCAGGTTCTCTGAAGGAACTAGATGTGGAATCTGATCATTCCCCTGGATGTCCTTAATTTGCCTTCTGCTTTTCTTTTTCTTTCTTTCTTTTTTTTTATAAAGAATTGTTTACTTATTTTGGAGAGAGAGCGAGCACAAGCAGAAAGGGGGTGCAGAGGAAGAGGGAGAGGCAGAGAAGCAGATTCCCTGCTGAGCACAAAGACTGATGTGGGGCTTGATCCCAGGATCCTGAGATCATGACCTGAGCTGAAATCAAGAGTTCAGCACTTAACTGACTGAGCCACCCAGGAGCTCCCACCTTCTGCTTTTCTGAAATGGGTCACTCAGAATTTCTTCTTTGAGACTGAGAGAATACCAGCATTATCACCTCTTTCCACCTGAAGATAGAAATGTCTATTTATTTATGTATGTATTTTTTTGCCTTCCTACACTAGTTCTCAAGCTTGTGGATGCACTAGAGTATCCCTTAAAGGGCTTGTTAAAACTGATTCAGTGGGTCTGTGTGGGGCCCAGGAATGTGCATTTTTAAAAGATTTATTTACTGGAGAGAGAGTGAGTGGGACGAGGGGCAGAGGGACAAGCAAACTCCCCGCTGAGTGTGGAACCCAAGGCAGGGCTCAATTGCAGGACTCTGAGATTGTGACCTGAGCCGAAACCAAGCCTCAGACACTTAGCTGACTGAGCCACCCACGTGTGCTAGGAATGTGCATTTTTAAGAAACTCCTAGGCGATGCTAGTGCTGATGGTCTGGGCCTCATACTTTGAGAACAGCTGATCTAGAGCAAAGGGCTGGCCTGGGATTTGGAAGAACTGTATTGTGGTGCCGGCCTGGCAGTAAGTGGTTTGAGTGAGACACTTCATCTCCTCCGTCCTCAATTTCATCCTCATTAAACTAAGAGGCTCAATTCAGAATGGGATCTCCTTCAGGCTGATAGAATGTCTCTCCCAGACCTGGGTGAGCTGTCAGCCTGCCATGCGTGTCTCCATGTCACTCCCACACCCACAGGTCCACAGGCATGCACACCACATTACATCTCCTGCTCATATACACACACGGTGGAAGGGTGGTGAGATAGGCAACCTCAGAAACAGATTACAGCATCTTGGAAGCAGAGGTAGTGCTACAAGGCTTTAGCTCACCCTTCCCCTTACTTCCAATCCCATCGGGCTTCCCTTCCCCGGCCCTTTCCAATAAACGTCCTCTTAAATGAGAACATCTCTCTCCCCCTACAAATGCAATGCCTCCTCAGCACTCTCTCCCTTACCCTGTATAGATTGCTCTGCTCAAAGTCCCTCTAAGACAGAAATTTGTCAATAGCTACTGGTCAAACACTTCCCAGCCCTGAGGCTACCTTCTCATAAAATCCAAGCTGATTCATTGAAATATCAAAAACTGGAGAAATTAAGACAGGGATACATTTATTCAGTAAATCCCCATAGAATCCCCCCCCCCCCCCCCAGTGGTGTTTTCCTTTTTTAAAAAAATTACACTAACTTATTTGAATTGCAGTAAGGAACTTCATACTGGACATTCGTGTAAACAGGTGTTAAGAAGTCTAAGGTATTTGTTGGTCAAGTGTGGATTTATAGTCCGCAGAGGATTGCTTCCTGGGATGCGCCCCTCCCCCCCACCCTGGGTCAGGTTTATTGTGTAACAGATGGTTTCACTTCTTCTGCGTGTGGAGAGTTAGGGGCTGTGAAAGGGCACTGTGCTTCATTGGCAGGGATTACACGGTCAATTGAAGTTCTCGGTGGACGGGGTTACTCATTCCACAAGTTTATGGGGTGTGGTTTATTTTTCTTTTCCTGTTGAAAATGTGTTTTTGTTTGGCTTTGGCAAAGCTGCCTGCCCTGGGTTCTGAATTGCTGCTCTAGCAGAGTTCTCAGGCCTTGACCTACTTGCACTAATGGCCCAGAAAAGTCTTGAAGAAGACTTGGCCCGAGGGAAGAAAGGGCACAACTGAGGGACCCACTGGGCATTACTAGTGGGGCTGATGTTTACTGAGTAGGGGACACCACTCTAAGGATAAGCAAAAATCAACTTGGATCTTTTGATTACATAAAATGCTAAACAGCACATAATTTGCTAAACCAATCGTCCTGTAGAAGAAAATTTCTGTAAGAAAATTTCCTGGTTATGGAAGTTAATAGTGAATGAAAGTGTTTTAACGTGATGATGTTCTTTCCTGTGGGGTTTATGGAAATGGAGCGGCGTTTCTACTTGAATCAGTAGGTGATGCATTCCCTGCCTCAAAAGCTGGGGATAACACCAGTATTTATGAAAAATTCTTAAAATGAGCAAACAACCTGCGGTGCATGGGTGGCTCAATTGGTTAAGTTCCCAACCCTTGGTTTCAGCACTGGGCCTGGGATGGAGCCCACATCAGGCTCTGTGCTCAGCAGGGAGTCTGCTTAAGATTCTATCCGTCTCCCTCTGCCCCCCTCCCGCTGCTCGTGTGCTTTTTCTCTCTCTCTGTCTCTCTCCTTATCTCTCAAGTAAATAAATAATATCTTTTTAAAAAATGACCAAAAACATCTACTTGACACCCTCATGTGTATTTTCCTTAGTAGAGAGAAGGCCAGTGGTAAGTTTTGGATTTGGAGGATAGGAGAAAGGAAAATTATTTTCCTAAATCCCAACTTCTACTCCTTTAGTTAACCAGATATGTGCCATGAATCAAGTGTGGATGTTGAGTATTATTTTCTTTTTTTTTTTTTTCCACAAGCAGGTGAAACAGTTTTATTTCAGTTGTCTTTAAAACCACAAAGACACTATGTTCTTCATATAAAAACATTAGTACAGATAACTCTACTGTCTAGAAAATGATTATATAGACCCTCTCAAAGAAAAATGCACACCATTATATGGTTCAGGCAAGTTACTTGGGAAAAACACATCTGGACTGATTCCTAAAACATATCATAAGACTACACTGCGTCTTTTGGTTCCAAGTATAGATTATTGTCATCAGTAAGGGTTCCTGCATTTGATAATACACATATAGACTGGTTTGTGACTTAATGCTCCCCATTGGGTCATCAGCCTTTTCTGGTTCATCAGCAGGTTGAGCAGGCTGTGCCTTTCTCTGTGGTCTTTCTTCAAGACTTTCCAGGAATGGAGATATATCATCATCATCATAAATCGCAAACTCCAAGTCTTTACCAACAATTCCAATGGAAACATTCTTTGTAGTTAGGTCCTGTTCTGTAGGAAGTGTTTCTCGTAAGGCACACAGACCATATTTAACCAGTTCATTCAAATTGCACTCCATAAACCCAGACATCTGTCTCTCCAAATAAGTACGAGCTGATTGAGAACGTGCTCCAATGGACATGGTTCTACAGTCAAAATAGTTGGCAGATGGACAGGTTTGGAAAATGTGAGGGCCCATGTCATCGTGGCCAGCAGTACACAGTCCAACACCATATGGTCTCCGGCCATATCGTTGTTTTGGTATCTGAGTCTTGCTTCCAATTAGAGATACAAGACGAGACACAGGAAGAGGTCTGTCAAATACAAATCTGGAATCCAAACACTCCTGGCGCATAAAATTACATAACAGTCTAGCATCAGCAGTACGTCCCGCAATTGAGATACCAATATGGTTATCAACATGGAGAATTTTCTTCCGATGAGCTGAAGCTCTGACTGCTCTCTTCAATGCAACCAGCACTGCATGGATTTTTGATTTCAGACCAACTGTGGCTGAACCTTGTTTGACAGCTTCCATTGCATATTCAGTTTGATGAATCCTGCCCTGAGGGCTCCAAACAGTGACATCATTGTCATAGTGGTTGCAAAACATGGTTCCGGCTTGGGTCTGGCTGTGGCCTCTTGCAGAGGTGCAGAATCAGGAGCGCGGCCAAAACTCCCGATGCATGCCATCCAAGCGCTCCGAGGATTACTTTCTATAAAGGTTTTTTTTTTAAAGTTATTATCTCCAAGGAGTTGACATTTCTGGATACTGGTTCAAGTTAAGACCATCTGACTTGAGACTTTTCTTGTACGCCCCTCCCTGTGTAACGTCATCCTTCCCAGGGCAGTCCACCAGTCCTTCCCAGTCTGATGGGTCCTCCAAAGCCCTCTCCACCTGCAGTGCCTCACCCCTTCTTCCAGCTCAGTGTTCCACCTGCTTCTCTCCCACTGCCCCGGAGCCACAGCTTTTCCCACCTTTGTGCCTTCCGCTGCCACTGCGCCCCTGCCCGTCCCTCCCCTGTACCTGGCAAATTCAACTCCTTCCAGGCCCAGGCATGTGTCACCATCTGAAATTCCCCTCACTGTGAAAAATCCATTTCTTTCTCTAGTTTCCTGTCCTGGTTTACTTACTGTGCCTGTGAATATAGTACCACTAACGGCAGCTTTATGTCATGCATGCCAGGAGCCCGCTCAGTGCTTTACGTGCAATGTACCCAGCTAGGAAGAAAGAACTAACGTCATTGCCCTCCCTTTCCACTTCTGGAAAGTGGCAGAGCCAGGCCCATACCAGAAACCCAACCCCAGATCCTGGCTGTGAACCACTAGACCTGCAAGGTCTTCGGCGGGAGCCATACCGTCCTTTCCTGCTGCCCAAGCACCTTGCGCAGCGCGGTGTGCAATGGCCCGTAGCAGGTGTCAGCGCGTGCAGTGTGGTGTTGGAAGTGTGGCTTTCCAAGAGCCTGGCTGGAGAGACAGGCGTCAGGCAACTAAATGACGTTGGAAGGAGGCTGCTAGTTAGCTCTCCTGGGCAGCAGGTCACGAGGGGAGCCCCCAGTGCAGTGGACCCACAGTGTACCCCGTGGGGAGAAGGCCAGCTGCCTCCCTGCCACAGCACAGTTCTGACATCATGTCATCACAAGAGAGAAGAAGTGTACTTTTTATTTCTCATTTCCCTCAAATACTGTGTTTCCAAGCGTCCGTATTCAACCATCCTGCATAATGTAAGCAAAGACCCCACTGACCTCCCCAGGGGACAGTCGGAGGCCAGTGCCCAGGATCTGCCTCTCGGCTTTCCCAACACTTTGCTTCTCAGGAAGGGCTGAGGCATTTTCGCAGTTCACGTGTCTGTGCCACTCCAGACCTACCAGGCCTCCTAAACTAGACTCCCCAAGGGGCAGGAGCCAGAGGCATTTTCTCTGTTAATAAAATCCTATGTGAGAACACAAGCTAGTAGGACCAGCATCCATTTTCCAAAATCTACTGACAGTTGTTTACCGTCATAAAAACCAACCCAAACTGGGGCACCTGGGTGGCTGAGTCAGCTAAGCATCTGCCTTTGGCTCAGGTCATGACCCCAGCATCCCATCCTCAAGCCCCTGGGATGGCTCCCTACTCAGCAGGAACCCTGCTTCTTCCTCACATCCCCAGCTCTGCTCCTTCTCACTATCTCTGTTGTTGTCTCGGTCTCTTTCTCAAATAAGTAAAATCTTAAAAAATAATAATAAAACCAAAACTATAATTTAGGTATGCTATTAAGGCATTTCACTTTTTTTAAGACTTTACTATTTATTCCTGAGAAAGACAAAGAGGCAGAGACACAGGCAGAGGGAGAAGCAGGCTCCCCGTGGGGAGCCCGATGTGGGACTCGATCCCAGGACCCCGGGATCATGCCCTGAGCCACAGGCTGACACTCAACCACTGAGCAACCCGGGTGCTCCTATTAGAACATTTTAAATTTAGGTATTGAAATTAATCATTTTATATGCCCTTTTTTATGCTGTATTTGAAAAGCTTAGTTGTGTAATCTCCTTAGGTCTAGAGTCGCTATTAAATTAAGGTTGAGTACAAAAATAGCTGTAGTGTAATTCCAAGGTTAAAAGTTCTTTCCGAAAAAAAAAAAAAAAAAAAAGTTCTTTCCGGGATCCCTGGTTGGCGCAGCGGTTTGGCGCCTGCCTTTGGCCCAGGGCGCGATCCTGGAGACCCGGGATCGAATCCCACGTCGGGCTCCCTGCATGGAGCCTGCTTCTGCCTGTGTCTCTGCCTCTCTCTCTCTCTCTCTCTCTGTGACTATCATAAATAAATAAAAATTAAAAAAAAAATAAAAGTTCTTTCCTTTAGTCTTTTAAAAAACTGATACTTTTGTTCATAATCTCAATGATGGGCCTATGGCTTTCTGTTTTACTATTTTTTTTGTTTGTTTTTGTTTTGTTTTTGTTTGTTGGTTTTACTATTTTTTTAGATAGATATATAAAGTCTTCTGTAATTGCTGGATTCCACAACAAAATATTTTTTTAATTAATATTATATAACCCGAGGGTCAGCTCAGACTCTGAACACTCTATAGTTTATTTGTTCTTTAGACAGGGAGGAGGGAAGGGCAGAGGGAGAGGGAGAGAATATCAAGTGCCAGGCTCCACACCCAGCAAGGAGCCCCATACAGGGCTTAATCTCACAACCCTGAGATCATGACCCAAGCCAAAATCAAGAGCCAGATGCTTAACCAAGACTGAGGCACCCAGGCGCCCCTATAGTCTTTATAAATGTGTGTGTGTGTGTGTGTGTGTGTGTGTGTGTGTAAATTCAACTGAGTACATTTAAAGATTGGATTGGCTTTATTCAGTGATTCATGAATTGGGCAGCATCCCACCTAGTCTATTTGCATAAGATGACACTCCTAAAATATAGTCTTCTTAATGTGTCCTACTGCTTACAACCGGGGGTTTGAGGAGATAGTGGCTAAGAGAACAAGGCACAGGAAGTATCCAATAATATCCTGGCTCTATTTTCTCATTTATAGGGTGAAGCATCAAGTAGAGTACCTGGGTCTGAAAGAAAACATCCGAGTGAGAAGAGCTGGTTACGCTTATCGGCGCATTTTCCAAAAATTCCTGCAGAGGTAAGAAACTGGTGACTCTGGACTCTTTTTTGGCTTTAAAAGGGTTTATTGACATATACCTCACTTACCGTAGCATTCATTTCTTTTAAGTATACAATTCATCGGCTTTTCATATATTCGTAGAGTTGTGCATCCATCACCACAGCTAGTTTGAGAACATTTTCATCACGCCGAAAAGAAACCCCACCTCCCTAGTCACCAAACCCCAATTCTTCCCCCGCCTTCCTCCCTAGGACACTTCTTTCTGTTTCTATAGAAAGAATTTCAAAATATTGCCTTATTCTGGGCATTGCGTAGAAATAGAATCACATGATATGTGTCCTTTGTGTCTGGTTTCTTTCAGTTAGCATAATGTTTTTATGGGTCATCCAGGCTGTAGTGTGTGTATCCGCACTTCATTCCTAATCCTTCCTGGTACTACGTATTTGCACTGATACTGCAATGTATTACATTTTACTTGTTCGTCCATCAGCTGGCTGATAGGCATCAGTTGTTTCCACTTTTTGGCTATTTTGAATAACAAAGAATGCTGCTGTCAACATTCACATACACATTTTTGTATAGGCATAGTTTTTATTTCTCTTGGGTGCTTACCTAAAAATAGAATTACTGGGTCTGATGGTTACTGTTTAGCCTTTTTGATGAATTGCAAGATTGGTTTCCAGAGTGACTCTACCATTTTATGCCCCTACCAGCAGCATTTGAAGGTTCCAGTATATCTGTGTCCTTGCCAACACTTGCTAGTATCTGACTTTGATTACACCCATCCTAGTGGGAGTGAAGTGGTATTTTGTGGTTTTGATTTCATTTCTCTAATGGGAAATGATGTTAAGCATATTTCATGAGCTTATTGACCATTAGAGAAATGTCTGTTCAGCTCCTTTCCCCATTTTTAAATCGAGCTATTTTTCCTTTTTTATTAAGTTGTAACAGAATTCTTTTTACCCTTGTTTATTGTAGAATAAGTCAGTAGCCACAGTATTTGGTCTGCTTAGTATAACACATAAGTTCAGGAAATCATGGTAATTGTGACACAGGAAGGTTTAACTGACCAAATTAATAGTATGAAGATGATTTAAGGAAAATATTTAGCCTACTTAAGAAAATAAGCTTAAAATATTTTACCTCAAAATTTTTGTATAGCCCATGTATAAACTTAAACTGATTTTCACATTTCCATTAAAGTATATTTGGCAAGACCTGTACTTAAATTTCTCTTATTTTGTCTTTTTGAAAAGGATAAAATTTAATCCTTCAAATAGTACAGTTTTCACTTCTTTTAACAATTCTAAGTTAATAGGGTCCCACTATATTTTCTATGTCTATTTACTTTCCATCAAGAGAGAAGGAAGACATATTTAGCATATTAATCAGATAATAATTATGTCTTTCTGCTATAGATATAGGAATAGGATGTAAGAGTTTTTTTTAATTCAAATTTCATATAACAAAGAGGTAGCAGGCTGAAGAAGAGCTTCATTATGGTTTTTGAAATACAGTAATTCTAATGAGCTAGTGTTTCATTTAAGACTGTTCTTATTTCTTGTGTCCTGAGATTGGAATGGCCAGCCTACCAGTTACCAGTGTGGGTTGTCATATGTGGAAGGTCACTGATGTGGAAGGTCCAGAGAGGCTTACAAATGAGTGGATCATTCTATACAATAAAGCCCCATGGACTCTGTCTCCACACAGTCAAGATCCCTGATAATTTGGAAGACAGTCTAGATTAGGTATAAAGTCTACTCTCATGGCTCTCTGAATTGATTAAAGGGGCCACTCCGTGTATAGTGGAAGCAGAACTGTACCGAAAGAGGTAGTTAGGAAGTTGAGAAAATAAATCTGTCAAGTTCTTGCATGACTATAGCAGCAAACATTTGCTGATGAACAACCGAGATGTTAATTATGAAAGACTTCACTCTCCTTTAAACAGATCGATAACACGAGCTAGAATGGGACTTCTCAACCTCAGCTATTGACATTTGGGGCCGGATGAGTCTTTGTCGCGGGGCCATCTTGTGCATGGTGGGATGCTTAGCAGTCTCCTTGGGCTCTACCTACAAGCCTCTATCCCTCCTGAGTCATGACAACCAAAAGTGTATCCAGACATTGCTTAATGTCCCCTGCCCAGGAGGGAGCGGGAGGAGTCAAAGCCAGTTGAGAACTACGGCTTAATCATTAATGTTTTTGTAAAACTGCATGTTTGAAAAATACCCTTTTTTAATTAAGAGAAAAAAATTAAATTCAGAAAACAGTGAATGAAAGGTGTTCCCTCGGTCTTTCCCTAATTCAGAAAGGCCTGCCCTCAACAATTCCAAAGCATTCATAATTTTATCCTCCTTCAATATTTTTTCCTGTATTTGAAAACTTTAAAGTGCACAGCCTCTCCAGTTGACATTACAATTGAGAACTGATCAGGGCAGCCCGGGTGGTTTAGCGCCGCCTTCAGCCCAGGGTGTGATCCTGGAGACCCAGGATCGAATCCCACATCAGGCTCCCTGCGTGGGGCCTGCTTCTCCCTCTGCCTGTGTCTCTGCCTCTCTCTCTCTCTTTCTGTGTCTCTCATGAATAAATAAATAAAAACTCTAAAAAAAAAAAAAATTGAAAACTGATCAGATATTTTTTTAAAATTTAAACTCGGCTTTTTTTGTGGGTGTTTTGTTTGTTGTTTGGGTTTTGGAGAAACCAGTTCTGAAAGACCTCCTTCCTTCCAAATTATTTACAAACAGGCAAGCCATTGCACCCCCCCCCCCCCCCCCCCCACCGGTTGGCTCAGTCAGTTAAGCATCCGACTCTTGCTTGATCTCAGCTCAGGTCATGATCTCAGGGTCATGAATTCAGACCCTGCACTGGGTTTGAAAAAGACTAGCCATCAAACTTGACTTCCAGAAGCAATGCTGAGAACCTCCTCACTGGGGAGAGCAGGCAATCCTGGTTCCCCTGGCAGGAACATCTGAGCCACCCTGAGCAGGTTGTGTTACATGTTTGCAGGAGCTCCGTAGTTGAGCTGTGAAGTGACCTTGTTGGTTATAATATCTGGACCTCTGTTGAGGGTCATCCTGACCACACGCACGGGACTTTCTTCAGTGCCTGACACAGAGGAAACATGTAGTGAATCTCTGTTAGTTAGCCCTTTTATGTTGAGGGGCTTTCACTGAAGTGATTCTATCCTTGGATGTCTCCCCTCTAGCCCCCCTGCTGTGTGTGCTTTTCCTTTCAGAAGAGACAAATGGGCAGTCCTGTCTTAGAGCAGGCTCTTGTGATGTCATATCTCTTTTGGTTTGAGAATGCTAGGAGAGTAATAAAAATAAAGCTTGGAAGAAAATTTTTCAATAAAAAGTACTCAGAAATGGCTAGAAGGCCATCTATGTCCATGGGCCAGGAATATTTCTCCAGAGACAGTGCTGTTTTCTGCAAGATGTGTGAGTCTGAGACCCTGATCTTATCCCATAATCCTCTGTGAGTACTTGAACCATGTCATACCTCTATTCCTCATGGCTGAGAAAAAAGGCTTTGTTTATAAAGTTGCTTTCTAGATATCTGTACAAAGCCTGCAGAGTAAGAAAGTACCTACCCTGAAGGAAAAGGATGTATTCATACCCACCATGACTGGTGTGCATGCCTCCTACACCCCACCCTTTGAGGGAAGCCCACAGGTCTAACAGCGGTGGTTCACACACAACCTAGAGCTTAAAGGGTAGGCCTAACAAATGGGAAATGGGCCTTTGTGTGTGTTCATTTCCTCTGTGAAAAATCCTTTATGTTTATCAAAACCATCCCTCTTGACTAAGAATTGGAGACTAAAAATCAAAAGATGCCTTAATATCCCTCCTGGTGGGCCATGTGCTCTTGATATAAACCCTGCCCCACCTTCAGAAGAACACCCTATTCACCACCCCCACTACTCCTTTCCTATCTTTAGAAAGTGCTAAAAAGCTATTAGAAATGGCAGCCACTTTGGGTCTTGGAATGAGAGAATATCTGCTAATTCTTAGAAAACAACTTTTTGAGCTAAGTACCATGTGCCCCTTACCATGGCTGGAAAAATAAGCCCAAATGTGGGTCCTGATTCTTAAGAAAAAAAATCTGGTAGGAACATAAGAGCTTTCTGAAATTTATCTTAGGGCACCATTTATACTCCTCACAAACATCCTTCCTTTGACCTTGACTCAGCCTCTCAGAATGGTAGGGGCAGGGGGAAAGGGACATTTGTGAGGAAAGTCAAGCCATATCCTGGGCAAGGGAAAAGAAAGAAAAGAAGGTTCAGGAAACTGTGGAGTGTCAAGGGTGTCCTACTAGCTGCCAAGACTTTGGTGTCCTTGGATGTTGGAAACATCCTCAACTCCAGTGCCAGCATCTAGAGGTCACTGGGGTCTGGGTGGCATTTCCTCTGAGGAGGAAACATTGATTGGTCATCTGAGATAACAAACAGCCCGCAGTCAGAGCCGAAGAGAGCAGCCAGTGCACAGGCCTTGAGATGAAATATTGGCATAGCTTGGTCTTAAACTGAAAATGCTTGATGAGAGGAATGTAAGCTCTGATCCTCAGCTCTCCAAAATTATCGCAGGCACCACTTAGGCAGCATACCATGGCCTCGTGCCACCTGTTACCAGCCCCGTATCCCAGAGAAGGACGAGTAAACTGGGGATGCTTACTTAGTAGGAGAGCCTTATGCTAGAATTGTGCCCTGGTCTCTCCAACAAATACAAAAGGAAGTGAGGAGGGCACATCAGGCTTCTTGAAAGCTAGGTGACCACTGCCATGGTCCACAGTCAGAGGGCCCTGGAAATGCCATGCAAACCCCATGTCTTGCCCAGACATGTTAGAAGCCCTATCAGGAAAAGGGAGAGAAAGTCTCTGCAAAACAATTTCCTTACTATAAAAAAATCAAATGAGAAAGGCAGCATTATTTTAATAGGGGTGGGAGCATGTGAATTGCAAAGAGCTACCCATTTGCGGTTGCACAATATGGATACTTCCCTTTAGAACTTTGATTAGATGGCGCCAGGCAGCTTTGGACTCTTAGAGACTTATCACCTTGGGGGCCTGGGTTTTTCTTTCTCTCCCATAGCCTGCAGGAATTTTTCTCCCTCATCCATTTATTTTATTTTTATTTGTATTTATTTTATTTAAATTCAGTTTGCAAACATACAGTATAACACCCAGTGCTCATCCCATCAAGTGCCCTCCTTAGTGCCCATCACCCAGTCACCCCATCCCCCCACCTTCCACCCCCTCTGCAACCCTTTGCCTCCCAGAGTTAGGAGTCTCCCATGGTTCGTCTTCCTCTCTAATTTCCCCACTTCCCACTCAGTTTCCTCTCTTCTCTTACAGTCCCTTTCACTATTTCTTATATTCCACATACAAGTGAAACCATATGATGATTATCTTTCTCCGATTGACTTATTTCACTCAGTGTAATACCCTCCAGTTCCATCCACATTGATGTAAACAGTAGGTATTCATCCTTTTTGATGGCTAAGTAATATTCCATTGTGTATAAATGGACTACATCTTCCTTATCCTTTCATCTGTAGAAGGACATCTCAGTTCCTGCCACAGTTTAGCTATTGTGGACATTACTGCTATAACGTTGGGGTGCAGGTGTCCCGTCATTTCACTACATCTGTGTCTTTGGGGTAAATACCCTGTAGTGTAATTGCTGGGTCATTCCCTCATCCATTTAGATTCCCAGTACATTCCTGCTTGCTCACTGGGTTCCAGAGTGGCATCTAGAAAGGCTCTGCTATCAGTCATGGGTATGTGGCTTCATTTGTTTGACTTCATTTTACCACATATGAAATATATTCATGCAGATGTGTGGCTTCACCTAGGTATTTTCATTTTTAAACTTTTTATCTCTAATTAAGGAATGGGAGGATTTGCTTCTTCAAGACATTTAAAGACATTATCAGGCAAGATGTGGATATTTGGGAGGAACAGAGAGAGTCCCTAGAATCACTTTAGTCCCATACAGCCAACCCTAAGGGCAATAACCTGTTCCTGTCCTCTCAGTGAGCTCTGGATCCTGAAGACATGGCCGCTTTTCTTACCAAGATTCCCTTCTCTTTTCTTCCTTAGATACCATAAGTCAGTCTAATCCTGATAGTAGCTTCTGGGAACAAAGGGCCTGGCTTCTCTAGAGGCCCGGAGCCCATTCATTGACTGTGTTCTGGATGTGCCTGTGCAGAGGCTTTGCCCTCCAATTTCTCTTCTACACTCTTCTCTGATTTCTCCTCCCTCCCTCTCCTTCCTGCCACCTTGAGTCTTTGGGACCTTCTGTATTTGACATCTTTAGTGTGCTTCCCATCCGTCGTAGGTCAGTCTCTTGCGTTATTACAATGTTTGTAGTATAGATGTGTAGTAGACTGTGTAGTCTTTTTTTAAAAAAAAAATATTTTATTTATTTATTCATGAGAGACACAGAAAGAGGCAGAGACATAGGCGGAGGGAGAAGCAGGCTCCCCATGGGAACCAATGCGGGACTCGATCCCCAGATCCCAGGACCATGACCTAAGCCACCCAACCATATGGTCTTTAAAAGAAATGCTTACGGGTAAGCCAATCCATGGCTCCTATGTAGTGTTATGATTAAAGAAGCAGACTGGGGTTCAAATCTCAGCTCTGACAGTTGCCAGCTAAGTAACCCTAGGTGAGTCTCTATTTGCCTCTGTGTCCAACTCGGCAAAATGCTAAGACCAAACTAATCAGGTGGCTGTAAGGAGAAAATGAGACCATACATCTGAAGCTCCAGGAACAGCACTCGATGCAGAGAGAGCATCCCATAGATGTAGGACGATTGCTCATTACCACTGAGCCCCAGACATTGGGAAGGTGCTAGATGGGTAATATGAACTATTCGGGTGTGGCATCCACGTGTGGAGCTCTCGTCCTCATGGAGGAGGCACAAATTAAGTAACTGCAAATATGAATATAATTACGAGTGATGATATATGCTCTCAAGGAAAAATATTATTTTCTATGAGATAAAATAGAAGAGGGGCAGCAATTTTTGCTTGGGTAGTCCAAAAATGTCCCTCTGGAAGTGTCACTGAAGGGCAGTCCCCCTGCACTGGAGCCAGCCACATGAGGCATTTGCAGAATGGCACACCCAGTAGAGGGAAGGGCATGGGCAAGGCTGTGAAGTTGGAAGGTTTAGTGGGCATGAAGAAGAGGCCGTCCTTCCAGGAACACAGGGAACAGGAGAGAATGTAGAGAGAAGAGCCAAGGACTGCATCACCGGGGCCTCATGACTCAAAATTACACAGAATTCCGAAGGTGAAAGTTGATGCTTAGTAATAACTGCTGCTTGGGGCGCCTGGGTGGCTCAGTGGTTGAGCATCTGCCTTCAGCTCAGGTTGTGATCCTGGGGTCCTGGGATCGAGTCCCACATTGGGCTCCCTGCAGGGGAGCCTGCTTCTCCCTCTTCCTTTGTCTCTGCCTCTCTCTCTCCGTGTCTCTCATGAATAAATAAAGAAAATCTTAAACAAACATAAGAGACAAACTCTTCATAAAGAGTTATGAAACTCTTTGCATTAACTTAAGCGTGCTAAAGAAATCAAGGGAAATCACTATAGAGAAAGAATGTTTGGTTTTGCCCAAAGATTGTCATTGGCCACCTTCAGGAGTGCTATTTTTAGATGGCGATAGAAAGGAAAAGCAGATTTTCATGGGATGTTGACATGGAAGCAGTCGGACGGGGTATAGGGAGGAGGGATGCTCCGAAATGGGAATACTAGGCCCAGTGGGGTTTTGCCACTGTCGGGCTCCATCCCTCAGCCCTAGAACAGAGGTGAGCGGATCTCTGGGACCCGACAGCTCCAGGTGCCTCTGGTGGGTAGTCCAGAGTGAGTCTGATCCTTCTCTCCCCTGTTGTCCTCACAGGTATGCCATTCTGACCAAAGCCACCTGGCCCTCGTGGCGAGGGGACGAGAAACAGGGTGTCCTCCACTTGCTGCAGTCCGTCAACATGGACAGCGACCAGTTCCAGCTTGGGAGGAGCAAAGTGTTCATCAAAGCCCCGGAGTCTGTGAGTGCACGGCTGCCCCGCTCGCTTCCTGGGTGCCTCCCCTGTCTCCCTGCAGCACCTCTGCTGCCCGTTCCCCATGCGTCTGGCTTCCTTTTCCCACCTTGAGTTCCTGTCCCCTGCCCCCATGTAGGTCACTCCCCACATCCCTGCTCCTTATGGCCTTCCGATTGCTCAGGGAGTATGAAAAGAAGTCATCACAGAATAGTTTTCTTTTCTTTCTTCTTGTCTCTCTCTCATTACATGGTCATGCTCTCAAGGTCAGGGACTCCTGTCCCTTTAATATGCCATTATGTACTCAGAGCCTTGCACAGAAAGTGGCTCAAAGCAGGAGCCTCCAGTTATTTATAGTGTCCAGTAGAGTCTAAGCTAAAACGACTTCTTTGTCTCATAAAGAAGGCTTGGGTAACCTCACATCGTCACTTGGGTGACACTAACAGGCCACTTACACACGGGCACAGGCTTCCTCCTTGCAGGTAGAACAGAGTTCGGGGTGGGAAGTCTCAGAACTATATCTTGAAGACCGTGAAGGAACCTGGAAATAATTTTGGAGGGAAGGAGGAGAAATCTCTGGGTTCATGGAACACAAATATTTCCCAGTAAGAGAGTCACACATACATTTTACAATTCACAAACTTATTAGACCTCCACAGATTAATCGGAAGAACTTCTTTATCTTTTCCTGATGGGGAGGGGGGTCTCTATGAGCCTAACGAATGTCTGTAGGAAATTTCTCTCAGTTTCTAAGTTGAATTCCTTAGAGCAGAACCTGTCAGTCCTTCTGCCCCATTATGAATGGGGCTATGGGGCTATGGAATGGAGACATTACTTTTTAAGATGGAGAAACTTCTGGCATTAACCAAGGTTAGGCATCATCATTTTCTGAGGTTCCTTGAACAATCACAAGACTCCATTTCAAGAGTCTATGGTGCACTTAGCAAAATTAGTCATCAGATCAAGGGGAAATAACATGAGAACTGACAGCGTGGGTGATAGTGGAAACACTTGAACTTGAGGCAAATCCTGGTCTTGCAGTGAGTTCTCTCCTCTAGAATGGGCCCCTCGGCCACTGTTCTGCCTCCGAGGATCAGCCTGAGACCTACAACTGTTAATGGCTGTCACTGAATGGCTTTAAGAACCATAAAAATTATTAAATAAATAAGTGGCACACATCAATAGAACCCGTTTATGAAAAGTTTGTGGTAGCATTTTCCACTTGGAGTTATTTGTAGCTTCACAGCAATTTCATTTCCAAATATAAAATGAAAATGTTGTGTCATACACCATTAAGCAACCCACAGAGCAGTTCCTGTTCTTTCTAAAATGGGATGGAGTGATTTATCAGTACAATGCAGAACTCCTCTGTTGTTTTATACCCGTTTTTACTTTTTTGTCTTGCCTGATTTTCACATATAATTAGAACAGCCTCAATATTTTTCATACTTTTTTTTTTTTTCTGATTTAGTTGAGCTGTGGGGTTTTACTTCCAAAACCAAGGTTTATTTTGGGTTTTGCTTTTCCTTGTCTTCCTCCCAAATGTTTTATTACCATCACTTGATTTTCCTTTTCCCCATCTTTTTACACACGCACGCATGTAAACACGTGCACGCGCCTTCACATACACTCTCTCCCCTCCCCCATCATTTCTCCGTCCACATCGAGCACTGACACTGCAAATACTTTTACAAAAACTGGCTTTTAAAAAATCTACATTGTGACTTTGTCTTGACTTTTATGGTAAATGTGCTGACTACACAAAATAACCTATTTGTTTTAAGAACCCACTTTAGACATCAGACACCAAAAGGTTTGTGTTTGCTTGTTACATGTGTCTATGATCTAGATTTTTTTTTCCTTTCTCTCTTTCTCTTCCTTTTGGTCTTGAACCCCCCTGATTTTGAACCCCCACGGCTTTTGGGAAAAAAAGCTGAACCTCAGCTAATCTTTGATAATCTATAGGAAGTTGGGAATTGGTTGCCTCCTGCTTTCTGAGTCACAAGTGTATTTTCTGTGACACTCCCAAAATAGTTCTGGGAACGAGGAAAACAAGGCTTACTCAGAAACCCAACACAAAAGATAAGAAAGACCAACGAATATTCTTCAAACAGGCAACCACAGGGCTGAGATTTGAAACATTCTGTCCAAATGTGAAACCATGTATTCCTCTTGGTTTTAGAAATACACTCCTTGCGCCTGTTGTGTATGGCACTGAAGGCTGCAGAATGAAGCAGCCCCTTCCCTTTTGAGTTTGAGATGTTTTTGCACAGCTGGGGCTGTGAGAAGCAGGAGTTGAGTGACAGGAAGGGACAGATGTGGCTTCTGAGTACAGACCCAGATAAACAGAGACAACAGATCATGCCTGGCTGCCTTCAAACCAAATTCACTTGTTTACTTCTGAAACATTTCTGCACTGACTTGTCATCTTTACTTGTTTTTATTGGTACATTTTATTTTGTTTCCTAGACAGTCGCGAAAACCACTTCCTAGGTGGATGAGAAAGTTTCCCACCGTTTCATGAGTTGATCAAATGCAGATTGACCGAGAAAGATTTGTGTGTCAAAGTGAGAAGAGCCTGGCAGGGCCTGGAAGACCTTAGTTCACTTTCTGGACCCACCCAACCCTAGTTCCAATCTTCTCATCTGTGAAATGGAGATAACAGGAATATGTGGCCTGTGTGTTGCTGATGTGCTGAATGAAATAATGTATTCTAGAATGATTCTTGAGCCATTGCGGGCACTTGGCACGTGACCGCTATTTGCTATCATCTTCATTCTTTCAGAGCTCCATTGAGTTGGGCGGAGCAGTCAGGACTATCAAAATGGCCTGGGTCTCAAGACCTGCCAGTGTCTGATATGGACCCTTAAACAAAACAGTCTGAGTCCCTCTTGGTGAACCCACGTCTGTTAATCGCACATCTTAAGTCCAGCTCCAATTGCTCTGGTTATTATCCTCTGGCCCAATGAGTCCTTGGAGAATCTGTGCAGCAGGACGTCTATGGTTTTATGGAACTGAAAGTAGGGCAGCCCTCTTTCCACAGCAGCACAAGCTCTGCTCCTACAGAAGCTGGAAACCCTGTTAAGAGGCGACACGCAGCAGTAAACAACAGCCTCCTCCAACTCGTTTCATCTAGCTAGCTAATATCCTCTTGGGATCGAGGCAGGGAACCAGTGGATAAATGGTGAATCATTCATTTGATTTGCACAGATTATGAGCAAGGCAGGGCAGACATTATCAGGGTCCAACTGACGCTCAGATACAGCTATTTCCCATTATGTTTTTTATTAAAGGAAGAAAACAGAGAGATAAGGACGTTCTAGTGATTATAAACAATATGCCCCAGGAATCATGTTTTCACTTTTGTTCATGAGTCTGAGAAGCTGCTTCCCATGTTATGTCTTTGACTAAAAACTGAATGTCTTGAAATAACCAAAGAAAATGATGTCCGGGTCTTAGGTATTGGCTCACATTTGCCTTCTTTATATTCACAGCTATTTCTTCTAGAAGAAATGAGAGAGAGGAAGTATGATGGGTATGCTCGGGTGATACAGAAATCATGGAGAAAGTTTGTGGCCCGGAAGAAATACGTGCAAATGAGAGAAGAAGGTATTTTGGTTGTTTTTGTTTCATGCATTTAACAAATCTCGAGAATAATTTTGAGCGTGGATGAAGTGACAGTTCACCTTACTCTGCATATAATGTCACACGTTAAAAAGCTTGCATGCGTTTCTCTGTGTTTTCCCACATACTTTCCCTCCTCTTTTTGGGGTACCTGACCTTCCCGTCTTCTCTATCCTTCCGGTTATCCTAGCCTCAGACCTCCTGTTGAACAAGAAGGAGAGAAGGAGAAACAGTATTAACAGGAACTTCATTGGGGATTATATCGGGATGGAAGAGCACCCGGAACTCCAGCAGTTTGTGGGGAAGAGGGAGAAGATCGATTTTGCAGACACGGTGACCAAGTATGACAGGAGGTTCAAGGTACACACTGGGCACGGCGCACCGTGGAGACAGTTGCACTTTGACACGTCTATGCACCTTCTTACAGCCCCTCTCCTTACAGGGTGTAAAGCGAGACTTGCTTCTTACTCCAAAGTGCTTGTACTTAATTGGACGAGAGAAGGTCAAACAGGGCCCAGACAAAGGCCTGGTGAAGGAGGTGCTGAAGCGGAAAATCGAGATGGAGAGAATCTTGTCTGTGTCCCTCAGGTGCGTGGCAAGTGTCGGAGGCGGGGCTGCCTGACTCTCCTCGTCGTCACCGTCCGCCCTTCCAAACGCAGGCTGGATAAAGGCCTGGCTGGCTTCCCCAGTTGTCAAAATCATGGTGAAGAGAACCAAGCTTCCGCTTCATAGACCTTCATAGGTCTCAGGAGTGAGATTCCAAGCAGTGGCCTCCTGGCCAGCTCCACTAGTCAAGGGGGTGCTGGGATCCCTTATTCTCATAAAGTGTGAGGGGGAAACCTGCTATTTGAAACTGAGTATACCGGCTCTGACTGGGGTCCTGTCCTGTCCCACAGTCCTGACCCCCAAGCCCACCTCACCCATGTCGAAGACCTGACCCATTTCACTAGCAAAGGCCCAAGCAGAGGTAGCTATTCGCTCATCAGTATTGCTTTTTAGTTTGCGGTGACCATGGATTGTGCTGAGAGGGAGGTTTCTTTGGACGCCTTAAGTTCCTTTTGGCCTATTCGTGCATGGAGAGAGTACAAATGGTCCCCATAATTTGTAGCCCTGGAGTCATTGCCAAATGCTCCCTTCAACCCCAAGTTCACAGGCAGCGGCCCTGCCTCTTCCTGTCAACACTCTGGCTTTCTTTTGGCAGAGGGGCTTGTATGTGTGAGGAGACTTCCTAAATCCTCCCATGCTCAGATCTTCCAGACTAATTTCCCTCTGATGAGAGGAAATCCTCCCAGTCCACAGAAGGCTGAGGAAAGAGGAAGAAAGGCCCTGTTGAGCTCAGTAGCTTCCCGCTGAGTTAGTTGCATCCCTGGATCCTTCTGAGGAGATTGTTGCTTCTATCGGGGCAAGCTGCGGGCCGCCGTTGTCTCAAAGGTAGCTAGTGATGTTCTGGTCGCTTATGAACATGTCTTTCTGGAATTGGAACACCTCTCAACTCTTATTCCACATGGAAGACAAAACTGCTGCTCTCAGGAAAAAGCCAGGGTTTTGTGTGCTCAGGCGTCCGACCTACCAGGCCGGGAATCCTGGCTCCAGTGTCTAATCCAAAACAGATTGTGAGTTGTGTCCATTCTTGCCTGTGTCCCTGTGGTTTCTGATTCTCTCTGTTCCCAGTTTTCCTGATAAAGGGCCAGGTGGTGCTGTGAGGTTAAGTGTTTAAAACATTTCAGCTGAGGATGTGGTAAAACTTGCAAGCAGATGAGTCCATCCGCAGCCTTTTCGTAGCCTCACCTCAGATGGGCCTCAATGCCCCGGATTTCAAGGAAGAGCTCTAGGCCCTGTCACGTTTCATGTTTGTTTTAAGAACCCACTTTAGACATCAGACACCAAAAGGTTTGTGTTTGCTTGTTACATGTGTCTATGATCTAGATTTTTTTTTCCTTTCTCTCTTTCTCTTCCTTTTGGTCTTGAACCCCCCTGATTTTGAACCCCCACGGCTTTTGGGAAAAAAAGCTGAACCTCAGCTAATCTTTGATAATCTATAGGAAGTTGGGAATTGGTTGCCTCCTGCTTTCTGAGTCAGGTGGTTTCAGGAAGTCTTCCTGAGCATTCAGCTCACCAGCTGGGTCACAACCTGAGCTGGGCAGGTGCTGGCCACACTTCTTGGCTAGCCGGGCTCTGAGGCTGCCCTTTTTGTTCCCAGGAACCCAACCGAAAGCTTCCTTTTTTCTTGCATGGGGACCAGCTACACCTGAGCTAAGCGGGGTTAGCCGAAACATGCTGCGCGCTCTTGACAGGAAGCTGTGGCTGAGCGCCAGGGAATCGTAGCTCCCGGGCATATGTGCTCATTGCTCTGAGAGTGGTTATTATTCTTCCCGTGTTATTAATGCCCAGGCCTGTGCATAACCTTCAGACCACTCAAGCAGTGCTTGATCATAAATAATCCTATGTCTGCATTTGTATCAGCCACTCTGATGCCATCTTTTTTGTCTAGTCCTTGCGATTTATCAAGGTGTGGGATATCCCCACTCAAATCTTTTCCTTTTGTCTTGTCTTCTCTCACAGCCTCTGGGGATACAGTGTCTCTTGGTAAAACCACCTTCCTCTTGCTTCCTCTTGAGTATTCATGGTCTGGACATTTGCTCCCTTATGGCCTTTCTTACGAGACGATGTAATTAAAGGAGGTACTTAGGCTAAAAGTTGTTCTGGCTCTCTCTGGAAAGAAAAGAGTCTGAGTCATTGTAACTTGTGATCTGTGCATGTTATAGTTACTGAGCCTCACACTCACAGAATTTAATGCCGCTCCCTCGTTTCCTTCATCCACTGGGTTAGGCCAGTAATCTAAACCAAGTGAGGAATGTAACCAGATGGGTGATGGTATGCGCAGAATCAAACCCAGAGTAGAAATTGATTGTGGTACCAGACCACCAAATGTGTGTGTGTGTGTGTGTGTGTGTCTTCTCAAAATATTTCAGTACTGGCATAGAGAAGGATTCTAATATTTGTCTGGTAATTCAGGGAAAAAGTTGTATCGTGTATATGTTTGCTGAAAACTGAGGCTTAGTGCTTGACTACTGGCTGGAATGATCATCCAATGGCTTCTTCTAGTGAAGACCATCACAGTGCCTGCAAGCTCGGGCTTCTGGACCACCTCTAACTCTTACAACCACTGTGAAAACTGAATGGGCTCACAGCTCCCAATCACACCAACCAACCATGTGAAAACAACCAACTGACATTTTGGGAAATGAGAGCATGACTATTTTAATACGAAGGATTTAGTGCTGCTTTCTTTAGGTGTGATCATGGTATGGTGGTTATTTTTGTCGAAAGAGGCTTTGTCTGGGGCACCTGACTGGCTCAGTTGGTAGAGCATGCTACTCTTGATCTTGGGGTTGTATGTTTGAGTCCCACGTTGGGTGTAGAGATTACTTAAAAATAAAATCTTAAAAAAAAATAAAGAGGCTTTAAAAAAATAAATAAAATAAAGAGGCTTTGCCTTTCTTTGATACACAATAAAAAACATCTAAGGATGAAATAATATTTATACTTTGCTCTTACATAACCGAGTTTGTGTGTGGAAATGGGGTAGTAGGAGTATAGACAAATATGATTGTCTGTAGATTGATAATTGTTGAAACCTCCCAACGAGTGGAGGTTCATTCTGCTGTTATACTTGTAAAAAATATTTGAGATTTTCCGTAGTAAAAGTTTTTCCTAATCCTCCTGGTAGACATAGTTTTAGAAGTTTCTACCTTTATAAAAAATAGATTGAAATATATCTAACCAAATTATCATTGAAATTTCGGGGTATCTAGGTGGCTCAGTGGGTTAAGTTGCTGCTTTTGGCTCAGGTCATGATCCCAGAGTCCTGGGATCAAGTCCTGAGTTGAGTTCCCTGCTTAGTGGGTGTCTGCTTCTCTCTCTCCCTCTGCTCTTCCCCTTGCTCGTGCTCTCTCTCTCTCTCTCTTTCACACACACACACACACACTTTCTCTCTCTCTCAAATAAATAAAATCTTTTCAATTGTCGTTGAACTTTTTCTTAAAAATTTAGTTAACAATAAAAGTATAGGATAGGCCCAACAGCTCAGGGAGATAGGAAGACTACAGTTTCTCAAAGGAGCTCTAGAATAATTTGAAAAGGAAAAATCCTATCTGAATGCAACTTCAATCAAACACCCATGCCTGCATTTCTGCCTTTATGGGGGAGTTGGCAAGAATATCAGGAGATGGCATACCAACAAGTAGTTGAGATGTTGGATTTCTGGGGCTTGGAGAGTCTGCTCACGAAGGCTGATGACCATTAGTTTTTGAAAGATCCTTCAAAAGCTGCTTCTTAACCAAGTAGTGAGCTAGCTTCACTCTTGTTTGAGAAACTCAGTTTGCGGGAGCAGTGGCCATAGGTGAGAGAGCCTGTGTTCTTTGCTCTCGCATTGTAGGTCATGAGATTGGTACCATCCAGTCTCCTACCTGCCCAGAATGTTTCACTGCCTAATTGCCTAAACTTGGCAGTAAGAACAGCCTACTTCACTACTACTTGGCTGTCCTGAAGCATTACTGAAATCTTTACCTGAAGGGACCTTTGAGCTTTGGGAACCTGCAAGCCCAACATTTTTGGACTGACCACCTGCTTTCTGTTCAGCTCTGAGGTTTGAAGGTGACTCAGAACATAGTCACCGCCATAGGGACCTCCCTCTCATTCTGGAAAGGGGAGCAGACACCTAAGTAGACATGTGGCACACAGGATACAGGTGGGAATGAGCCTTCTCACCTCCTTCCCAAGGAGGCCCTTATTTAGACCTGGCACAGCACATGTCTACACTCTCAGAGAAATCAAGTAGGACCCAAACTGGTGCCCCTGGTTTCTCTGAATGGTAGACTTCTGGGTAAGGTTTATTTTCTTCTTTAACCACCACTGTCCTTTCCAGTTTGCTAACAGGAGCATATTTCATAATTAGGAAAACATTTTGAAAAGGTTTAAATAAAGGCAGGGATGGCCTAAGAAATTGCCCTTTCAGCTTAAGGAGAAAAAAAAAAGACTAAGTCTTTACTCAGTATTTTGTAACTAACCTTTTTGTGAAAAAGACATTGGTTAAGGGAGTGAAACAAGATTTTTCTAGTGTTGTCAGCAGTACAACAATAAGCCACAAAGATGAGGGGATAAAATTTGAGTGGAGAGCCAAACCCAAGGACTAGTAAAGAATCTTTCAACACGGGGTACTACATCAAACATCTGTAAGGAATTGTAGCTTGAGCATATGAATAAGACAGGGGTGAGGTCCAAAGATAAGTCTGAGTTTTTAGAATAAATAAATGTAAAAGCTTTGTGTTCAGACCCTGGAGCGTGGGCTGAGGAAAGAGGCCTGGCTGAAGACGGTTTCACTGACTCCCGTGCCTGGGTCACCAGAGGGGAGGGGATTTTGAATTTGATGGTTGAAGTCAAAGTGTCCAGACACTTTCTCATTTCCAGACTCCTGCTGATAATTGACCCTAAAGATTTGGCCTGCTTGCTTCTCTTCTTTATGGTAATGAAACTCCTAATAAATCTCAGTACATTAAACTACTGAAGGTTACTCGTGTTGGGTTCATTCAGCCCTGTTGGATAAGCACTGTCCCGTCTCAAGTACAGCCAGACAAACAGACACATCCAGACCTGCCCCAGAGCACTCTGCATCGAGCAACTAAAACAAGAGTTTCGTTCCTCACTCCACACACCGAAAAGTGGGGCTTCTTGTTTTACTCTCTCCCTGTTGCATGCACTCTCTTCGTCATGCAACAGTCTTCTTACCCCTGGGTTAGGATGCCGGGATGCTCGGATTTTATTTCATTAATTCCAAATATCTTTTATGTAAGTACCTTTGTTCAGAGTTCTGACTTACTACAATTGAAGTGATTGAGACAGTTCCAGAGTTTTCATCTGCCTAGAAATAGGAAGCTGATAATAGCTTTGTGGCTATACCCTCTGAGGTACCTTCTTGGACTTTTAAGAAAATATTCCAATTCCTAATTTGGAAAAGGTTATGAACAAGGAGGTGTAGTAGAGACTGTGAGTTGTCCTACAGGACCAACTGTGTCCTTTCCATGCAAAGAGCTGATGGCTTGCCCAAAGACTGCATTTCCCAGGCTTCCTTGCAAGGTAGGAGTAACCATGGGACAGGACACTGGCCAATGGGGTGTGAGCAGAAGTGACTTGTACAACTTCCTGGTCACATGTGTAAAAGGATGCCATGGATGCCTGGCTCCCAGCCAGTGTAGCATGGTCATGTCGGCCCTGAATTGCTTTTACACATGCTATGGAGTAACAAGAGATAAAAACTCAGTGTTGTTTAAACCACCAGTTGCCAGCGTCTTCATTGTGACAGAAAAACCTATATCCCAACTATAACAAGAGTATACAGAAAACTAGTCGTGATGTAGGGAAGTTTGAAAACAAACTCGTGGGGCACCTGGGAGGCTCAGTGATTGAACGTCAGACGCCTTTGGCTCAGGTCGTGTTCCGGGGGTCCTGGGATTGAGTCCCACATCAGATTCCTGCTTCTCCCTCTGCCTGTCTCTGCCTCTCTCTGTGTGTCTCTCATGAATAAATAAATAAAATCTTAAAAAAAAAAAAAAAGCCATGCTGTTGGCATTTCCTGCACTTGGGAGGATTAAAATGTTACTGTGGCCAACTCATTGAAGCAGGTTTACTTTGCTTTTCATACCTGGAAAAACACCATCCCTAATGAAATGTCATTCTTCAGAGGGTTGTCGTCCATATTTGACGGTGGTGCTTGGAGATAGTTGTAAGTGTGTATATTATGAAACCTTTGGGATCGGTGGCCTCCTTCAACTGAGCTGTACATCACATAGGGAATAAGAAGCCTCAATTATATGTGTGTTGTTTCCATGAAGTCTAGCTGGTCCTGGACATGGAACTGAGTCTAATCAGTCCCCTCTACTGTTCCACGAGGCATTTCCCCCAGAACTGGGTTTGCCTTAGCCTCTTCCATTGTTCTTGCAGCTCCTCACATGCCCTTCCCTCCAGGCCCAAGTTTGTCACCAGCCCTACCCTAGCCAAACACACAGTTTCCGCAACGCTGTGTTCTTTCCCTGCCCCGAGAAGTTCATTAGCCTGACGGTGAAGCTTCTGCTTGCTTTCTGTTGGTCCACCTGCCTTGTACAACATCTCTGTAGCCAATTTTCTGTGTTTGCACTTTCAGCAGCATGTGGCACACAGTTTAAGCAGAGGCCTGAATACCCAAAGATTCCTAATAAGTACATACAAAGCCCAGGATGGTGGCTTCCCTGTTGATAAGTGAGCTGCAATTCTTCAAGTTAGCATATATTATAACAGCTACAACTATATTGTAAATTCTACTAACTTGGCACTTAGGTGGGATCGTTCATTTCCAGCCAACATTCTATTTGTAATGTTTGGATTTTTAGGGTCTTAAGAATGTAGAAGTTGAATTTGAAAAGTGAGTTATTTTTTTAATATGGACTAAATTATCCTTAAATTCCCAATTTTAAAAAGTCACGTGGGAGATTTATTTTGACTATGCTTTTGGTGGGTTATAAATGGATTCCGGCAATTTTATTACCGTAATACATTGGTGTTGTGTTTTGTTTTAAAGATGATCACTTATAGAAAGACTGTAGAAATGTAGTAGTATCTCACAGGATGTGAAAAATGGAATATAGAAGTGCAACTTTCATTAAGTCTTCCCAATCTCTTTTCAGTACTATGCAGGATGACATTTTCATTCTTCATGAGCAAGAGTATGACAGTTTGCTTGAGTCCGTCTTCAAAACTGAATTCTTGAGCCTCTTAGCAAAGCGTTATGAGGAAAAAACCCAGAAACAACTACCTCTGAAATTTAGCAACACGTAAGTGGGGACCTAAGGCCCAAAATTCCAAGTCAAACTTGATCCCTCTGCTGGGTTTCGGACAGGAGGGTTCAGACAGGAGGGGAGGCCTGTGAGGTGGCAGGGATCTGACTGACTGCAGTGGCTTCAGAGAAGCCCAGCCCTGCCTGCCTCCACTTACCCCCAGACAGTCCCAGGGCCTGCAGAAGATAGTCATGATGGCTGTTACAGACCTTGAAAGGCCACTTCTGCATTTCTGTGAAGTCATATGGACAGCTACTTAAAATGAAGATTTTTTTTTTGGTCTTATGGCCTAAGAAAATAAGTCAGAAGAGCAGAATATGGAATTGTGTCATGTAGGCATATAGGCAGTATGACCAATAAAAACTGGCTGGGTAGTTTTGGAGCTGTGAGTAACCTTCCCTTCTATGTGGATTTTGGTTGCTAGTGTTGAACAGAATTTAATTAAATAATAACCACTTTCTATGCCGGGGAGATGCGGGCTATCTCATGTCTGGCTTCTCTCAATTCTCTACAAACACAGACTGTGTGAAATCAGAGAGACACAGGACACTCCACAGTAGGTGTGGCCTGGAAAGTGTCCCCTTCCTTCTGTCCCCTGGGCAGGTGCTTCTGAGGTCACCTGGTAGAATGACACTGGCACCTGTCTTGGGGGTCCTCCCTCGCCAGCCGGCTCCTCTCAGGGGCCGGGCCCAGAGGCTCCTGCCCCTGGTCAGGGGCTCACCATGCCGCTGTGCCAAGGCCATGGATGTTGTCCCCCTCCCAGGGCCCCACGTCAGCTCCCAGGCCCCGGGCCGGCCACCTTCTACAGCACACTTGCCGGCAGCAGAGGTCCGTGCTGGGGTGGGCGAGCACCAGTTCCTCCCTGGTGCCCTCCTGCCCGTTACCAACAAATGTCCCTGTCGCAGGCTTGAACTCAAGTTGAAAAAGGAGAACTGGGGTCCCTGGAGTGCCGGGGGCTCCCGGCAAGTGCAGTTCCACCAAGGCTTCGGTGACCTGGCCATCCTCAAGCCCAGTAACAAGGTGCTGCAGGTCAGCATCGGACCGGGGCTGCCCAAGAACTCCCGTAAGTGTTCCCGGGCCCCGCGGCCGCCGGCTGCTTGGCTTCCGGCTCTCCCTGCCCGGCCCTCCCCGCCCTGCTCACCGGCGCTCACCGTGGGTGGTGGGTGCCCGGATCACTGGGTGGCGGGTGGCGGATCGGTGGGGTGGACCACCAGCGCTTCCCCGCGCGGGGCTCAGCCCCCCACAGAAGCATTTCCAACTGACCTAACACCGAGGCAAATGGGCAGGTTACGCCTCTCTGAATGACTGGATAGTTCCTTATAGGATCCCTGGCATTACAGAATTTGTTGTGTTTGAAATATTTCCGTTGGTCGGCTTCAGAGTTCCAGCCCATCCATGCCAGTCAGATCTTGTCAGCAATGCAAACCTTATCTTTTCTTTTTTTTCTTTTATTATTTTTTAAAGATTTTGTTTATTTATTCATGAGAGACACACAGAGAGAGAGGCAGAGGCACAGGCAGAAGGAGAAGCAGGCTCCATGCAGGGAGCCCGACGTGGGACTCGATCCCAGGTCTCCAGGATCAGGCTCTGGGCTGAAGGCGGCGCTAAACTGCTGGGCCACTGGGGCTGCCCAAACCTTATCTTTTCTATCAATGAAAAGAAACTGACCACGCTCACCAACCCTCTGCCTGGTTTCACTGCGTGACTGTGCCAGGAAGCCAGTGGCTCCCACCCACACCGGAGAGTGAGCGCTAGGGACCCCTCCCCTCCCCTGCTCTAATTCCTTTCTATTTCAAAGAACCTTTGATTCCTTTTCTATTTACTAGTGGCATTTGTAAAATTAAATGTATAATGCACAGCGTAATCATATATGCTGTGTTTTCGGAAACTGTAGGTATCCTTATAAACCTTTGCCATGTATATGGTGAGAGAGGGATCCCCGGGGGGCTCAGCAGTTTAGCGCCTGCCTTCCGCCCAGGGCTTGATCCTGGAGACTGGGGTTCAAATCCCGCATCAGGCTCCCTGCATGGAGCCTGCTTCTCCCTCTGCCTGTGTCTCTGCCTCTCTCTCTCATGAATAAATAAATTTTTAAAAATCTTAAAAAAAAAAAAAGACTTTATATATATGGTGAGAGAAGAGTGTGCTAAGTATAAAACAGGCCTTTATGAAATCTATCCGTGAAGGTACACGCTGGCAGATACTACAGCTCATTAACACAACACACACAAACGGCCACTCCGAAAATGTTGGTGTAAGTCTGCGTATCCGTATCCACTGGTACTTGCCGAAAACAGAGGGCAGTGTTTGGAAGAGCCTTTTAAGTATAGAGGGGGCTGGGTTAGGTAACTAGCAACAAAGAACAGCAGGACCCCATTATTACCCCTAAGCCTCAAGGGGCGGAGGGAGGAAAGAGTGGAGCTGAAACACAGGCGGGAAGCAGGTGGAAGAGATACCCCAACCCCTCTGTCCTCTCCCACTCGGGTCTCCTGCCAGTACCTCCCGCTGGCCCAACCCAACTGGAAGGCAGAGGCCTCGTGGCCCGAGTGAGAAGCAGTCCACTGGGCTCAGAGCAGGGATAACCAGCAGGGTGTGTGTGAACAATGTGCAGGAGGCCCCAGAACGGAATGTTGTCTAATACGGTGTTTTGTTATATCTTCATGCGGGGGAAGGAGACTGGCTGCTGAGTGGGAAACCCCCGTCAGGCTGCTTTCTCTTGCCCCTAGACCCCCGGGCCCCCAGACCCACCTCCTTCGTTTTGTGGGATTCACACATTGTCACTTTCTGCTCTTAATTCCTCAGCCCTTCTCTTTACAAGGAATTCCCTCTGCACCCCTCTTCCAGCTGGATTAATCCTACCCTCCTTCATGTCCTACCTGAGGCTTTAGTCATCTGTTTCCTTTGCCAGTATGTATGTCTCTGCAGCGACGTCATCCGCCTCGCAGAGTTCCTGCCGTCCCAGCCCTAATTCTGGCCCACAGCGATGTTCTGTGTAGCACCAGCTTGTTTTCTAACTCCTCATGTCTGTGTCAAGGGCACAGTCTGCTTGCAGCCTTTGTTTAATCGGGAGACTGCAAAATGCAAGCTCTCGCATGAAAGGCTCTTGACCTAAGCAGAGGTGCAGTGAGTGCTGAAATGTGCTTCATGCCACTGACTGTGATGCACAGCACCCACGTCACACATGTGCGCAGCTTCTGTGCTGTGTGAAGAACACAAGTGCAAACATTAAAATGCCCCCTGTATCTCTTCCAAAAGCCTGCAAAGATAGAAACGCTTTTGTAAGATTGTTAATATCTCTTTTTAAAGCCATCCTCTAATAATTCAAAACCACGGGTCTATGGACATATTTTCCAGCCCCTCCCATCCAATAGCCACCACGACAGTACTTCCTCCAAATATCCCTCCTCCACTGGAACCTCCTGCAGATCCTGCTGGAACCTGATTCCACACTTCTCAGAAGTTTCCTATCAGCAAAAAAAAGCCCATCAGAAGCCATAAAACCAACCTGTGGTACTGATTTTAACTCTGCCTCACTTGTTTATTTCAGGTCCTACCAGAAGGAACACAATTCAAAACAGAGGTTATCCCAGTGGGACGCAAAATGCCAACTACCCAATGAGAGCTGCCCCCCCGCCTCCAGGTAAACCAAGCATATGCCGTAGAACAGGACCACTAATCACAACCCATGACTTGCAAAATGTATTTGGGAAGAAACCCATAAGCAAGTGAATGCACACATATCAGCCAGCCAAGAGCCATCAGTGCCAGATGTACCTCTACCAACACAATGGCCCTGCTTGGGACTCCGAAATGCAGAAGGATGAGCTAGTGAGACTGAACTGTGACTGAGTTAACGATCTGGATTTCATTACCTAGCAGTATTACTCCCTTAGGAGAGGCTTCTTACATCAGTAAGAGAAAAAGGTGCTCCTTGTCCCTGGCAACCAGAATGTTGTCAGCTTTTCGGCTGTAGGATGCATCCTTTGCAGAGCCAGGAGTTTGCCAGCTATAACCCTGACACCACCACTCTGCTCCAGCCAAATATCAGTGATATTTTGCAACTAGTTAATTCCTTAATGAACAAGTAGAAAACTTTTACTTTCAGTCAGATCGGCTCTAGGACAACAGCTCCAAAAACTAAAGTAATTAAAAGAATTACAAAATTGATACAAACATTCTTTTAGACCTTACGTTTCATATTTCACATTTTTTATGATAAAAATATAGCATGCGGGTCAGTCAAATCCAAGCCTGAGTAAAGGCGAGCCTTTTGGCCTGTAAAAATCCATTTAGTGCTTTAAGAGCGCTCTCAAAATTCACAAAATGTTTTTCCATCGCTCACAAAATTCAGCCAATAAGAAACTGCCCCCAGAATATTTCGTGGTCATAAGTTTAGGAGTCTAGGTCTGAGAGGGTTATCTTAGGACTACACTTAACACAAATCATCCCAGACCAGGGAATCCTGAAGTAAGCAGTGAAAAGCATTTCTTTTGTCTCCTGCTCTGGAATCTCACCGTTGGCGTGCTAAAATATGAGCGCCCATGCCTAGAAGTAAGAAAGTAATTCTCATCTCTCTTGGAGTCCCCATGCTGCCTGGCCGAGCTCTCTCTCCTCCCCTCTGCTCTCGCCCTTGAAGAAAATCCAAGCACAAAGGAACCTAACAGAACCACTGTAGGATTGTGTTACTACTGATGTGCTGGCCCCCTACCCCTCCCCTGTGCAAGATCCTGGCCAGACCACCTGGAAAGCTCGTTTGCCTCAGCTAGGTTGGCCAAAGTTGCCTTAGACCAAATACCTGACCTTGAGCTCTGCTCCCAGCCTCTCTACGTGACCGTTTCTCCATCAATAAAATGAGGCAGTTGGACCCAAATCCCTTATATCAGCCTTTCTCACACTATTTGTGGTGAAGGAACAAGGTTGGTTGGTTGTTCTTTTTCTTTCCTCTCTCTCTTTCATTTCTTAATTTATTTCTTTCTTTTTCAACCCATCACAAACCATAATTTTGCAAGTAATAAAAATTACTCAAAGAATGGAATTTTAAAAGCATTCAAGATATAAAAGCCCAAATTTCTTGCTGGATTCAAAAGACATGAAAAATGTCTATGAAGCTGCCCTGAATGTTTCTAAGTGCTTATTATTAATTTCTGAACTTATGAAGGGTGAGTGGGTCCTGAGCAGCATGGAGTGGCCCATCCATGAACTTCCCACTTCCACTATTGCAGCCCTAGGGCTCACCCTCTCTGGTATGGCCTTCTCCTTGGCAACCCTGGCAGCAAGTAGGTGCTCACCACACTCCTCGTTTCCTTCATGCAACTGACACACCCGAGGGTCCCATATCTTGCTCAAGGTCAACAGAGCTAATGGAGGCAGAGCCAAAACTGACCAACTACTCCCTCTTATAAAGGAGGGATTGTCCCATCTGTACCAAAGAGTGTTTTCTTAATTCCACTGGAAGCGATTTTATGGTAGGTTCACCCAAATGTGCCTCGGGGGGTCTTGTTCTCCTGCATTCTTGCCCAGATCTGCCGGTGGGAGAAGAGATAAGGGAGGAGAAGAGATCATACACACAATGGAATGATAATGCCCCATTCAGCCAGGGCCTGTGGTTTGGAGCCCATCGCCATATTCCATTACTTACCAGATAATGTGATCCTGACTAGGAACAGTTGTTTGGCGAAGAGAACTTGCCCTCTGCTGATTGATCCAGCCAGTGACCACATTTCCCCTTGCCTGTGTGGAGTGCTCCCTCTACCTCCCACAGCGGGCTCCTGCAGAGGACACCTAAGGCTGACCCCTTGAAATGATGTCTAACTGTTTAAACAGCTGCCTGCCAGCCCTCCTGAATCATAACCTCATAATTTTTCTTAGATCTAAGAATGCGCCTGCCAACTCATTGCAAGCTTACCTTTCCTTGCATGTGGGCTCTGAAACCCTGAACATCTGGTGATTCTAATGTCAGATTCAACAAGCACGTGTGAGTGTCTGCTCTGTTCCAGTCACTTGCTAGGCCGCCCGCAGTGTATTAGCTCTGTTCCTCACCGTACAGTTGCAATCGGGCCCTCTGTATCTTCAGATGGGAAAACAGGGGCCCAGAGAAGCTAAGTGGCTTGCTCTTGGCTGAAAGCTGGAAGGAATTTGGAGAGCCTTTTGGCAGCTCAGAACATTCAAGAGTTGTTTTCTCCCCTTTTCCTCTCTCTAGGACACCATCAGAATGGAGTCATCAAAAACCAGTTTGTGCCACATCCTCATGCTCCTGGAAACCAGAGGTTAAATCAGAAAAGTCTGTACACCTCCATGGCCCGCCCGCCCTTGCCACGACAGCAGTCCACCGGTTCAGACCGAGTATCACAGACTCCGGAGAGCTTGGATTTCCTTAAGGTCCCAGACCAGGGTGCCGCCGGGTAAGAGTCCCACCTCTGACAGATGACGCTGGTGACCTCTCTCTTGATCACAGCAAGGTCCAGGGATTCCTTTGAGTAGTCTCTACATGATTCTCAAGTTGCTTTACCACCTGCATGTTGTGATCCAGAACCCAAAACCATGAGGCCCTTGGTTGACATTTCTAAAAGTACAGCCAGTTGATAGCACACGACTCATTCTCTGGAGATGGCTTATTGTGAACCTCCAAAGAGGGTCCCCTTCAGCCCTGAGATTCAGTTACTCGGTAACCTGTCTTGCTGGCTGGCATGGCTGAGGAATGTTGGGTTTGTTTGTTTGTTTGTTTGTTTATATTATTTTTTTAATGTTGGGGTTTTGATCTCTGTCCTTGACTGCAGTTGCATAAACACTGTATGTAGCTCAAAGAGTCATTAGGAACGTTAAGGATAACACCTCAGCCTTCTGTGAGGTATGGATGTTTTTATGAATACAGATCTTCAGGCCTTCCAAATGAGAGCCTCTCTGCCTTTCTAGAACTGAAAGTGGAGACTGGTAAAAAAGAAACCCAGGGTTTTTAGCTGGAGGAAGTAAAGACTTCTGGAACTCTATATTGGTATTCAGAGAGTCATCCTTGCGGATCGGGGTTGGACACGTCCTTTGGAATCACCAGACATAAAATGGTCCAGCTTTAAGACAAGTCAGTGAATTCTACTGCCAGGTGGTAGATTTTGGCTTCAGTAAACAAAAGAGCATTCTAGAAGCCCAAAGATGAGTTGGGATGTAAGGAGCACCTTGTCCCTGGAGGTATCCAGTTAAAGGTGGGTGGAAATAACCAGGCAGAAATACTGTGGAGGGATGTTGTCAAATATCAGATAAAGATGAGGATCTCGTTTGAGTCCCTGTTACCCATCTAACATTGGACCTGCTGCTTACCCTCTCTGAGCTTCATCTTCTTCATTCACACACTGATGTAATACCAACAGGCTGGCAGGGCTGTAGGGAGGACTCGAAATAACATACATAGGATACCCGGCACGGAACTGGGCATGCAAGAGGCTACTCGGTCAGCCGAGGCCTGATGACGATGTTGGCGGTGGGGGTGACGGTGGTCCAGCCATTATCTCATGGTGGTTGAACTAGTGACTTGTAAGGAACTATCCAAGCCTCATGATCCTCAGCAGTGGAGCACCTTCCCCTGCTGAACTCCAGAATGGGCCTGCTGCAGCCCATTCTTCCCCTCCCTGGGGCCCACCTCCATTCCCATTCTCTCCGTGTCTCTAGAATGATGAAGTTTTGTGCATCCTCAGGGGACTTGTGTATGAAATCGAGCCATGCTGGGAGAGAAACAACAGCTCCTCTGGCTCACATCTTGGCCCCCTTGCAGGGTGTTTTTCCTGCCTTGTCAGCCCCCTTCTAAAGACCACAAAGCTCTTACAAACTTAACCACGTTCTCCTGGGGTGCCTTTCCATCTTGTAAATCGCACCTCATTTGGGCTTCAGATATGAAAGCACCTCAGTTTTGTGCAGATGGCTGGCTGTTGAGGGGTCGCTGCTCTTCACTGGGTCTCTCTCCCCACCCACCCCCACACTCGCACCTCCCACCAGCTCTAACGATCACGGCCTACCTGATTGGTTTGGTCGAAGACAGTGCTGCTTCTCAGACTTCAGTGTGCACAGAATCACCTGGAGAACTTCCTGGACCACTTCCAGAGTTTCTGATTCGGTAGGTCTAGAGCGGTGCCCGAGAATTTACATTTCTACCAAGTTCTCAGATGCTGCTGCTGCTGATCCAGGGACCACATTTTGAAACCCAATCATCTGAAGGCATCTGGTGTCTAATTGATAAAGCCAAAAAAGGTTCTGTGTACAAGTGAATTGAAAGGGTGCTGTTGAGGAGGAGATAGGATTTTTACTCTATAACTGAGACCTACGCTATTCAGATGGATAGACACAGTGAAAATAATCAAACAGCCTTTCTGGGCCCGGGGTGATGTCCCAAAGCAGGCAGGGGGATTAAAATCAACCAACAAAATGCACCGAATCTCTTAGCTCTGTCTGTTAGCTTCCTACTTGCTTTGGCTTTGGCAAGCAAGACCATCTTTCCAGCCCTGCTTTGCAAGTTACAGACTTGCACACCAGCCAACTGGGAGCATCTGTCAGCCAAAAGCAGGCAATTTAGGAACATTGTGTCTTAACTGAGGCTGCTCCCTTCCAGCCCTCAGCTGCGTGGCTCCCTATGTAAGTCTTATCACGCCCTTTGCCACCTCTGAGTCGATGCATGAAGCTACATGGTGCTGCCGTGGCGAGGGCCATGGGGCTGGGCGTGGAGGGCTCCTTCACGGCCATCTCCCAGGCAGTAAGCAGTTACTGACCTCCTGTTGTGCATGTGCTCTTACGAGGTGCACGAGGTGCACGGAGCCCGCTAGCTACGAGAATCTCAGCCAGCCTCTTCGTTGTACACTTACATCTGCTGTGATGCAAATATCCCTTTAAAAAAAAATCATACCCGGTCAAAGGGCTAAGTTTTTTCTTAGTATTTATTTTCTAAAACACATAAAGTGAAAATTAAAATAATTTCTCATGTGGTCAGAGACCTTAGACATGCCCAAGGCATTTCAGGAGCCTCGAGGTTAGCTGCATTTAATAGCTCCTCTTCTCCAAGAAAACACGAATTGCATTAATTTCACAGGAGCTTGGTGGCGTAAACAGTGGATTTTGGCGTCCCAAACCTTTCCACAAACACGAGAACTCCTATATGTGAGCTCCAAATGGTGACCTTGAATGTGCCGATCCATAAAAACAAGAATACCGCCGTCTTTTGCTGCTTGGGCTTTCACATCCTTGGGCACATCTTTCTTTTCCTTCTCCCAACCCAGTGCACTTTTCCATATAGACATATGTAACATAAGCGATCATTTCTTTTGGATCGTGTAATGTGGATAAAATCAAATGGTGTAATTAGCACCTCAAGTTAATTCAAGGAAGTCTTGGTCAGTTCGTTTTAGGTTCAGCCAGGTTTTTTGGAGAGAGCAAGAAGCCTTTGCACATCGGGCTCCCTGCGTGGAGCCTGCTGCTCCCTCTGCCTGTGGCTCTGCCTCTCTCTGTGTCTCCCATGAATGAATAAATAAATAAAATCTTTAAAAAAAAAAAAAAAAAGAGAGAGAGAGAGAGAGAGACACCTGGGTGGCTCAGTGGTTGAGAATCTGTGTTTGGCTCAGGGCATGATCCTGGGGTCCCAGGATCGAGTCCCACATCGAGCTCCCTGCATGGAGCCTGCTTCTCCCTCTGCCTGTGTCTCTGCCTCTCTCTCTCTGTGTGTCTCTCATGAATAAATAAATAAAATCTTAAAAAAAAAAAAGAAGAAGAAGAAGCAGCTTCGCTAAGTTACCATCCCAACTGGGTTCTTGATGCTTGCCTTGCCGTGTTTGTGACATTGGAGCTATTCTTAGCGTCATCCTCATTGTTTCTGTCCAAGGAGACTAAGAGAGATATACAGGGAATCATTATCCTGCAGTCTCTTAGCATACCTTTTGAAATGTCTGCTGCAGGTTCAAGATCTTTCCTGATTGTCAGGAAAGAGAACAGGTTAAGCAAGAACCTCACAGACAGTTCATTCATCAGCCTTTTCGCAGGAACACTTGATTTGCTAGTCAAATATGCTTTATGTTATCCCTCCTATATCTGAGGTGCACATAATCTCCAGTTCATTACTGGAAGCATTAAAATCTAGACTGGAAATGTCTTTTCTGTTGGCCTCTTTAATCCTATGGTCTATTTCATGGGAGGGCAACTTTAGGAAATTTTGAGATACTCTAGAGATTAATCCAACTAGAAGTTGGAGAAACAGAAAAATATTGAAAGTGTTCAGTGCTAGGGCTCCTGGCCATGCCACAAAGGGCGGAGGGGATCGATAGAAAAATTCAAATGCTGCCTCTATGTCTCTTGACAAGATTCTCCTAATGGAGTCATATTTTCAAGGGGCTTAAAATTTCCAACAAGTGTCCAATAGCAATATTTCTCAACCCATAATCTACAGGAGCAGCAGCCGTATCCAGGCCCAGGCAGACATGAGGCTTAGGAATTCCTGGCATCCATTCCCACATTTCCAGTAATGTTTATAGATTCAACCTTTTGGAACAGAGCATATTTTAAAGAGCCAATGAAACAAAATGCCATTATTTTCCTTCTTGGAATTTCAAGACCTAAATTTCACATCTGCAGAGCAAAGAGGTGATAGTAGAAAGCTTAATCCCAGCTCCCCCTGGCATGGACTTGGTACAGCCCGCTGCCCCAGAGTGTGGGAGCTGCAGAGAAGCTCACGGAAGGTGGCCTGGTGGTGTGCAGAGAGCAGAGGATCACAGATGCAGGGACTGGGTGTCCATCCCGTTTCCTTTCTTGGTTCCTTCGTCAATTCGCTCATCAGGTATTTGCTGAGCCACATGCCTTCTCTGCGCGGCGGGCTGGACTCCTGGCTCGCTTCCCTGAGCGCCAGCTGTGCCCACTCGTGTGCGTCACGCAATCCTTCTGCACCTTGGTGTCCTCGCCTGTGTAGTAGGGAGGTGCAGGCCCACTCCTCAGGGCTTCCCGAATAATCTAAGGTGCAGGCCCACTCCTCAGGGCTTCCCGAAGTCAGGGCTTGGTAGGGGGCGAGCATTGGGCACCTGGAAAGTTTATTTGTATCAGTTTTATGACTGTGATCCGTGTGCTCCTGTCTAATGGGGAAAGAGTAATATCCCACCAGGATTGAAAGGTGGCTTTTCTCTCGAGAAAATCTCTGGCCTGCATAGAGCTCTGGACTCCACGCGGGTCTAAGCTTCAGGCATCGCAGGCTCTACTGAGGGGGACAGGCGGCCTGCGGAAGCCAGACACAGGGACCGGTCCGGGAGGCACCTTGGCCCTCACACACGTGTGTCCTGCATGCTGCTCTCTGGGGGTGCAGAGCTACGAGGTAACAGTACGACAGACACTAGCTCCATCTGGACCATGTCAGTGAAGCCCCAAACTTCCCTCCACCTGTGCTGGCCCACACCCCCAATCTTTTCCTAGTGATACATCCTTAGCTCCTTTCCCCGGAGCAGCTCACATCCCAGGAACAGTGACGTTACTAGAAGAGAGCAAATGCATGAACGCTCCCTTCTGAGAGCCTTGTCATGATGGACGTCATTTGGGGTTCTGCTTCCTTGTGGGCTCTTGGCATCTCGTGAGGTTGGGTGGCTGTCCATGAGGGTTCAGCGGTCGCTTGGCATCCTGAGGTCTCAGGGCAGGGGCAGCACTGGTGGCCCTAGCCACTGACACGACACGGCTTCTCCAGCAGAGCGGGTTTGCACAGAGTGACCTGGAGGTGGGGCGCCTGATTTCCCCGGACACCTTGGGGTGTAGGTCAGGGTGAGGTTGCACTGGAGCTCCGATGCCCTACACAGAAAAACGATCTGCTGTGAAAGCAGGTTGCTATAGCTCGCCCTCTTCATGGGGAACAGATACACTCACGTGGTAGGTGTGTACAAATTCCCCTGATATGATGGGTCATGTTGTCGTAGGGAAACTGGATTAGGGCCACCTGGGTGGCTCAGTGGTTCAGCATCTGCCTTTGTCTTGGGTCGTGATCCAGGGGTCCTGGGATCAAGTCCTACACTGGGCTCCCCACAGAGAGCCTGCTTCTCTGCTTATGTCTCTGCCTCTCTCTCTGTGTGTCTCTCATGAATAAATAAATAAATAAAATCTTTTTTTGAAAAGAAAAAAAATATACTGTGCTGAAGTTACACAGAAGGAAACACTGAATGCTCAGTGACATGGAGCTTTAGAACTCTATGTTAATATGTATAAAGTGAGCGTGTATTATCAAAATGGCAACAGGAAACACAACTTATTGTGAGAATGAAATTCTTGCTCCAACCCCCATTATCCTAATGAAATAATTGTTTTTGTAACAGTTTTCAATCATGTAAAGCTTATTAGGAGTGCACATGTCCTAAAATATCAGAGGTACCAAAATGACCTGACTCCTGCATGTGCGTTACAAGGCAAATTTAGGCACCACGACAGTGTGGGGACAACAGTGTGTCCGGCTCTCTGGACATAGAAGGGCCTAAGTTGTACTCCGTTTCCACTCACCATGGCCAAGGGCAAGCTACCAGCATGACCCCACTGGCCTCAGACTTGGAAGGAGATGCGTAGCCACGTGCCACTGTATAATAGTGTTTCCGCCATCCTTGAGCAACCAGACCTTTATGTATAATGTCAAGCATGTAGACAGAAGGAAAAGGTAGTGAGATAATTAGGAAGGGTTGAGTGATGAGTATTTACTGCCTTTGCTTTTAATTCATTCAGTTGTATCATCCATTTCATCTGTAACAATGGCTGTGTTTTAACAACTGACTCACAAAATTCCTGAGGTGTAACAACCCTGTCTCCTGGGCTGGACTGAGTCCCTGAGCATGAGGGTCTTGTTTGCTGGGCGGGCGGTCTGGACCCCTTCTTCACTGCACTGGCTGCACAGGGGCTGCGTTTGGAAGGCTCCAGGCACCTAAAAGGCCTCATTAATCCATTTCTGGCAGCGAGTAGGCTCTTTCCTCATTATGGATTACACAGGATCGCCACCTAGTGATGCAAAGGGGATTGTGTGGGTTTAAGGCTGAGGCTAAGATAGAGTCGGGAAAATGGCTGTTGCTCCTGACTGTTCTTCTGTGATGGTTTTCGGGTCTACACTGCGGTAGAGCGTAGAGGCAGCAATCTCGTCTACACTGTGGTAAGAGCGTAGAGGCAGCAGTCTCGTCTACACTGCGGTAGAGCGTAGAGGCAGCAGTCTCGTCTACACTGTGGTAGAGCGTAGAGGCAGCAGTCTCGTCTACACTGCGGTAGAGCGTAGAGGCAGCAGTCTCGTCTACACTGCGGTAGAGCGTAGAGGCAGCAGTCTTGTCCTGGCACAGGCTTCCTGTGCTCCGCGCCACATCTGACAGTAGGGCGTTTGTGGAGAGCGCGCTGCAAAGCGTCCTAAGAATTAGAAAAAGGACCTGGACCATTGCCTGAATCTCCTTTTTGAACAGATGGAGACATGATCTTTAAAGTAAGGGGAAGCGACCTACCCAAGTCGCCTGCCAGCCGGTGGCCGAGCTGGGCTCGAACCCTTCCCTGCTGCGCACCGTCCCTCCACGAGAAGGTGCAGACTGAGGCCGCTCGGTGTCCCCGGGCCTGGTGCCAGATCCAGGGGCTACAGTGCTGAGCACGACGAGGCCCAGGCCCTGCCCCCGTGGCACCTGCTGTCCCAGGAGGGTGTCGGCTGGATGATGCCCAAGCCTCCAGGCCGCGCCGCTCCCCCACTCTGAGCAGCTGGGGGCCGCCCGGGTCGCCGCCGGGGTTGGAAGGCAAACCGGAGGCCGAGCAGGGATGAGCAGTGTCCACTGGCGGCTGAGCGCAGGCCAGGCCAAGGGAAGGCAAGTGAGCGTGGCTGGAGCTCCGGGAGCCTCGTGCACCTGCCACTGCGCCATCTAGGGAGGAGACCGGCAGGAAGCCCCAGGATCGTGCGACAGTCACTTCTGGAGTGTTGGGAGGTGAAATGAAGCAGCGCCGGTGAACACGCCCCGTGCACCCCCTTGCCCGGGGCAGCCACCGCCCTAGGCACCAGCGAGGGGTCCCCGATGACCTCCCCCTGTCGGCACACACCAGAAGGGGGGAAGCCGGCCCAGCGTGGGAGCGAGGCAGCAGCGACTTCTCTAACCGGCTGCCCTCCTGGGGCAGTTGCACTCCTGTCGGGTCACAGGGGACGTTTAAACAAGGAGGAGCCAGGGGCGCCTGGGGGTTCAGCTGCCTTCTGCTCAGGTCATGGTCTGGGAGTCCGGGGATCCCCCGTCGGGCTCCCCGCTCGGTGCAGGGTCTGCTTCTCCCTCTCCCTCTGCCCCGCCTCCCTGCTGCTCTCTTTCCCTCTCTCTCTCTCTCTCAAATATATAAATAAATCAAATCTTAAAGTAAACAGGGAAGAGCCAGATCGCGGTGACCTCGGGGTCGGGTGTCTAAACAGACGGTTCTCTAATGCAAGACGCAGAGCTGGGGATCCCTGGGTGGCTCAGCAGTTTAGCGCCTGCCTTCGGCCCAGGGCGTGATCCTGGAGTCCTGGGATCGAGTCCCACGTCGGGCTCCCTGCATGGAGCCTGCTTCTCCCTCTGCCCGTGTCTCTGCCTCCCTCTGTGTCTCTCATGAATAAATAAATAAAATCTTAAAAAAAAAAAAAAAAAAGATGCAGAGCTGCTCCCTGGCAAACAGCCTCATCTCGAACTCTGCCTGGGCTTTCCCTGCTCCTGAAACATGGAGAACTGGGAACCCTGTTTAGCCAAGTGATAAGTCACCAGATGGCTTTACATGGTGGCAGCTGTCCGGGGCTGGGACGACCAGGGCCTACAAGGGAACCCACATCCCCCAGTAATCCCTGAGATTTTATTTTGATTGGCTTGACTCTGATTTACCCTAAGGAGGTATCCTCTGATGCGTTGGGACCAAACACCGTGCAATGGCTGTGTTCTCACAGGTGTTTAAATAGCCCCTCCCCGCTCCGTGTCCTCCTCCACCTGCCCTGGTTCCAGACATCCAGCGCCTGCAGCAAAGCAGACTGAGTCACTCAGAGAACAGCAGTGAGCTGCCGAGCCACAGGGGTCTACGTCATTTACTTCTTTTTTTTTTAAAGCAGATCTTTTTGAGAATTTATATACTATTAAATCAACCCATTTAAAGTACCATTTAATAGTTTCTTTTTCTTTTTCTTTTTCTTTTTTTTTTTAAGATTTTATTTATTTATTCGTGGTAGACACAGAGAGAGACAGAGACACAAGCAGGCTCCATGCAGGGAGCCCTACATCCGACTTGATCCCGGGTCTCCAGGATCATACCCTGGGCCAAAGGCGGTGCCAAATCGCTGAGCCACCCGAGCTGCCCCCATTCAATAGTTTCTAGTGCAGAGTTGTACAACCATGTTTATAATCTAATTTTTTAAAGATTCTATTTATTTATTTATTCATGAGACACAGAGAGAGAGAGAGAGAGAGAGGTGGAGACATACGCAGAGGAAGAGACAGGCTCCCTGCAGGGAGCCTGATGGAGGACTTGATCCCAGGACCCCGGGATCATGCCTGTAATCTATTTTTTAAATCTGTTTTTAAGTAAACTCTACACCCAACATGGGGCTCACATTCATGACCCCGAGATTAAGAGTCGCATGCTCTACTGACTGAGCCAGCCAGGCACACCCATCATAATCTAAATTTAGAATTTTCATCATCTCCAAGAAAGACCTCCTTCTCCTAACCCTCAGCCCCAGCCCTAGGGAACCACTGATCTACTTTCTTTCATTATAGACTAGCTTTCTCTGGATATTTCATATAAACAGAATTATCCTTGTGTTAAATTTACTCCTATGTAGTATATTCTTTTGTATGTACTGTACATAGAATTGTTTAATCTTGCTGGACTTGTTTACTGGTTCTCATAGTTATTTAGTGTATTTCTTAGGTTTTTCTATATGCAGGGTCATCTCATCTGCAGATAGAGGTATTTTTACTTCTTTTCCAGTCTGAATGCCTTTTATTCTTCTTGACTGGCTACAGCTCCCAGTGCAGTATTGAACAGAAGCGGTGAGAGCTGACATCCCTGTTTCGTTGCTGATCTTAGGGGCAAGCATTATCCTCTAAAGATGTAAGCTAGGGGTACTTGAAAGGGGGGATGTCTTAACCCCAACCAGGGCTCATAAAGAAAGGTAGGAAAGTACCAGTGTGGCCTGTGGCAGGACCTGAGGCTGGAAGCCAGTTGGGGCCACACCTGGCAGGACCCATGAAGGCTCTTGGTCCATGAGCAGGGAAGAAGCTGTTAGGATCTTTAATGGAGAGTGAAGTGAACTAATAGACATTGAGGTGGGGGAGCCCAGAAAAGAAGCAACTGGCAGCAAAGACAGGAAGGAGGAAGAACTGCCAGGGGCGATGGGGAAAAGAGCCAGGGGGTGACTCCCAGGATTGCTGTAGGAAGGACAGTGCTACATTTCCGAGGGTCATCCTATCTTCTCCCCACTAAGAGGCCCTCCTGGCCCCTTTCCCTGGAGACTACACCTAAGTCCCAATACTCTTGGGCCCAGATGCCTCATCAACCTGCACTAATGTTGGTAGGTCTCCCCCCTACCAGAGAGGCCAGATCTCCACCTGTGAGTAATTGGGGAGAGTGTGTGTGTACCCTCCCAACCCTGTGCCCTGGAATTACCAGGCTGGAGGCTTTCCTCGCTCCCAGGGTATTCTGATGCACACCCCTCCTCTCCACACCCCCCCTCCTTGTTGCTGGGAAATCAGATGACTTCTGGTATCCAGGCTAATGGCTCTTATTAACCAAATGCTGACACATCCCTAATATATAGGTTGCTTAATTAAAAGCCTGCTTGCCTGGCCAGCTTTCGGAGAAGCAAGCACTTCTTGAGCAGGGAATGGGGATTTCCAATAGACTAGGGAGGAAATGATGTCATGCTAATGATCTATAAGATGCCTTTCCTCTATGATGAAAGAAAAGTGCTTGGTGGTAGGTGGGAAGGTGGGGACAGGGGCTGACCTAAGAAGAATGGAGCCTGAGGAACCTTGCATTTGCTACCCCATCCCCCAGGCAGCCCTCTGAAACCCCACCCCTGACAGGAACAGTCCTACCCCCCAGCTGGCAGCCAGTACCTACCCCCCCGCAAAAGATACTCTGATCTAAGTTGCTCATCAGCACCCCGTTAGCATCTCTTATCATGAGACCTCAGCAAAGACGGAGCGGCTCTGGCCTCCTGAGACCACAGCTCAAAGCTGGGTATGTATTTCCCCTCCAGAACTCAGGCTGGAAGAAAGATCCTCCCTTCCCCTCTTCCTGCCACAGGTGTGAACAGACCTGGCCTAACAGCCAGCCCCACCGAGTTGAGTATAGCCCAGTTTCTCCTAGAGAAATCGTAAGCCTGTTTCTTTTGTGAGCAAATGAATGTAGGCTTTTCCTTGTTTTGTTCTTAAGCAAAGTGGGAAAGAAAATGTTTTCTATTCCCCTTTTTATTTTTTCTAAATGCCTTGTATGAGAACATATTTAACAAATAGTTGTTTCAGATACAAGTTTAAAGATCTCTTGAGGTGGCTCAGTCGGTTGGGCATCTGCTTTTGGCTTGGGTCACGATCCCGGGGGCCGGAGATTGAGTCCCAGATCAGGCTTCCTGCTCAGCTGGGAGCCTGCTTCTCCCTCTCCCCCCTGCTCGTGCTCTCGCTCACTAGCTTTCACTCTCAAATAAATAAAATCTTAAAAAGTAAGAAAGAGGAAGGATCTCTCAAGCTGCAGTTCTGTGCTTTTCAGACAATGTCTGAATGGATCCTGGAGGCAGTATAGTGTGTGGAAAGAGTATATTTAGAGCTCGAAGACTAGGATAAGGGGCCTAGTGCTGGAGATGGTTTTGATGACCACGATGAGGACGGGGAGGTGCTACTGGGCATCCAGAGGGTAGAGGCCAGGGATGCTGCTCGACACCCTGCGGTGTGTAGGACAGCCCCTCCACAGGGAATTATCAGCACTGCTGACCCTGGGGGCCAGTAGTGCTGAGATGAGAAATTGCTGTGGTTAAACTCTCGCACAAGAATATTCAAAGCAGCGTTTTAATTTTTTTCGCAATGCTAGAGACTGAAATCCTCCCAAATGAGCATCAACAGTGGACTGCGTAAGTAAACTGTAACATAGTCATGCCCTGGAAGAGTGTAAGGCCATGAGGACACATGGCACCTGGGGGGCTCAGCAAGCTAAGCCTCCGACTCTCAATTTTGGCTCAGGTCATGAGCTCAGGGTTGTGAGATCCAGCCCCACCCACATTGGGTTCTGCGCTGGGCGTTGAACTTGCTGATGATTCTTTCTCTCTCTCTCCCCACCCCTGTCCTTCTTAAAAAAAAGAACATGATTCTTTTTATACAATTAAAAAAACAGGCCAACTGGGGCACCTAGGCGGCTCAGTGGATTGAGCGTCTGCCTTTGGCTCAGGTCACGATCCCAGGGTCCTGGGATCGAGTCCTGCATCTGGCTCCTGGCTGCCTGAGGAGCCTGCTTCTCCCTCCCCCTCTGCCGGCCGCTCCCCCCAGCTTGTACACTCTCTTAAATAAATAAATAAATAAATAAATAAATAAATAAATAAATAAATAAAATCTTTAAAAAAAACAGGCAAATTATGTGTACTGTTTAGGGATACTTGTGTGTGTGTGGTAAACCCACAAAAGCGGAATTATTAATACAAAATGCAGGGTGGTGTTTGATTCTGGGAAGGCTTGCTGTTGGGGAGAGGCACCTACAGGCTTCTGTGGCCCTGGTAAAAGTTCGGTTTCTGAAGTTGGGGGTGGGGCTATTTTTATTCTCAAAGTTTGGGGAGTGGTGTATCATCTAAGGATGGAGCCGGAATGTGACCCGGAGCAGGCCAGAGCTGGTCCCCGTGCCCCAGACCACTACATGGTGCTGCCTTCTGCTAGGTCCCGTCTCTCATCTGCCTCCACTCTCTCCACAGCGTCCGGAGACAAACGACCAGCCGGCCTCCCCCAGCAGGGGGCAGACCCAAGCCCCAGCCCAAGCCTAAGCCTCAGGTGCCACAGTGCAAGGCTCTGTATGCCTATGATGCTCAGGACACAGATGAACTCAGCTTCAATGCCAATGACATTATCGATATTATCAAAGAAGGTAAGTGCGTGGCTGGCTGGCTCGGAGAGCCTCCTAGAAAACATTCGATCACATTGCTATAAGAACTAGTTTAAACACAAAGAGTTCAGTTATAGGCTCCTCTAACTGAAACTTGTAGCAGGAGTCTAGCCTTCAGGCTCAGTTTGAACAAGGCTCTAACTTCTTTTTTTTTTTTTTTTTTTAATACTTCTTTCAGCTCTGCCTTCTTTGTGTTTGCTCCTTTCTTGGGCTGTTTTCCCTTATGCAGCAAAATGGCTGCATCAGTTCCAGCAAACAGATCAAACTGTCTGAAATCTACTTTGTCTTTGAAATTTCTCTTGGCCATTAGACAAAAGTCCTAGGTTTTACTCTGATTAGACGAAATTAGTCATGTGCCTATCCCTGAATCTCTGTAGCAAGATAAGGCTATACCTGAAGTAGGTTAGGTGTGGCAGGGACTTCTGTAGGAAAGAGTTAGGACTATCCCACCCAAACTTGATGTCCTCTTCACACGGAAGGTAGATGGAATGGAAGCCAGGGAGGACCTATGACATCTGTTATAATAGCAATCTGTGAGCTTGGCTGAATGCTTTACTAATTTGGTAGAGAAGATAAGTTAGAATATAATAAACATATGACCAAACATTTGTCCTTTGGAAGTATTTTTTAAAAGATGACTTCTGGAATGCCTGAGTGGCATAGTCGTTGAGTGTTGACTCTTGGTTTCATCTCAACATGATCTCAGGGTCATGGGATGGAGCCCCGTGTTGGGCTCAGCGGGGAGTCTGCTTGGGAGTCTCTCTCTCCCTTTCCCCCTCCCTGCCACACTCTCTCTCTCTAAAGTAAATAAAACTAAATAATAATAATAGGGATCCCTGGGTGGCTCAGCAGTTGAGCCCCTGCCTTCAGCCCAGGGTGTGATCCTGGAGACCCGGGATCGAGTCCCACGTCAGGCTCCCTGCATGGAGCCTGCTTCTCCCTCTGCCTGTGTCTCTGCCTCTCTCTCTCTCTGTGTCTCTCGTGAATAAATAAATAAAATCTTAAAAAATAATAATAATAACAATAATAAACTCCTTAGAATGTTAAAAAAGCACCATGAAGGAAATGGCATTTGTGGTGAGGAATGGGGAGAGAGACAGATAAGCCAGAGGCTAGAGAAAGCAGGTCATTTTAGGAAGATGAGCCGATGCTCAACTCAGCCGCGTGGCAGGATCCCCCAGGTGATGTCACAGGAGGCGAGATGAAGCTAGGAGTGGCCCTGAATGTCAGGCTCGAGAGGACTCGTGGACAGTGCGGAGCCATCCATCATGAGCAGAACAAGGACAGCATGTGAGGGAAGTGGGCCTTGGTGAGTTTAGCCTTCAAGAAGAGGTGCCAAGGACAGACAGTCCTGAGAATGGTGTTTTTAACCAATTCCGTCATCACCTGGGCTCACTCAGGAGATGTGTATGTCCCTGGACCGACATCCTTCTAATCGGCCTCTAGGGATTATTTTGACCTCCTTTAGCCATCTAGTTTGCTATAGGCTTAATATTTTAGCCATTTAGTTTTTTTTTTTTTAAGATTTTATTTATTTATTCATGAGAGACACACAGAGAGAGAGAGAGAGAGAGGCAGAGACACAGGCAGAGGGAGAGAGAGAGGCAGAGACACAGGCAGAGGGAGAAGCAGGCTCCATGCAGGGAGCCCGATGTGGAACTCGATCCCGGGACTCCAGGATCATGCCCTGGGCTGAAAGCAGGCGCTAAACCACTGAGCCACTCAGGGATCCCCTATTTTAGCCATTTAGTATCCTTCCTAGAAAGTGTTGGAGTAAAAATAAAAGTTGGAATAAATGCTTAGTAAACACAAATGAGTTTTTATCACCAGCTCTGTTCAGCAAAAATATTGGAGATGACCAATTACCCAGTAGCTGAAGTTAGCTAAAGAAGCTTTACAATATGCATTCACTGAACCTCAATGACAGACATTTTTATTGTAGATAATGATGCAGTAGTGTAATATGCTTATTGACATAGAAAAATGTTCATGGGAAAAAGGCTATAGACTGTGGACTTTAGTCTCATTTTTATAAAAATATAAAACAAATGGCTGAGTGTATGTATACACATATTCACATGTGGTCTCCTTGAGTGTTGAATTTTGAGTATTGCTTTCTTTTATTTCTCAATATTTCAGATTTTTCCAGAAATAACATGTATTTTGGTTATAAATCGAAGTAATTACGTATTTGTGTAAAATGCCGAGTCCTTGAAGTTCTCAGAAAATGCTATAAATTGTTACTGTAATTTATGTAGTGCAGTGTGAGTACATGAATAGACATATAAATAAATGGGACAGAACAGAATCCAGAAACAGACCCATGTGTATACAGGTGTTTAATACAGGATAAATGTGGCATTTGAAATCAGGGGAAAGAAGAGACAGTGACTTTCTATTTGGAAAATAAAATAAAGTTAGAGCTCTATCTCATACACAAAATAAATATCAGATGAATTAAAGATATATAACTGAATTATAAAAATCCTAGAAGGAAATAAATAAAATCTTTAAATAAAAAAAAAATCCTAGAAGGAAACCTAGAATATTGTATTAATCTTTGAGGAGGGAAAGTCTTCCTGTGGAGGACATTAAACCCCCAAACCATAGAAGATTTAAACCTCATCAAAAGGTGAAATCAAAATCTTCTGTATGGTGACTTGCACCAGACACCAAGTTAAATGATAAAAAACAGACTGGGAGGAAATGTTTTCCACATCTAAATAGCTCCTGCACATGAACAGTGAGAAACAGTCTGGTCTGAAAGTGGACCAAGGCTACTGAGGCAATGCAGGCCAGAGCCTCCCTGCTCACCAGGGGGATGGAAAAAGACTCCACCTGGGGCTCCAGCAAAAGACTAAGTCATGATTCAGTCCACGTTCCCTTATCCAAAACTTTTTTTTTTTTTTTAAGATTTTGTTTATTTATTCATGAGAGACACAGAGAGGCAGAGACACAGGCAGAGGGAGAAGCAGGCTCTATTAGCAGGGAGCCTGATGTGAGACTCAATCCCGGGACTCCAGGATCACGCCCTAGGCTGAAGGCAGGGGCTCCACCGCTGAGCCACCCAGGTGTCCCCCCTTATCCAAATCTTTAAGGTAAATGAGTTTGAGAGATCAGAGATGGTTAGATAGTCAATAATAGGGTGTGTATGTGTAATATATCATATACATCATATCATAAATTAGGACACCCCTTATGGTTCCCAGGGCAACGTCCTGCGTCAAACCTAGTATCTCTGCTGAGCAACATGATGAGCATTCACACTCTGGGAGGAGATCTCATAAATTCACATCAGTTCAGGTCAAGTGTTGCCATCCAGTGAATTTATAGACCTTTTAAGAACTTTTTCAGAACTTTCTGGATTTTGTCATTGCAAATAAAGGGTGGACTATAATATCTGTGGTAAGTCCGGGAGAAAGATACCTTCTTTCAGAGTTTACTGCTAGAATCGACTTTTGTGGAGGAAATATAAAGTTATGTATCAAAATTTTAAAATCCCCATGTCAAAATAATTACTTGGATTTTATATTTAATCCCTTCCACCAAGATAAATCCCAAATACATAAATATGTAAATATATAAAATAGGAGTTCTAGACCTAAGTATGGGGGAAGCTTCTTTTTTTAATAATATCAGTGTGGTAAAGGATGTACAAAAGTGATAGAAAAATCAAGAAGCTGTAAAATAATAGATCATTTGATTCAATACTTACCTGTTAAGATATAATTAAAAATGGGAGGAGGGGCACCTGTGGGGTCAAAGGAATATTTGCAACTCATAGGACAAATTCACTAATATATAAAGAATTCCTAATCAGTAAGATAAAGCCCAATAGCTGTTAGAGAAATAGGCAAATGACAGGAATTCATGCAGCTATTAGAAGAGCATATGGAAACTATATCCTGATATGAAATGATCTATAGTATGTATTATTAAAGTTAAAAATAGGGACGCCTTGGTGGCTCAGCGGTTAAGCATCTGGGGTCCCGGGATCGAGTCCCACGTTGGGCTCCCTGCACGGAGCCTGCTTCTCCCTCTGCCTGTGTCTCTGCCTCTCTCTCTCTCTCTCTCTCTCTGTGTCTCTCATGAAGACACAGCCCATGTTCCCTTATCCAAATCTTTTTATATGATTTATAAATATAAATAAACTCTTTTAAAAAAATAAAATATAAAAAAAACTAAAAATGAGATAGACATGGAAAGACAGTATCTAGTAAGTATTGAAAAGCATGATGCAGAATAGTAAGAGTGGCCGGTTTCTGTTTAAAATGAGCCTGAGTGTGGTTATAATCACAGCAGAGGGTCTGGAAGGATGAAGACCCCGTACTCATTACGGTGGAGGGAGGGCCTGGGAGATGTTGCAGATCAGGTTCTCCCAGCAACTTTGGCGCTGGAGGAAGGCGTGGGAAGGATGTGGTGGGGAAAAGTGGGGACAGGGCTGGGGGCCATCCCCCACCACCCTGGGCCCCAAGGGAGCCAACAGCCTCCAGCTGACAGCAAAGCCGCACATGGGAGCAGCAAGTTCTTCCTTGAACTGGGCCCTGAGTGCGAGGTGTGTGTCTGCTGTCGGGGAGGGGTTACTTTTTACAACAAACTCTTTCATGTAAAAGAAAATAAAGGGGACACCTGGGTGGCTCAGTGGGTTGTGTCTGTCTTTGGCTCAGCTCATGATCCCGGGGTCCCTGCTCAGTGGAGCGTCTGCTTCGCCCCTCCCCGCCACTCATGCTCTCGCCCACTCTCAAATGAAGAAAAATCTTTTTTTTTTTTGAAGATTTTATTTATTTATCCATGAGAGACACAGAGAGAGAAAGAGAGAGGCAGGGACACAGGCAGAGGGAGAAGCAGGCTCCATGCACCGGGAGCCCGATGTGGGACTCGATCCCAGGAACCCCAGGATCGCACCTCGGGCCAAAGGTGGCACTAAACTGCTGAGCCACCTGGGCGTCCCAAGAAAAATCTTTTTTAAAAAATAATTAAAAAAAAAAAAAAGAAAATAGGGCAGCCCGAGTGGCTCAGCGGTTTAGCACTGCCTTCAGCCCAGAGTGATTCTGGGGACCCGGGATCGAGTCCCATATCGGGCTCCCTGCATAGAGCCTGCTTCTCCCTCTGCCTGTCTGTCTCTCTCTCTCTCTATTCTCTGTGTCTCTCATGAATAAGTAAAATCTTAAAAAAAAAAAAGAAAAGAAAAGAAAAAAGAAAAGAAAGAAGGAAAAAGGACGCAGATGGAGCCAAACCACCTTTGCCCATGTGACGCACCCGCAGGAGCAGAGTGTGCAGCCCAGGCGAGACTGCCTTGCCCACCCTCACTCTCGCCGTCTCTGTCTCCTGCAGATCCTTCTGGCTGGTGGACGGGTCGACTACGAGGCAAGCAGGGCCTGTTCCCCAACAACTATGTGACCAAGATCTGAGGCGCGCAGAGACTCTGACGCACGGGTGAAGGAGCTCCAGGCAGGGAAGGGGACATTCGGGGCTCTCTCTCTGATCCATAGCGAGCAGTTGCTTCCTTCTCCAAGGCCTAGAGTTCTTCTGGCACCTTCCCCATGGAGGACATTGAAAAGCTGGGTTGGGGACAAGGAGTGTCACTCCATAAACGATCCTAAAAGGTAGCCTATTCCTAGGAGCCCAGGAGGGCAAAACAACCACCTACTAAGATTTATTTATTGTATTTAAACCTGGTGAGAGGACAGGCGAGGGCCACCCAGACCTTGTTGGCTCTGTCACAGCAGCAGCCCGCTCGCTCACCAGGCCCAGGGAACGGCTGGAGGCGGCCGCTGACAAGTGCCTTTAGTCAAAGAGCACATTTCTCCCATCCTTCTTTTCCTTCCCCGACACACACATTCCTCTCTGCCACTTTCCCTCAGGGAGGACCTGCCCTCCGCAGGCTGGGCTTGGCGTGAGTGGGCACTTGCCGTGCACATGCCGAGGGCCGGCGTGGCCGGCGGAGCCCACGGGCGCAGAGGGGCGCTGGTCCCCACTTCGCCAGGACCGTCGCGTTGCCGGGCTGAGCGGGGGCCGGGGGCTGGGCTGTTGGCCTTGCTTACTCTGGGTCTTCAGTTGGAATGTGGCTGGCCCATGTTGGTTTTGTGTTTCGTGCTGTACCTATTACAAGAAGGATCTCTTTTTTTCAAGCTGTACATTTATAAAAACAGATCATATACTGTATATATAAAAATCTTAAGATGGTAGAAACATGTATGAATGTACTAAGTAGTATTCCACTGTACTTATTCATAAGGTAGGTTTTATTACAAGACTCCCACCAGGTACTTACAAATGTGCACTACTCCTTTTCAACTATAGAATCAGTGTTACTGCTTTCTAGCCCAGCCCCTGCAGACCCTCCCCAGCTCTTTCCCTGTAGGTAATTTCCTCTGTCCCCTGTGTCCCTCCCCCTACCTCCTAAATAAATAAAGGAATCAGTGAACCACCTGCTCCTTTGTGACATTTGTTACAGGTTGAATTGTGTCTCTCAACCCTCCTCCCCCCCAAAAAAGATACGTTGAAGCCCTAACCCCTAGGCCCCGCAATATGACCTTATTTGGAAATAGAGTCTTTACAGAGATAAAATGAAGTCATTGGGGTAGGCCCTTCTCCAATATACCTGGTGTTCTGGTGAAGGCACTTGGACTCGGCACGGACAGAGGAGCCAAGATGAGCTTCCCTCGCAGCCCTCAGAAGGAACGCAGATCTTGAACTTCAGGCTTCCGCAGCTGGGAGACGACACATCTCTGCCCCCCCAGTGTGGCACTTTGTGAAGGGAGCCTGGCAGGCCAGTGCATCATTCAGGACAGAAATAGGGAGAAGTTGGAAACGGGACCATCGGTGAGGCAGTGGTCCTCGGAGGGAGACTGTCACTTCTCTGCCTCTTCTCCTCCTTGCCTTAGCCTTTCTGAAGCTATTAGGAAAGTAGGGTTTGACCCTTTTAGTCATTCCAAGATTCCCGAGCCCAAGGGGAAAAATCATCAAGGGTTACAAATGAGGGAAAAATAGTATCTGAACTTGGAACAAAGTAAGCCACTTAATTGTGTGTGTTCAAGAACAGAACAGTAACACCCAATGTTTAAAGCCTGTTTTGGTTCCAAGGCGCCTGGGTGGCTGAGTCCTGAGTCGGGTGCACAGCCAGCCGACTCTTGATTTCGTCTCCGGTCATGATCTCAGAGTCGTGAGATTGAGCCCCATGTCAGGCTCTGTGCTGAGCACAGTCTGCTTGTCCCTCCCCCTCTGCTGCCCCTGCCCTCCCCCAAACTCTTTCTCTAAAATAAATAAAATTTAAGAAAAAATAAAACCATTTGGGGCCGAATGACAGGACAACCTGAATTAAGCATAGGTTATTTTGAAAAGGTCTCTCTTGAGGTTAAGTGTTAACTCAGGCTGTGGAGGAACCAAGGTGGCCTTGGGCAGTGGAAGGAATCACTTGTGAAATTCCTTAAATAAAAATGTGTTCATAAAAAAGGATGAGATCATGCCACTTGAGACAACAGGGATAGACCTAGAGGGTACGATGCTAAGTGAAATAAGGCTGAGAAAGACAAATACCATGTGATCCCATTCGTAAGTACAATCTAGGAAAAAAAAAGAATGAACAAAAAACAGAATCAGATTTATAAATACAGAGAACTGGTGGTTGGCAGAGGGGAGGGGGTCGGGGGAAGGGCAAAATGGGTGAGGGGGCATGGGAGATCGAGGCTTCTGGTCATGGAATGAGTCCCTTATCGGAATAGAAGGCACAGTGTAGGGAATACAGTCAGTGACACTGTAACAGTGATGTGAGGAGACAGAGGGTAGCTCCACTTGTGAACACAGCAGAACGTATCAAATTGTCAAATCCCTGAGTTGTATGCCTGAAACTACTGAGGCATTGTGTGCCAGCTACACTCAGAACAAAAATTATTGGCTTTACCTAGTTTTCCTAATGTTATGCATTAAAAAAAAAAAAAAAAAACTCCCTGAGGGAAAAAATCAGTCTCGGCTGCTTTTAATTTAATGACTGGCCTTTAATCTGACGTGTAACTGGGACCCCTCAGGCTCTAGGTGACAGCACAGACACTGAGTCTAACATCCACAAAGGCAGCAAGAACAGCCCCAGTCCTGCCCCCATGTACCCCACCTACTGCCAGGCAGGAAGTCTGCTTCTCCCTCTCCCTCAGCCCTTCCCCAAACTCATTCTCTCTCAGATCTGAAAAAAATCAAAAAAAAAAAACAAAAAAAAAAAACACAAAGAACATTCCTTGCAAAGTCCACACACCATGTCCACTCATATTCTAGTGGCCAGAACTTACTCACATGGCCTCACTGCCAGGGAAGCTGGGAGTCTCTTGCTGGGAGAATTAGCCTCCCAGAGAGCAGCTTGCCAGGGCACCAGGGAGAGATCTTCCCCTTCAGGCATGTCTCCTTCCAGGCAGCGATGTCCACAAGAACAAGAGCGAGACAACCCGGCCACCACGTAATCCTGTAACTGCCCACGTAACTGATGATCTCGCTGGCTTGCGTGCCACAGAGCGAGGCTTACAGAAAATCCCAATTTTTTCTCTTCTGGACTCCCTCCAGACTCCGCAGACCTCCCGAGTGGAGCTGGGCAGACTAAGGGCCCCTGCCTCTACTTGCTGCTTTTAGCATGGTCTCAGGAATGCAGTACGCACAGGACGCATCTTCAGTGGAGAACCTAATGATGTTCCTGGTACCCTTCACTTTTATGGTCAGAGAGCGGAAGCCATTCTGCAACATCTGCTCGCTCCCTTTCCTGCCTCGTGTTGGGTCTCTCCCGAGGCCTAGCTGGCCTTCACAGCTGCTCCTGAACTTAGGAGTTTCACTCTTACCAGTTACTTCACACCTTTCCATCCTCCAGTCCTGTACCTGCCCCCTCTGACAGGCATGGCCTAGGCTAAGACCACTTAGCAATGAAAGGCTCAGTACAGTTCACTACCTTGCCCAAGGTCACGGAGCTTGTAAGTAGAGGAACCATCATTTGACCCTTGATCTGACCCCAAGGCCCATGCTTTTCATTTTTGTCTTCAATCCAGCTAGTACCAAGGAGTTTGATAGGCTAATGTCAACCTTTCAATTTCCAATTCTCTTTTTCTCAAAAAGCAAGAATCAACAATTTTTTTAAAAAGGAAGAAAACCTCACAAATAGGACTCAATAGCTTTAAATTTGCAAACTCCTTCGATGGGCAAGCACGGTGTCTAACATATCTTTGAATGCCCAGAGTCCGTCTCTTTCCAAGATCCTTCAACTAATAGCCACTAACACTGGGGCATATCCAGACACTGCTCAGGGCTGGCCATATCTTACCCAGTACTTCAGCACTATGAGGGAGATGCTCTTAGCCCCATTTTACAGAAACAGCTCCACACAGCTGTCAAGTTGACTCAAACCCATGGAATCCAGCTTCAGGATGTGTGCTCTTCAAACTGTGGTTACATCATCTCATTTTCGAATTCGGTGTTTTTATGATATTATGATTCCTACTTTTACAGCTTCTCTCACATTTATAACACTTTACTTTTGGGTGCCTGCCGTGGCACATAAGGAAGTATCTTAAAGGTCTTTTTTTTATGACATCCTGGAAGTATGAATTTCCTGAGTCAGTGTATTTAATATTTAACTAAGCAAAATATGCAATAAGCTATAAAATATTCCCACAAAACCCATCCCCTTCTTGATGAGAAGTTGGAGCACACACATCCCTGGGAAATAACTTTGCTTTTCAGAGCCAGGAAAGCTCCCTGCGTGGTCTCACTTCATTACTATTCACATGTGTGACCCAAGTCAGTGTAAGGGTGCCATGGGAACAAGCCTCACTCAACAAGGGATACTTAGAAAACCTTACACCAGGACTTCAATATATACAGATTCCTGGTTCCTCCAAGTGCTCAGCACTTGCATAGGTGGCCCAGACCTGCCTAGGGAGAGAGGTGGGGAGCGAGCCCTCGCTGGAGCCACCCAGGCTCTCCTCCTGGGACAGTCACAAGCCACAGGTGAGTCACAGAACCAGCACCTGCAGACCTCACTGTCACACAGAAGGCAGCTTTTATCACACTCTCCCTTGGGGGAAGGCGGAGTTAGTTTACTGCAAAGCTTCAGAGCCTTTATGAATCTTAATGTGAGTTTGCAATGTTTCCCAAATGTATTTGACTAGCTGCTCCTTTCTCTCAAAAAGCAATTAACATGTATTGAACTAATACTTTGGGAAGTTGTTGCCATAAGGCACTCATTTATGACTGAGAATGCATTCCCCCTTAGAGAATAATGGTTTTTTTGTTTTGTTTTGTTTTGTTTTTATTTATTCATGAGAGAGTCCGAGAGAGAGAGAGAGAGAGAGAGAGAGAGAGAGAGAGAGAGAGGGAGGGAGAGAGAGAGGCAGAGACACAGGCAGAGGGAGAAGCAGGCTCCATGCAGGGAGCCTGACGTGGGACTTGATCCCAGGACTCCAGGATCACACCCTGGGCTGAAGGCGGCGCTAAACCTCTGAGCCACCCGGGCTGCCGGAGAATGTCAAATGTGATTGACTGCCTGCCAAAAAATAAGTAACAAACAATAACCTATGACATTAGCTTAAATAGGAAAATGCATTCCAACCTTCAACTCTAACAAGGTGTTGCAGGCCATTTTCGTTATCCAATGTTGGCCTTTAGGACGACGTTCCTGGTCCCCACTGTGCCTTTGAGACAGAGACACATTATGAGGGTTCCTCCTTGCAATTCAGGTTGCCCTCACTCCAGTGAGCCAGGTGTTCCTGTATAGGATAAGATAGTTGAGTAGGTTCTAGAAAGACAATTGTCATGGTTATCCTCCCATTTTCAATTCATGCTATTCATAATATCTCAAAAAAGAAGTTAGAGTAAGCTTCTGCTGACTTTATTCAGTATAAAACACAAATAAATACACACAGGATACCTTAAGAAAAATTAATAGCTTTATTTTTCCTCAATATACACTTAGAAAATAGGTCTAAGAAAATTTTTCATGAAATAGACCAGAGGACTATATACAAAGTGAAGAGTTCCAAATCAGTAAGACAAAGTGCACGGACGAAGCATTCTCCCCCCAGGGCCACGGCAGCCTACGACCGTCCCATCAGAGGCGAGGCAAGCTCTTGGATGGCTTTTGAGTTCAGCTGAGGAATTGTGCTGATCTTCAGGAGTTTGCTGCTTGCATACTTATTCTTGATGGCCTGCAGAAGTCATCTGTGATTAGGTCACACATCAGGACCCCCACCTTATACCTCATTCCTAGTCTAACTCCCAAGTACATAAGGGCCAGACCCACAATCTCCAATTGAAGATGCCGCATCACTGAAGCCAGCAAATAGTCTGAGGTCATAATGTCTGGCACCTGACAATTTCCTTCTGTGCCCAGCAACAGATAGAGCCCAGCTGGTAGCACAGGTGGTGGAGGCATAAACGATGTCAAGGTCCAAGGAGGAGGCTTTCTCTCCTATGTGGCCAGAGGGGTGGGAGGTGGGAGCCGTGTTTGTCATACCTAAGTACCATCAGGACATAACAGGTCTGCCAGGATGGGAGCAGTAACTGGCAATAAAAGCAAGTGGCAACCAGTGCTCAGCAGATCCCAGACAACACCCTCAGGCCTGAAAACACGTTCCACTTCCACGGTGTGCTGAGCTATGCAGAAAGCTCACGCAAGGAAGTGAATCAGGTTGTGAGGACACTTGGCACAGATGCTGGCTCTTTGTCACCAGATCCCTAGTGATTTTCTGTCACACAAGCACAGGACAGCACCCAATCTGTCTGACTCCACAGATATCCCGGGAAGCTCTCTGAATAGATTTCTTGCCCCTCCTCCTCCTTCATCATGCTTGCAATTCAGGTGCCTTCTGGTCATTGTCCCAAAAGGTCCCGAACAGGGGTCCTGAATACCCCAGCCTTCCACAGGGCCCTTCGGGGTGTTCCAGATGTCATGGTGAGCACCTCCCCTGACTCCTGAGTGCTGTCCCCAGGATGCAAGGATGAGCATGGCTAAACGCACTGAATGCCTGGCTGGCTGCCTACACTGGGCCTGGACACAGCCTAGCTACCGTGTTTTAAAGAAAGTCTGCTTTTGGGGTATATCAGTATGCTCCATCCCCTGCTGTACTGAAAAAGAGTTTGTGCTAAAACAGATTCTCACATATGCCAGTATTACATGAAAACACAAACACATACATACACATACCCTCATTCACAAAACCCATAATCTAATGCTTTCCACAGTTTAGGAAGGAGTACTTACGATGAATTTCGTTAAGTTTTCATTGACTTTCACTACATTTTTGGCCATGTGCTGCATGACTTCCAATAGTTCATTCTCTGTGTATCCAGTATAATACTGCTGCTTTAAGTTCTGGAACACAACGCAAAGAGTAGGGGCAAGATAAAGGCTTCACTTCTTTAGAAAAGCACGGCTTATACATGCTGACATCACTTATCACTTACATAAAAGCTGTAAAACTATATTCTTACCTTTTGAAAATTCAGTAACAGCCCTAAACACTATCATGCTGCCAGCAAAGCAGCCAGTAAATGCCAGATGACTTTGGCTCTGAGCGAGACTAAAGGAAGACGATGTACAGCTTCAGCTAAATCAAGTGTCAAAGGTCCTATATCATTTTTTAAGAAGGTTGCACAGGTATGTAGGCTCCTCCAAGTAACAAAACTTGCATGCTAACCTCTATCACCACACTGAAAAGGGATGGAAAGTAGGACAGAGTAAAAACAAAACCCAACAAAGGAATGCCTGCTTCACAGGAATGGCAGAACCTGGGACTAGCAGTTCTCACGTGTTACCCACCCCTCATCAAAGCCCTACTGGGCAGTGGCTGGTGGGGAGCTCAAGAGTCCAGATATCCATACTGTCAGGGAAAGAGGTTCAGAACTAAGAAATATGGGCCACAAGTGGCAGTCAAATCTATGAAATTCAGAAGAACTAAGATTACCTGGAATTCTTGTTTGGCCCTGTGTACGTAAGCACTGGAGAACAGAGAAGCCTCTACCCCCAGCCTTGTGACCTAGGCTCCCAGAGAACAAAAATCAAGCAACAGGATAGTTCCTGTTTGATAATAAGACCTATCACCTATGTGTAAAGTGTGTAAGTGTCTGTAGCCTGACTTTATTTCAGTTCTGTGATAAAATTCTAAAGGCTAAAGTACATCTGTGTCATATGCACAATGTAATTGGGAAAATAAATCACAATTTAATCTTAATCTTAAATAGTTTAAAGAAAAAGAATGAAGCAAGAATAGGGGCGCCTGAATGGTTCATTCAGTTAAGCCTCTGCCTTTGGCTCAGATCATGACCCCAGGGTCCAGGGATCCAGCTCCACGTTGGGTTCCCTGCTTAGTGAAGAGTCTGCTTCTGCTTTTCCCTCTACTCCTCTCTCTCACTCACTCTCTCTAATAAATAAAATCTTAAAAAGAAGAAGTAGTAGTAGTAGTAGTAGGAGTAATTCTCAAATAACACAACTTCTGGTCTTTTGAAATCAATTCCCAGAAAACAGGGAGACCTATAGTTAATAGTTTTAGAGCCCAAGGAAGGCAGGTCTAAGAGTAAAGTAATTGAGCTAAAATGAGTCACTGTTATCATATCAGGACCATGTATCATTCATGTACTAGCAGCTTTGTTTTTAATTTCAAAAAATTTCAAATGCACAGAAAAACTGAAATATTATAATGAACGTCTGTTTATCCTTTGTGTAGATTCATTTATATTTAACATTTTGCCACTTTATCATGGTGTCTGCAACTAAATTGCAAATGGTTCAGCAAATATTGTGTATGTATGTATTCACGTACAATTTTTGAACCATTTGAACAGGAGTTGCAGACACCATGACACATCACTTCTAAATGTTTCAGAAACATCCCTAAGAGGTATTTTCCGGGGATCCCTGGGTGGCTCAGCGGTTTAGCGCCTGCCTTCAGCCCAGGGCGTGATCCTGGAGTCCTGGGATAGAGTCCCACATCGGGCTCCCTGTATGGGGCCTGCTTCTCCCTCTGCCTGTGTCTCTGCCTCTCTCTCTCTGTGCGTTTGTCATGAATAAATAAATAAAATCTTCAAAAAAAAAAAAAAAAGAAGTATTTTCCTATCTAGCCACAAATCATTATCACAGAAAAAACATCAACATTTCCACACTATCATCTAGTACATAGTCCATACTCAAATTTCTCCCATAGTTCCAAAAATATCTTCTACAGATTTTCCTTTCTGAATCCAGGCCAACCAAGGTACATGAAGTGTATCTGAATTTTTTTTTTTTAATTTAAAAAAATGACTCCTATTTTCTTGGCTTGACATGACAACTTGTTTGAAGGATCCAGGCCAGTTACTTTTAGAATGTCCCACATTTTGGGGTACCTGGGTGGCTCAGTCAATTGAGCGGCTGCCTTTGGCTTGAGTTGTGATCTCAGGGTCCTAGAATCAAGCCCCACGTCAGGCTCCCTTCTTAGGGGGGTAGTCTGCTTCTCCCTTTCCCTTTGCCCCTCTCCCCTCCTCATGCTCACTCTTTATCTCTCTCTCTCTAATCAATCAATCAAACAATCTTAAAAAAAAAGTGTCCCACATTTTAAATCTCAGTGTTTCCTGACAATTGGATTCATGTCAAACATTTTGGGTATGAATTTCATATAGGCGATCATCTATACATCCTACTGCACCAGAAGACCAGTCAAGTCAAGAGGTCCTACCACCGGTGATGCCAAGCTTGATTACCAGGTTAAGGTGGTAAGTGCCAGACCGCTCTATCACAGAGGCATGGTTTTTCTTCAGAATTACTATAGATCTGTGGGGGGGATATTTTGAGACCATGTGAATCTTGTTCTCCAAAACTATTTCACCTTAAGCATCAGTTGATTCTTGCTTGAATTGGTTATTGCATTAGGAGTTATAATTCGATTTTTTATTTTATTTTATTTATTTATTTGAAAGGGAGGGCAGCCCAGGTGGCTCAGCGATTTAGTGCCGCCTTCAGCCCAGGGTGTGATCCTGGAGACCCAGGATCGAGTCCCACGTCAGGCTCCCTGCATGGAGCCTGCTTCTCCCTCCCATGGATGTGTCTCTGACTCTCTCTCTCTCTCTGTGTGTGTGTGTGTGGGGGGGGGGTGTCTCTCATGAATAAATAAAATGTTTAAAAAAAAAGGGGGGGGAGAGCAAGTAGGGGAAAAGGAGAAGCAGACGCCCCATGGAGCAGAGACCCGGATATGGGGCTCAATCCCAGGACCCTGAGATCAAGACTAGACCTTAATCGACTGAGCCACCCAGGCACCCCTACAATTTGATTTCTAACTCTACCATTCTTTCTGTCTTAATCAGCTGTTATTCTACTGATTTAAGAAAAAAAAAAAAGGCCCCCTCTTCCATTCTTTCTTTTGTAACATTATAAACACATGGATTTATAAAAATGCGTTACAATCTATTACTGTCCCTATTCTTTTTAAAGTTCAGATTTAGGAGCACCTGCGTGACTCACTGGTTGAGCATCTGCCTTCAGCTCAGGTTGTGATCGCGGGGTCCCAGGATTGAGTCCCACACCAGGCTCCCTGTGGGGAGTCTGATTCTTCGTCTACTTATGTCTCTCCCTCTCTCTGTGAATCTTTCATGAATAAATAAAATCTTAAAAGACAAAATTAAATTTAAAAAGAAAAAACCTCAGATTTAGTAAGAGCTCTTTCAAGCCAGTTCCTAATGTCCTTTTTTTTTTTTTTCCCTAATGTCCTTTTAATGTGCCCCATTGATCTTTGAGAATTTGCTTGGTATCTATTACAAATTGATCTAGGCAAAAAACAAGAAAACAAAACAAAACCCACACACACAAAAAAATTGACCTAGGCTCACCTTGTGCTTCCTCTGCCACAGGCCTGATATTAGTGTTTCTCCAGGGATGCCTAGTTCCTAGTGGGTTATGGCATTTAGTATCCAAGATGTGGGCACTACATATGTGCATTGCTACGTGGCTATCATTGTTTCCGGTTCCTGTCATTACTAGTTTACTCATATTTCCAAAACAGATTTAATGTTACAGGGTTTTCCTTTTGTTTTCAATTGTTAATAATATATTATCTCTCTTCTTATGGTGAAAATTTTAGTCTTTGGTAACCTGAATGTTTGCTTTATTCTGTAATATTCATAAAAAGTTTCACAATTATAATAACAGATTATTATTAACAATATATCTCCTAAGTAAACTTTAAACATGTTACATTTTTTAGTTCTTTGATTTGCCTAACCACATACCACTAAGGATGCACAGTTAGAATATTGCCTTTAAAAGTTATTTGAATTAATTCTTCCCTGTGTTCTGTTACCAATTTGATATATAGTGACATTGTTGTTTCTGCTTGATTCCATTTAGAGTTTTGCATCAACACTCATATTGTTCAAAAGCCAAAAAAGTTACATTATATTGTACACAATTACTAAAAAGTTACAACCAGAAGTCCTGTTCTCATCATCAGCTTACTACACTGTTCCCTCTCAATCCCACAGGTATGATTTTCATTAGTTTCTGGTCTACATGTAGTTTTTGAAAAATTAGAAAATACATAAGCACACATACACTCTCTCTCTTATTCCCCTTCTATCTTATATAAAATGTCAAACGTATACACTTGTGTAGAGGAACAGCTCTGCTATGGTGCCCTGGCAATCTTGCGTGTATCCACATAGGGCCACCCAGGCAAAGGCCTGAACCACAGCTTATATTGTCTCGGCAAAATGTTTTGTGATCCTCCTGGAACAGCAGAGGATGGAGGCGTGGGAGGAGCTGCTCCCATTCCCTTCCGGATCTCCCCGCCAAGAGGCTATTACAAAACTGTTTCTTAACACCTGGCTTCTGATGAGGCTTCCATCCTGTCGCTCTTGGGGTACATCTACAGACTATAAGACTGCTTAGTGGCAGTCTAGAATTTGCTCGACCACAGAAGGGTATCCCAGGACTCACACTGCAGTCATCTGGTCCCTTTTTTGGTGTGTGAGATAAGGACCCAGATTGCTGGCAGCTTTGGCTACTTATATGAATCTAAAAGTGGCTCCTTTTATCTTTACTGGCGAAATCAGTCAGGCCTTGGCCTTGCTTTGTCATATATGCTTGACAACTTGTTTGTTTCACTTAACCAAAGATCCCAGAAATGTTAGCACACAAGTCATTGGTGGCCTTCCTCAGTCTTCACAACTCTAAGCACACTTGGTGCCATGACGTGATTACTCAGTCTCCATCTGAAGCATTCCAAGCAGCCTTCTTTTAGGCCTCTGGGTTTTAACAACTGCTTCAAGGATAGTGTTGTGAAAATGCTAAGGCCTTTCATATCAAGAGGGCGGGAAATATAACCTAATTTCTTAACCCAACACTTACCCATTTTCCTTGGCCCAGAATCTTTTGGGACAGGCAGGAAGCAGCCGCTGCCACCTTTGAAGGGTGATAATGCACCATGTCATAGTCGATGAGAGTCAGCTCCATGAAATATTTGGCTAAAGTATGCTGTTCCACATCAACCTACAAAAGAACAGCCAAGGACAATGAGAAGCATGGTTACTATCACCCTCTTGCAAAATCCTAGGTGAAGGCCTAGGAGTTCAAATCCACTCAACTCTCCAGTCCTGCTCAGCAACTGCCCTAATTCCACAGTGTGTTACTAACACAGAGCATGAGGTCTTTTCTCTTAAGAACTGAGAGATATGCATTAGAACTTATTGAAAAGATGTTTCCTATAAATGCCTAAGTTGTCTTTTAATTGGATCAATGTTTCTAGGATAAGACAACAAGCAGCAAAATAAAGTCTGGTATGGACTGGAGGCACTTACCTCCCCAGCTTTTGATGCCCGTCTTAAGAAATGCAGTGGCAAAGGTCGACCCAGCTCAAATTTCAGTTCTTTCAAAATCAGTGTTTCCATTTCTCGGATCTGGGAACTGGTATAAGCATTGTCTGTGATGTAAACGAAGTCTTCAATATTTGGAGAAAACATCTCCTCATACTTGGAAGCCAAGAGCAGAGCTGTAATCCCAACCAGCTGAAGCTTCTTACGAGAAACCAGCTGAACCTAATTGAAGATGAACGTGTCAAAAGTCCTATCTAACGAGAGGACTGGGCCTCTGGGGCTCTGGAAAGTGAGAGGGGACCACATCCCAGAGAAGCACACATCGTCTCTGCTTGCATCCCTCTTACAAGCACAGGTAACCTACACGTTAATACCAAGTACCATCAGGGGCACTTGGCTGGCTCAGTCGGTGGAGTGTGTGACTTGATCTCGGGGTTGTGGGTTTGAGCCCCACATTGGGTATATAGATTATGCCTAAGAACCAATCTCCTGGTCTGTGCTCCAGCCCCGTCATCCCGGCTTGAGTCTGGGTGAAGCCCCACCCGGCATTCAACATGTCTGCCTCAAGATGAGGCCAAGCCCCAAAGCAGGATAAAATAATGGATACCTAGGGATGAGGAAGGGGATCTCTCAAACACTTTCTTAATCCTTACCAAAAGTGCATTCATTATTCAGCCTAAAGAACATTGGAAAAAGATTCAAAGTTGGGGAAAATCACAGTTCATGGTATAAGTGTTTCCCTTAATTTTTTTTTAAGGGGAATTTGCTTTCCTTGCTTCAACTCTTAATGAAAATCTACTTAAAATTAACTACTCTCCTACCCCATGAGGAATGTATAATGTAAACCACTGAATCTATGCTTTCATAGGATTTTGCAGTATCTCAGAGTCATTATTATAATAAACACAATTATTACTGTGAATTTATACCTGAACTGTATCCTAAATGTTGACTTTAATAAATCCTTATCTGCAGGGCTACTGGCTGGTGGATAGCACACTAGTGTGCTTAATGTCTGGCATTTCTTCTAACTGATCAGTGGGGTTTTTTTGTTTTTTTTGTTTTTTTGATCAGTGTTTTGTGTCTGCATTTGATAACTATTTTGATGATCACTTCCACCTCTCAGCTTAATTTCTGACATTCTTCCACTTCAGAGCTTCCGTTCTCAGTACACTCCCCACACATATCCTTCTTAAATAATTCTGCGTCCTCTCTTTTCCCCAGTCATGTCACAGTTGCCTGGAAACTGCAATATTCTCTAGCTAAAATCCTCATTTTTCAGATGAGAAAACTTAACACCAAGGAGTACCAAACTATAAGCTACAGGGAAATCCCGTAAGCAGGCCTGAGAAACCAGTGCCCGCAGGCACCACAGGCTTCCGGTTGACTTTCAGACCTCTTGCTGCTATGTTTCCTTTGAAGAAAGACTGGCCATGCAGCGTTGACCTCCCTGCCCCCAGCACTCCATGGAAGGCTGAGCCAGCAGAAATGCCTAGCACTAGTCAGCGTCACCAGAGGTTGGACACACCTGGCTCCTTCCTCTTCTAGCACCTCAAGTTCCTCGGTTTCTCACAAAGTGGCTTTTGATCTTTTCTTCCAGGTTATCACCCTCTGGTGTTGCATAAATGCAATTACAGTGAGCCACTGGTACAATGTCCCCGAAGCCACACTTACCTGTAAAAATCGGTCCATGAGGGCGATGCACATGTACAGAGTCTCCTGCAGCAGCCTAAACTTGGAGTGGACTTGCACCAGCCAGTCCACCAGGATGGCACGCATGCGTCCGTTTATCTCTCTTCCATCTAAGAAGTGTGGATTTATGGACTGCAGAACCTGTTGGCAGAATTAAAAGTTTAAAAAGCTGACCTCAGGGCAGCCGGGGTGGCTCAGCGGTTTGGTGCCGCCTTCAGCCCAGGGTGAAGATCCTGGAGACTCGGGATCAAGTCCCGCGTCGGGCTCCCTGCATGGAGCCTGCTTCTCCCTCTGCCTGTGTCTCTCTCTCTCTCTCATGAATAAATAAATAAAATCTTAAAAAAAAAAAAAAAAACAGACCTCATTTCCTTCCCAGCTGTGGGTAGATTCCACATTCCATAGTCAAAGCACAAAAGGCGCGCTCACCTCAAGCTGCCGTAGATACTGGTAGATATCCTTAACATAGTCACTGCAGAGCTGAGGGTTTTCCCAGTCCTCTTGATCAATGTCCTCAATTTTGCAGAGCAAGGCATCAGAGAAAGCTTGGCAGAGGTTCTCTTCCTTCATGGAGATCTCCTCCAGGGCCGGCGGAGGACCCTACGTGAACGAATTAAAGTGCACATACCACTACATCGGCAGGAGCCTGAATCGTTAATCATGGCCACATATGCGCAGAGTCAACAGGTTTAAGAGTATCATACGCATTGTTAAAATATGTGAAAGCCAAAACAATAAATTTCACAGTAAGACATGAGGAATTCAAGATGTAGTAGATGAAGTTTTTAGAGATATACTCCTCTGTATACAATCCTCAGATTTTACTCCAAGAGAAAACCAGAAGTCCTCAAGGTGGCCTGAGGGCCTGCATGATCTAGCTTGGCCCTCTTCCTCTGCTGACCTGTCTCCTATTTCTCTCCCCTGGGTTTGCCTCACGGCAGCCTCCCTGACCACAAGAGTGCTCCCTCTTCCAACAATGCTCGCATTTTTGTCCCTGCACCCTCATGGGCAATTCTCTCACCGTCTTCCAGTTTTGTTTAAATGCAACCTTCTCAATTAGGTCTATCCTGACCCCTATTTCAAATTACCATCTGCCACCTATTTCCCCACTTCACACATGTCATTTCTCTGTGTTTATCCCCAGAGAACCTATAACCTTCTAACATATTACAGAGTTTACTATGTATGACGTGTATTATTTTCTATCTCTGCTAGACTGCCAGCTCTATAGAGCTTATAGAGATAGAAGAGGTAGGAAATGATATTTATAAATAAATACATTTACGGGATGCCTGGGTGGCTCAGCAGTTGAGCAGCTGCCTTTGGCCCAAGGCATGATCCCGGAGTCCTGGGATCGAGTCCCACATCGGGCTCCCTGCATGGAGTCTGCTTCTCCCTCTGCCTGTGTCTCTGCCTCTCTTTCTGTCCCTCATGAATAAATAAAATATTTTAAAATAAATAAACAAGTAAATAAATAAATAAATAGATAGATAAATTTACCAATACCTTTATAAATAAATAATACATTTATTTAAACTGATTTTGTCCCCTTCAGCCTCTGAAATACCTATATCATCCCTCACACATAGTAGGCACTCAGTAAATATTTGAGTCAAAGAAACTTAGACACCTGGGTGCAGAAACTCTTAGAGCTGATAGTTCACTTCAGCTGGAGCCTCTTCTCGGAGTATGCAGATTTCCTCTCACAAACTAATTTATTCTAAACTGAGAAACTGGCAATTTAAAAGCAGGAAAGCACATTCTGGCCTATGAATAAAATAGAAGGAAGCAGAAACCAAGGAAGTACACACCCAGTATTTTCTTATGCTGACTGGGTGACTATAAAAAAAAAATCACACAAATTAAAAATTTATAAAGTAAGTTAAAACAAGTGTTTAATAATGAAGTATAAATAACCCATTACTTTTTAAAAGAATAAAAGGTACTTCTCAAAGTAAAACCTAACAAGACTGCAAGGCTATAAAGACTATGGATTAAAGAAATAAAATACAGAAAGAGAAGGCTGTATAATAAACAACAATTTTAATTAACATTAAAGCTCTGTGATGATAGTTTCCAGGCTTAGAGAAGGATGAAAGAGCAGCAGCAAAATATGTATAGTAGTTCAAAACCAACCCTTCCCTCCTACATCAGAGTTCTCCAGCTGAGGGAGGGCCAGAGGAGCAAGAGTCATGCAGGTATACATGCCATTTATTCAACAACTTAAGAACCTCAACGAACTCAGATGAATATGAGCTACTTGGGGCACCAGGGAAAAACCTAGATAAGGTTACCACAGAGGATAGGCTCTTAAGGAAAATGAGTAGGCAAAAGATATGCGCGTACAAAGTCCCAGAGGAAGCCAAGAGATAAAGGCCATTCTGGGAAGCATATGTGATTTGGGATGGCAGGCGCTAGTGTATGATGTGTGAGAAGATGGGCTGGAAAGGTGAGTGAAAACCCAAGTGAGGAGTTTAGATTTTACCCGAAGGGAAGTGAACCCACTAAAGGAAATGAGCAAGAGTGGCGAGAATCAGAGGCACCTGGCTGCCTCAGCTGGTAGAGCAAGCAACTCTTGATCTCGGGGTTGTGGGTTTGAGCCCCATGTTGGGTATAGAAATCACTTAGAATCTTTTTTAAAAAAAAAAGAGTGACTAGAGTCAGATGTGTATTTTAATGAGCACATACAGCTAGGTTAAGTTCAAGGATAAGTTTGTTTCAAGGATAAGCATCATCACTGTCCCCCGGAAGTACAGTCAGTACTGGGTAGCCTGGTTTAAAGAGGCAGAGGTTATAGTCATGTGCCATGTGTACTGCCTTAGTAGCTTGAAATGTTTACCCTGTGTCTATTCTGAAGTATACCTGAGTTTAGCCATATCCCAAAGCCAGCAGGAAAAGACATGGATAATTGCTCTGGCCCTTAATTTAGAATTATTTTTTAAAGATTTTATTTATTTATTTGAGACAGAAAGAGAGCAAGAGTGAGAGCAGGAGTGGTGATGGAGGGGGGTTTGGGGATGGGGGAGGGAGAGGGATAAACATACTCCCCGAGGAGCAGGGAGCCTGATAAGGGGCTTGATCCCAGGACCCTGAGATCATGACCTGAGCCCAAGGCAGATGCTTAACCGAATGCCCAGCCAGGCACCCCTAATTTAGAATTTCTTAAAAGCATTCCTTTTGGGCTCCAAAATAATTTAATTATTATAAAATCCTTCCTAAGACCCCACTGTCTGTGCAGGTAGTAGCCTAAGCCCTACGGGACAATTATGCAATCCTCTGTCCAGTGCCTGCTGCATGCAAGACTAAAAGCTTCATTAGCTAGTTAACCATCACAAACTTTTGAATGACAAAAGTGATCTGAGAATAAAAACCTTCAAGTTAGATTAATGAATGAGTTCTGTTGGTTATCAGAGACAACTGAAAAGTCATATCAGAAATAACAAAGATGTGAGTTTTTGCTGAACTTGAGAGCTCTTGTTTGGTCAGGAGCAGGGTGGAGTCTCTGAGCATAGGCTACTGAAATTCTCCTACTACTACTAAGCTGGGTTTGTTGATAGAATATACTATTATTAATATGCAAACATGTAAGCATTTGTGCAAGTTTTTCGCAACCAGACTTCCTTTTTTTACTAAGTTTATAATAATGTCAATTAAGTGCAACAAGAAAGGACTCCCAGAAAAACTGTTGCTTCCAATTAGATAGCTCATGATTTGTAGCAATAAATGCGTACTTGTACATACAGAGGCACATACACAATTGTAGAAAGGCAAAATCATTCACTGGGAATAGCTTTAGGGAACACAGTGAAATGGAATTTGGAAGGTAGAAAGAGTAGTAAAAATAAAATGACTTTTTCTATTCTATGTACTTGAGGGTTTTTTTTTTTTTTTTTTTTAAGATTTTATTTATTTACTCATGAGAGGCACACAGAGAGAGGCAGAGACACAGACAGAGGGAGAAGCAGGCTCCCCATGGGGAGCCCAATGCAGGACTCATCCCAGGACCTGAGCCAAAGGCAGATACTCAGTGGCAGGCACTCCCCCAACATGTATTTCTGGGTATTTTGCTTTGTTATGACTGTTTCTTGGGTGATTAAAAATAAAAGGCACTCTTTTTTTAAAAAATATGTGACGAGGTGTCCTTATTTCCCTTTTTTTTTAATTTAATTTTTATTTATTTATGATAGTCACACACACAGAGAGAGAGAGAGAGAGAGAGAGAGAGACAGAGACAGAGGGAGAAGCAGCCTCCATGCACCGGGAGCCCGACATGGGATTCGATCCCGAATCTCCAGGATCGCGCCCTGGGCCAAAGGCAGGCGCCAAACCACTGCGCCACCCAGGGATCCCTTATTTCCCTTTTATATGTAGTTTTTGTATTAGGGATGGTTAGCCATAAAACATTCTCCTAGTTGAATAATGACTACTGTTGAGGCACTTTTAGGCAACACGCTTGAGCAGTGAAACTTGATCAAAGGAAAGGGGCTCACAGTGACTACCCAGCTGAATGCAAACAGGCTCATTAAGCAAACTACCTCGAAATAGGCACAGGCCCTAACTGACCAATTACATCCATGCATAGTTTTGAAGATTACCCAAAACGGGAAGATTCCATACATTCCCATACTCCTTCATTCCACCCTATGAACTGTGTCCCCTCACCACAATCTTCTGGCAGACAGTCTCTCCTTTGCTGTCCTGCCCACTGCTCCCTAGTGGTGTATTCAATGACTTTCTCTCTTGTTCTGCTGTGGGTGAATTCTTTTACCACTCACACCGCTGGCCTCCACCCAATTGGGACACCATACATTTGGTGGGCCCCCATTTAATCAGAGCGCCCCACAACTATCACTGAATTTAGTGCTTAGATTAAATCTGTAAATCTAAAACTTCATCTGAATTTCTAGCTCTGACTCCCCAGCACCTCTCCTAAGTCTACATCCATCTCTGCTACAGCCTATTATAATGCATATGATGACATTTCTCCATTTGACTGGGGGCTCCTTGAGGAAAGAGCTGGTAGTTCATTCACCTGATTTCTCCAGTGCCCAGGAAACAAGGGGACTAGTAAAAAAACCTTCTCCTTCCTTTCCCACAAAAACTCAGTGTTTGCCAAAACCAAACTGGTCAGCAAAAAATAACAAAAACACTGTTTTCTCCAAAAATTGCAGGATAATCTGCTTCTGCAAACATCTGTGAATGGCTGAAACCATTTCAAGTTCTCAGCCAGAGTCCTTTGTGATTCAGTTGCTTCATACGGTACAAAGAATAAGACTTGCCCCTAGTTTTGCAGAGTATAGTAAGTGGATTTGGCTGGGAACATCTGCTTTCATGAGCACAGGGCTTATAAATTTTCCAGGGCTCATTGCTGCTAGAACCCTGTGCTCAACTGGTATTTCCACATCTCCAGGGACCAGCTATAAAGGAGCAGCAATGACTGCAGATAGAACAGATGACAAAGTAAAAGCCATATGGCTGAGCAGAGCCAAGCAAGCAGAGGGTCTCATCTGTCAGGATGAGGAGCTCTCCCTAAACTGTGGATCTCTTCTGTCCTGCATTTCTCAGAGAAAAGAATATTTGTTTTTTTTTTTGTTTTGTTTTTTTTAAGATTTTATTTATTTATTCATGAGAGACACAGAGAAAGAGAGAGAGAGGCAGAGACACAGGCAGAGGGAGAAGCAGGCTCCATGCAGGAAACCCAGCACAGGACTCGATCCTGAGACTCCAGGACCACGCCCTGGGCCGAAAGCAGGCGCCAAACCGCTGAGCCAGCCAGGGATCCCCCAGAAAAGCATATTTGAATTGGAAGTAATTATTGTTCATTAATCCCTGATGTCTTCTAAAATGAGCAGCACAGTTCAGCCATGGAAGTGATATTTATATGAACGGAGTTACAGGTCCATAACTCTTTATCTCAAACACTGTGGCCTCAATTTTATCAGGAAGCCAAAGCAAAGAGTCACCAAGGAAATGCAGAGTTAATTCAGAAAGAGTGGAGTTGCAGAAGTCACAGGAGGAAATCTCTCCTTTGTTTTGTTCATAACATTTTTGGTTCTTTTTTGTTTTTTGGGGTTTTTTTCTTCTTTTTTTTCTTCTAATATGTCTTTTTCCCTTCCTCTCTGATTGGAAGGGTAATATATACTTAGAGTGAAAAATCCAAAAATTTTAAAGAAGAAAATGAATCTTATGCCCAACATAATACTCAAAAATAACTACCATCAAATTTTGCATATAAACGCACACTTTTAGGGACACCTGGGTGGCTCAGTCAGTTAAGTATCTGACTCTTGATTTCGACTCTTGATTTCGGCCAGGTCAGGATCTCAGGGTTGTAAGATCAAGCTCTACAATGGGTGTGGAGCCTGCTTAAGATCCTCTCTTCCTCTGCTCCTCCTCCCCTCAAAGAAAATGCACACTTTACACACTTTTAAAAGCAAATCAGAGGAGCCTGGGTGGCTCGGTCAGTTAAGCATCCAACTCTTGATTTCGGCTCAGGTCGTGACATCTCAGGATCATGGAATCAAGCTCTGCACTGGGCATGGAGTCTGCTTAAGATTCTCTCTCTCTCTCTGCCCTCCCTCCTCCATCCCCTGCCTCCTCCCACCCCACATACAATCTCTCTCAGAAAAATTAATAAACAAATAATCTTTAAAAAAAGAAAACAAAAGGAAATTTGGGGTTGTACTGCATCTATTGTGTTATAATCTGATTTTTCCACTAATGTAACATGCATTTTGACATCTTTCTACTAAAGCATGATATTAATAGTCAATGTATTTCACTAAATGGATTTAAGCTGCTCTGATAATTCTACTATGGGTATTTACTCAAAGAAGATGAAATATACTGGGATCCCTGGGTGGCGCAGCGGTTTGGCGCCTGCCTTTGGCCCAGGGCGCGATCCTGGAGACCCGGGATCGAATCCCACGTCGGGCTCCCGGTGCATGGAGCCTGCTTCTCCTTCTGCCTATGTCTCTGCCTCTCTCTCTCTCTCTCTCTGTGTGACTATCATAAATAAATAAAAAAATTTAAAAAAAAAAAAAAAAAAAGAAGATGAAATATACTAATTTGAGAAGATATATGCACCCCTATGTTTACTGCAACATCATTTACAATGGCCAAGATATGGAAGCAACCCGAGCATCCATCCACAGGTGATAGATGTGGTGTGTGTGTATGTGTATAATGGAATATTACTTAGCCTCTAAAAAAAAGAAGAATGAAATGTTGCCATTTGCAACAACATGGATGGATCTAGAGGGTCTAATGCTAAACAAAATAAGCCAGACAGAGAAAGACAAACACCATACAATTTCACTCATAAGCAGATTTTATGAAGCAAACAATTAAAAAAAAGAGAAGGGCACCTGGCTGGCTCAGTCAGAAAAGCATGTGACTCTTGACCTCAGGGTTGTGAGTTCAAGCCCCATGTTGGGTGTAGAGATTACATACCTAAACAAACAAACTTAAAAAAAAAAAAAGAAGAAGAAGAAGAAGAAGAGGAGACAAACCGAAAAATAAAAAATCAGGCTCTTAAATATAGAGAACAAACCAGTGGTTGCCATAGGGGAGTTGGGTAGAGGGAATGCTGAATTCGGTTAAGGGGATTAAGGGTATACTTATCATGGTGAGCAGTGATTGATGGACAGGATTGCTGTACTATGTGGAACACATGAAACATAACACTGTATGTTAATTATACTTGAATTTAAATAGATAGCTTTAACCAATTTTCTAATATTTCTCTATTATATAAGAGATATTCATTGCAGCACTATTTAAAAATCCCTGGTGTGCCTCTAATAATTTTCTCAGGATAAATTTTAAAACCAGATTTGCTGGGTATGGAGAATAACCTTTTGAAATACACTGCCAAATCACTTTCCGGACATGTAGCAGGAACCACAGTCACCCGTATCAAATGTTGCATAAGGGTCAAGAGGTCAGAGCTGTGCTTCTCTGTCTGCCTGTGTCTCTCCCTCTCATGAATAAATAATAACATCTTAAAAAAACAAACAAACAAACATACAAGAGGTTAGAGCTGAAAAGCTGCTTTGGGTTTGGCATTCAGGATATCACTAGAAACCTCCAAGGAAAGGCTCGTGAAAGGAAGGTCAATCTTCAGGATTGTGAGCTTTAGCTTTAGTTCTTCATTGGACGCACTGTCCTGGCTTTAGAACAGCAACATGCGTGCAACCATCACCTGTAAGTAGAAAGCTCCCAAGTCCGCCCTCTCCTTCAGATGTTGTTGGCGTATTTCTGACTGCCATTCCCCGTGGGTGTTTGTTACCTCAACAAATCTAAAGCCAAGTGAGATGTTGTCCCCAGAACCACCTCCCTTTCCTGACTTTCCCATTTCTTTACCTTACTGAATAAATGGTTTCTTAAATATACAAGTGCTTAAGGGTCTTCTTCTTCCTCTGCAAATAACACAGCCCAATAATTCCTTATAATACAGGAGGCTGTCCCTGGAAGGAGTTGGTACACCCCAACACATTCCATGTTGTTTCTAGCACCTTTATAGATAGGGGTATATGGATGAGTGCTTAGGGGAGATCCAGGCTAGTTCAAGACCCTCATCAGCTCCTGCTTGGACAACTGCAATACGTCCTAATTTATGGCCCTCCCATGGCCAGCCTACACAGCTTTCATCATTTCCCACCTTCTCAAACTTTCTACAGGCTCCTCATTGCCTAATGGGATAAAATCCGAATTCCAAAGCCTTCAAATCCAACTGTGACCTTCTCGACTTCTATGTTCTGCTTATTCACACAAACCTTCTGATCCAGCTTAGGTGTTCTGACTCCTTCTCCAGAGGACAAGATTATAAGCTTATTTCTGGGGCATCCCTGGGTGGCTCAGCGGTTTAGCTCCTGCCTTGGGCCCAGGGTGTGATCCTGGAGACCTGGGATCGAGTTCCACATTGGGCTCCCTGCGTGGAGCCTGCTTCTCCCTCTGCCTGTGTCTCTGCCTTTCTCTCTCTCTGTGTGTAGTCTCTCATGAATAAGTAAATAAAATCTTAAAAAAAAAAAAAAAAAAAAAAGCTTATTTCTGCTTTGGTGCCTTGATTCCTATTGTGCTTTGTTCCACCAAAAAAGTGCTCTTTCCTGTCAGCATCATCTCTAACCTTAAAAATCCTACTCATTCCATGAAGTTTCCCCCAACCACTCCATCCCTTAGTGTTCTCTCCTCCCATAGAAGTATGTTCTGAAGGATGGTGCTTCCATCTACTCCAGACATTTGATGCTCAATCATCCATTGCCCAGGGGCATCTGGCATCATTCCCCAGAACTACTAATTTCAGGTACATAGGCCCCTTCCGGATAGTCTCCTCAAGGCAAGAAATCTCTTCAGCAGCCTTAACACTACTGGGTGTGTATAGTAAGTGCTCAATATATATATTTCTTGAATATGTCCAATGTGCTATTTTGAAAATTTTCAAACTATGTTATGGATATTATTAATGTAATTATATATATTATATTATATATAATATATAATTAATATATTATATATAATATATATTATATATTAAATAAATAAATGTACATACATACACACACACATACACATACAGAGAAAGAGCTGGAAAGATCAAGGTAGTTATTATTATATTCTCAGCACAATAGTGCCTGTCCTATAATTACAGGCCAATAGGTCCATTAGCATTCTAATTCCAGTTGAGCTAACCAGTCACAGACCCACAATTTATCAACACAGAATTTGGGCATTACCTTACCTATACTACATGAACTGTGAGATTCCCCAGGCTTCATTGGCAAGTTCATTCTTATAATGGATCATAAAACCTACCACATTTCACTCTGAGAACACTAAATTTATTTGAGTACCAAGGTGATTAACTTTGTTATTCAAAGTTAAAGCATTATAGTAAGGTATCATCATTAAAAGGATGCGTATGTTCAATTTGTACACTGCTGTTTTCAAAGTAGAGCTCTAGTTATGAATATTCTACAAAAGTTGAGGTGATTGGGCACCTGGGTGGTTCATTCAGTTAAATAGATGCTTTTAGCTCAGGTCATGAGCTATCAGGTCCTGGGATCCCATGCAATCAGGTCCTGGGATCGAGCCCTGTGCTGGATCCCCTGTTCAACAGGGAGTTTGCCTCTCTCTCTCCCTCTGCCCCTCCCCCTGTTCACAATCTCTCTCTCTGTCTCTCAAATAAATTAATAAAATCTTAAAAAAAAAAAAAAAAAAAAGGTTGCAGCAATGATAAAGGCACCCCTGCAGTCTAGCCAAAAACAAGCTACTTTGTACGTTCGTAAATACAAAGCATCCTACCTTTGGAGCCAACATTTCCATCTGTACTGGTTTCACAGAAGCAGTAGGTTTCAGTTGTTTGTTGACATTTGTTTTGGTGAGTTGAACAGGTATTTTGGTGTTCTGAGCTTTCTACAAGGAAAAGAAATGTAAATAGGGCAAGACAGCCAGTGTTGCTCTTCAGAGCTATACACAATCAGCCTAGTGTGCACATGTACGGTCCTCATGGCTGTTACCTTAGCTACTTGTGTGGCTCTGGTTGTAACTCTATTTCCAATTTCTTCTAAAACTGCCCGTCTGATTGTCACATGACTTTTAGCTTTAGAATTAACTCCAGTGTCAACATTCTCCAAATCAGTGGACACCTAAAAAAAACAGAGAGTTAATGACAAATTGAGACAACATACACTACTCTGCTAATGTCTGATACCCAAATGTAGAATTTGGGAAGGTGAATATGCAGTGACCTATTTGTGAGAGGGAAAAGATACATTTTTTACAAAGTTTAAAAATACCATTTGTGATTGATCATGTCACTTGAAATTAGGCAAATCACTTATCTACTTTATCTGTAAAATAAATAATCCCATCCTTTAGAGTGGCTCAGTCAGTTAAGAATCCTACTCAGCCCGGGTGGCTCAGCGGTTTGGTGCCCCCTTCAGCCAAGGGCATGATCCTGGAGACCCGGGATCGAGTCCCACGTCGGGCTTCTTGTGTGGAGCCTGCTTCTCCCTCTGCCTGTGTCTCTGCCTCTCTCCCTCTCTCTCTCATGAATAGATAAAATCTTAAAAAAAAGAATCCTACTCATGATTTCACCTCATGTCCTGCTCTCTGGGTTGTGAGATCCAGCCAGACCTCCCCACCCCCCTCCCCCACCCCACTCTGTGCTGGGTAGATTCTACTGTTTAAGATTCTCTCTCCCTCTGCCTCTCTACCTTACATGCAAGCTCTCACTAACAGCAAAACTTTTCTTTAGAGAGATTAATAACAAGTACAATTAATACACTATTTAAATGCTAATCCTATAGTAGGTCCAGATGTTTAAAACCTAAACTAGCTTTGATTCTTATGCCATTCTACAAAGAAGAAGTGCTCCTAGACACATGATATTTAGAGATAATGCCTTTTAAAATGAGGTTGCCATTGCATGGATTCTCTTATAAGTAGATGTTTAGGGCACTGAGGTTGTGAGTAAAATCATATTTTTATTTGTTATAATATTGTGCTGTTATCGTTTTCACAGGTAAAATAGTTTTACTCTCAAATTCAGAAAGTTGAAATGATATGAAATAAAAAAATTATAAGTTGTCCTTAACATACTTTAGACAGAATATGCTTAGAAACAGAGCCTGCTAGAAAAAAAAAACAACAATTCATATAAAAAAGTTTATTATAGCAGTGATAAACATTTCATGAGGAAAAAAACTGCATGTCCTACCCCTGAGAACTGTGGGTCCTAATGCTTAAAAAAAAAAATCTCTCAGTGGGGTGTGAGTGGATCTACAGGGATAGACAGAATGGACCTACCAGGGTAGGCCGAGGGGCAAGGGAAAATTCAAGCCTTCCCTGAACAGAAAGAATTTGACAATGAAAGAACTTTATGGGACGGATGAGACAAAAATTACTTGTCAGTTCAACTTAGATCCTTAATACTCAATGTGTACAACTTATTAGGATTCTCAAAAGCACACTGTTGAGGTTTTTTTTCCAGCAGTAACTGCCAATTTTAAAAAGTGTTTGAGGCAGCCCGGGTGGCCCAGCGGGTTTAGCGCTGCCTTCGGATGTGATCCTGGAGACCTGGGATCGAGTCCCACGTTGGGCTCCCTGCATGGGGCCTGCTTCTCCCTCTGCCTGTGTCTCTGCCCCTCTCTCTGTTGTCTCTCATGAATAAATAAATAAAATCTTTTTTAAAAAAAAAAATAAAAAGTGTTTGAAATGTTAATGCTTATGGGTTGAAGCCTTTAAACTAATCTTAGTTTAAAGCCATCTGGAGAGGAAAACTGGCAGCTTTTAAACTAGCCTTACAGCCAGGAGGATGGAACTCAGGTGTGTCAGGGCCCTCTATTTTTTTCAGCAAAGGAAAAGTAGACTTAGATACAAATCAAGCCCACAGGCAATAAACAAAAACAAAAACATTCAAAACACCATTAACACTTGGGAGTTTTTGCAAAAATGAAACAAACTACAGAACATGGAAGACTCCTAACTCTGGGAAACGAACTAGGTAGGTAGGGGTGGTGGAAGGGGAGGAGGGCGGGGGGTGGGGGTGACTGGGTGGCGGGCACTGAGGGGGGCACTTGACGGGATGAGCACTGGGTGTTGTTATTCTGTATGTTGGCAAATTGAACACCAATAAAAAATAAATTTATTATCAAAAAAAAAAGAAGAAACAAACTAATCTGGACCCTTCTTTATCTCTGCCCTACTGTCCCCAATTATATGCAAAATATCAGTTATATGCAAAATATCAATTATATGCAAATCAATTATATGCAAAAAAAGAAGAAACAAACTAATCTGGACCTTTATCTCTGCCCTACTGTCCCCAATTATATGCAAAATATCAATTATATGCAAAATATCAATTATATGCAAATCAATTATATGCAAAAAAAAGAAGAAACAAACTAATCTGGACCCATCTTTATCTCTGCCCTACTGTCCCCAATTATATGCAAAAATCTCTATTACCCTTGATTAAAGAAATTATTTTTTTTTTCAAGTGACAAACGCATATGTTAGTGAACTTAGCCTGGAAGACTTCGTGGGCAGAAATAAATGGGAAACGTGTGCAAGGCGAAATGTGAAAAACCCGAAAAGCAGCCACGCCTGTTGCCCAATCGGAACCGTTTACTACTTAAGCGTCTCTTGCAGGCCTCCCCCCTCCGCCCCCGCCCCCGCGCCACCCCTTAGCTGGCCAGGAGTCCCACAGAGCCCTCTGGCAACAAAGAGCGCTCGGGGGTCGCTCGCGGGGCCCAAGGGCAGCGCTGCAGAGGCTCACTTGACAGCTGCCGCCTCCCTGGGCCGCCTACACCGTCCTCACCCCCCGCCGGAGGAAGCGGGGCCCCGGCGCGGACGCCGCCAAGAGGGCAGCCGACCGGGGCGCAGGGGGGCGGGCAGAAGCCGAGAGCCGGGCCCGTTGGGACCAAGAGGCCCCGCGCAGAGGGAGGGGGAGGCCGGAGGCGCGGCCCGAGCCCCCCGCGGCCCGGCCGGGCGCACTCACCGTCGGGCGTCGGAGCAGCGCCATGTGCGAAGGAAGGAAGGGGCAGGCAGGGAGGCCAGCCCGGCCCGGGAGGACACCAGCTGCCGCGCCGCCGCCGGCCCGCACTCCCGCCCGCACTCCGGCCCGCACCGCTGGGGCCCTGCGCGAGGTCGCCGGTGACGGGATTCAAATGCCGCGCCGCTCGCGCCCCCATTGGGCGGCCGGCCCCGCGCCGTGCTCTTCCTATTGGCCAGGCGGCGGGCAGCCCCGCAGGCCGATTGGCGGGGTTTTCAAGACCCGTTTGGTTGTCATGACAACGAGTTGTGTGGTTTCTTTTTTTCCGCCTACTGCTTTTTCGTTTTTTCTTAAGATTTTATTTATTTATTCACGAGAGACAAGAGAGAGAGACAGAGACAGAGAGACAGAGGGAAGCAGGCTCCATGCAGGGAGCCCGACGTGGGACTCGATCCCGGGTCTCCAGGATCACGCCCTGGGCTGAAGGCGGCGCTAAACCGCTGAGCCACCCGGGCTGCCCCAATTTTTTTCTTTTTCTTTTTCTTTTTCTTTTTCTTTTTCTTTCTTTTTCTTTTTCTTTTTCTTTTTCTTTCTTTTTCTCTTTCTCTTTTTCTTTTTCTTTTTCTTTTTCTCTTTTTCTTTTTCTTTTTCTTTTTCTTTTTCTTTTCCTTTTTTTCTTTTCCTTTTCCTTTTCCTTTTTCTTTTTTTCTTTCTTTTTCTTTTTTTCTTTCTTTTTTTTTCTTTCTTTTTCTTTTTCCTTTTCCTTTACCTTTTCCTTTCTTTTTCTTTTTCTTTTCCTTTTCCTTTTTCTTTTTTTCTTTCTTCCTTTCTTCTTTCTTTCTTTCCTATCTTTCCTTTCTTTCTATTTTTTATTTTTTTTAAAATCTCGGCCTCTAAGATCAGCAAAAATGAAATGTCTCCCCGAGGAATCAGACGTAGGACGCATTCTCTGAATTTTGAGTAGGTCTCACCTAAGAAGGTGTCTCCACGTTTGTACAGGCTGGACGGAAGTTGCTTCTAGGGAACACCTTGGAAAGGAACACCTTGGAAATGCCACTTCTTTTAGTTTAATTGTATTTTTTATTTAATTTTATTTATTCATGAGAGACACAGGCAGAGGGAGAAGCAGGCTCCATGCAGGAGCCCGACGTGGGCCTCGACCCCGGGTCCCCAGGATCACACCCTGGGCTGGGCCTAAGGCAGGCGCTGAACCGCTGAGCCCCCCGGGGATCTCGGAAAAGCCACTTCTGACCTTTATTCCTCTTCCGGAAACTGCGGGTTGGGGTTTCGGTTGGGTCTGCTTGGGTGTGGGGGGGAGACGCCTCTGAGCGGTTCTGGGGCAACCCCGTTAGGTGGTTGAGACTCAAACGTGTGCCAGAGGAGTGGGAATTGAGGCGTTTACTCAAAAGCTAAGGCTCCCAAGGAGAGGAATTAATAAAAAGGTAAATGTGATTTGTGTGGTTCATGATTCATGTAAGCCCTCCAGGGTATTACCTGCATCTCGCACATTTTCCCGTGTGTATTATGGTCGGTGCTCAGTAAATACTCCTCGAATAAACGACCCTATGACGTGTAGAGACTTTAAAATGAGAAAGAAGGTGTGATACGGACTTGGGCAGAAGAGTGGGAAGATCAGGGTCAAGGCCAAGGCCGGGAAAGAGGAAAGGAAAACAAGGGAGAGGAAAAGTCCAACTCCTCCAGTAGAGGCAGTGGCATGACAGTGGCTATCAGCCTCCGCCTAAGAATTTGAGGAAGCTTTCCCATTTCTACCAATTTTTACCACTGTTAGTGGGGATACTAAAGGGCCTTGAAGGAAGTTAAGTAATCTGGGTTAAACTCTGCCCTTGCTCTTCCATCTGACGTCTCTAAACCTGTTTCCTCTTCTGTAAAACCTTAATATTTGCAGCTACTATCTGGCTTGGAAAGATTTCAGTTTATCCATTGACTGATTACTGAAAATTAGGTATCCAGTGAAAACGTCTTAGGAAGGAAAAACAGATGTATAGTGTACTGAGGTTGTGAGTAAAATTGTATTTTTGTTATAATATTGTGACGTTATTAAAAGCTATGAAAGTAAAAAAAAAAAAAGCTATGAAAGTAACAATCCTCACCCACTCACAGGGCTTTGTAAATAGGAATGTTGTGAATGGCAAAGTGTTTTTATTAACTACTTGACATTATCAAAATTGAATAATTTAATCCATATTAGATTGTATTTTCATTAAAAATGGAATATTTCTTTTGTATCCTTCACTGCAACTAACCTGAAACTTTACAAATAAACTTTTTGATTCAACCTTTTGTTTAATGCATTGTAGTCTTTTTTTTTTTTTTCTTTTTTTTTTCAAGCAATCTCTACACTCATGGGGCTTGAACTCAGGACCTGGAGATAAAGAGTCACAACTCTACCAACTGAGCCAGTCAGGTGCCCCGAGTTCTCCATTTCCTGTTCTATTCTGTCTCAGGTGACATTTATTGATCACACTTCCTATATACTAATTTACATAAATTTTCTTGTTGAATCCTCAACAATCTTTATAAAGTAGGTAGTATTATCCCAAATGTTTTGTCATTTTTATTGAGGTATAATTGTTTTTTTTTAAGATTTTATTTATTTATTCATGAGAGACACCGAGAGAGAGGCAGAGACACAGGCAGAGGGAGAAGCAGGCTCCATGCAAGGAGCCTGATGTGGGGACTCAATCCTGGGACCCCAGGATCACGATCTGAGCCAAAGGCAGACACGTAACTGCTGAGCCACCCAGGCATCCCTTATTGAGGTTTAATTGACATATAACATTAGTTTCGGATACACAACATAATGATTAGATATTTGTATATATTGCAAATTGATCAAATAAATCTAACATCCATCATGTATTATCCCAACTTGACAGATGAAGAAACTAAGGCCCAGAATGGTTAAATGTCTCGGGTGCAATCATAGTGCTTCTGAGTTTCAAAGCTGGGATTTCTATTCCAATCTGATTCCAAAGACTGTGCTCTTTCCACTGTATTTACCATTGTCACAGTATTTACATTTGGCAGAAAGAGTGGGAAAAGATTAAAACAGTCATTGAAGGAAATCAAATATTAACCAAAACTAAATTTCTTAAAGGCCAGTGGTCCTTTAGAGTATGGTAAAATTCCACATGATCAATTCACTTTAATTTCTTGGTCAAGTACTGCTTTGAAAGATGTACACATGAACTCCAGTGTTTATAGAGTGAAGGGAGATTATTGCAGACAGATGGAGCACCCCAAGCAAAAGCACGGACTATGGGTACCGAACTGGCATAACTGGAGACAAGGTGAGGGGCTTGGCTTGGCAGGAACTACGGGGCTTCAAGGTAGCTGTTGCCTTGTGACTTCAAATACCATGAAAGGGAGTCAGAGACAGAGATTCTGAGAATCTCACACAAATGTTTAAGTACTGGAGTGCAGATGGGAACTCTTTCCTGACATCAAAATCCCCCAATTTGGGGTAGAAACTTACAGCCTTGGCTATCAGGACTGTTCTGAATGGTCAAAGATTTGCTTGCTGTTTGTCAGACAATCCTTGCTTCCAATTTCTTATTTAGGTACATACTCACCTCTTTCTCCTTGCCTAGGAGTCTTTTTCTCAGATTTCCAGGACCTTTCCTCATTGGGAATACTTCACAGCCACTGTTGCAGAACTCAGGAACTTCAGGCAGCAAAAATTGCCCTAGGTTAGTTCAGGGCTGGAAATCTAACAGCCCTTCTAGAAGTCCCAAAGGCAGGCCACTAGGACCCTCTGAAGCTTCACTCAGGGGATAATTTCAACAAATGCACTAGAATGTAAGCTCCATGAGGACAGGGATATGGGTTTGGTGCACTATTCTACCTGTAGTGCCTGGAATAAATAAGGTGCTTATTTATTGTTGAATTTTTATTAGGACTCTCATTTGGGCTACCTACTAGTAGTATATCATAGAAGTCCAAAAGCTCAGCTCATGTTTATAGTTTCTACATCCTTGAAGAATGCTTTTCTACTAATGTCCTTGGTGAGTTTCAGGGCTATTATTCCAGACCATAGGGCATCAAGGGCCTGTTTCTTTTTTTTTGTTTTTTGTTTTTTTTAAGATTTTATTTATTTATTCACAGAGATGCAGAGAGAGAGAGAGAGGCAGAGGGAGAAGCAGGCTCCATGCAGAGAGCCTGACGCGGGACTCGATCCAAGGTCTCCAGATCACGCCCTGGGCTGCAGGCGGCGCTAAACCGCTGTGCCACGGGGGCTGAAGGGCCTGGTTTAATTTATATATCATTAATTTGTGAATGAGATCGTTGACAAAATTGTTATTTTCACAGATTTTTTTTTTATTTTTAAGATTTATTTATTCATGAGAGAGACAGAGAGAGAGGAAGAGACACAGGCAGAGGGAGAAGCAGGCACCATGCAGGGAGCCTGATGTGGGACTCGATTCCGGGTCTCCAGGACCACGCCCTGGGCCAAAGGCAGGGGCTAAACCGCTGAGCCATCCAGGGATCCCCCTTCACAGCAGATTTTTGTCAGAATTCAGCAATCTTCCCAATATACTATGATGTTCTCCCCCTCAGTTGCCTTTATCCCATTTCTCTTACCCATCCTCACCCATTTCTGCCTATCTCTGATTTCTTTTCTTTCAACTAGCTGGAAGACAAAATATATTTGCTATATTAACATTGAAATATCAGTTTGTGCAAGGCACAGGGAAAAATAAAGTATGAAACTACGGCCTCAAGTTCAAAACAATGAAGGGGAGACGTATTAGAACAAACTTACTGTAAGAGGCAGAACCTATAAAAGATTGAGCATGAAGGAGAAGACTAATTCTGGGTAGATAAAGGAAGGCTTACTAAAAAAGGAAATATCTGGGCTGAGCTTAGAAGAAAGGGTTATTATTTAGCAGGCAGGGATGGCAAAGGGTTCAAGAAGTGGGAGCAATGGGAAGAAATCTGTGGAAAAACAAGTCTGCTTCTCCCTCTCCTTCTGCCCCTCCCCATCCCCGCTCGTGCTCTCTCAAGTAAGTAAATAAAATCTTTAAGAAAAAAAAAGATAGTAACTTCCATTGCTAATTTCTTTGGGAGGCAGGGAGGATAGGTCATTTTTCTTACAAAAAGAAAGCCTTTTCCTCTGCCTTGCTTGCAAACCATCTTGATATCCTTCACCTTAATATAATCTACCCCATGCAGGTAACCAGGTAACCTATTACTGGCTGAGCAGAGTGCATTGATATGTCCCAGTCTAGGGCAAGCTTGCTCAGAAGCAAAATGACCCGGAGAGGTAGAAACAAACACCTTTCTAGTGCCTCTGTGGGCCTCCACTTAAAATGATTCTTTAAAATCTAGACCTCCGGACTTGTGAATTATCCAAGTTTTTTTTTTTTTTTTTAAGACTTATGTATTTGAAAAAAAAAAAAAAGACTTATTTATTTGAGGGAGAGAGAGGGCACAAGGAGGGAAGACCAGGGGTAGAGGAAGAGGAAGAGACTCTCAAGCAGACTCCCCACTGAGCATGGAACCCAGCACAACGCGGGGCTCGATTCCATGGCCCTGAGATCATGACCTGAGCTGAAACCAGCAGTCAATTGCCTGACTTGAGACAACCAGGCACACCCTTTGTTTTTATTTATTTATTTTTTAATTTTTATTTATTTATGATAGTCACACACACACACACACACACACACACACAGAGGCAGAGACATAGGCAGAGGGAGAAGCAGGCTCCATGCACCGGGAGCCCGACGTGGGATTCGATCCCGGGTCTCCAGGATCGCGCCCTGGGCCAAAGGCAGGCGCCAAACCGCTGTGCCACCCAGGGATCCCACACCCTTTGTTTTTAAATAAACTTAATATGTTCTATAAGCAAGGCACTGTACATACTGGACAGGAAAAAAGGCATAAAAGCTGGGTCCCTACCTTCATGGTGCTTAAAATATAGAGATAACATATATGAAAGGATAAAAATCTAATTTATTCCTCCTTAGAACAGGTACAAATTCTGTTAAGGATAATAAACCATTGACTCAAGAGTTGTAAAATTATGCTGTTCAATTATTCATGCATTTCCTATTCTCTTAATTACAACATGCATTTCCTATTCTCTCAATTACAACTCTTAATTAGAGTAAGGAACTCTAATTTTTGTATCATATCCTATCAGCTTTGGTAGAATCCTGAGGAGCTGCAGAATGGAGTGTTCCAGTCAGAATATCAAGTTGACTTATCAGTAACAGACTCAATCCTAGACTACCTGCACCTGGGGGTGTGCAGGCCTACTTGGACATGAGAGCTAATCCCAGTCTCACATAGATGATAGAATAAAGATTATGTCTCATTTCCCTTCAGATTTTAATCCTTTTCCAATTTTTTAAAAAGATCTTTCTTTAATCTCTACACCAAACGTGGGGCTCAAACTCATGACACCAAGATCAAGAGTTGCATGCCACCCAGAAGCCCCTCCAGTTCATTGTTATTCCTTCTATGTGCACACTTGTCTTTCAGAAAATCTGTGCTCCCTTAGAAAATACCACCATTCCAAGACTTCACATGAGCTGAATTCAGGCAATTCCATATTTTTTAAATGCTCAGATCACATCTGGGGTACTGATTATTTATAGGTACCACACTTTGAAGAACCATTAATAAACCAGAAGTATCCAGAAAATGGTGACAAGAATAGCTAAGATGCATAAGATCCAGGTTAAACAAAGTCATGGGTAGTAAGGATAGTTCACTTGGGGAAGACTTAAAAAATCAAAATAGCTGTCCCTTTATCTGAAGGGGTAGTAGCATATAGAAAGACACCAAATTTATTTTCGCATTGCTCTAGAGTGTAGAATAGGACCTCATGACCGAAGTTATAGGAACATTTACCAAAAAAATAAAGAATAATTGTAACTGTGTATAAAAGAAATGTGCTTCTTTTTTTTTTTAATTATTTATTTATTTATTTATGATAGTCACAGAGAGAGAGAGAGAGAGGCAGAGACACAGGCAGAGGGAGAAGCAGGCTCCATGCACCGGGAGCCCGATGTGGGATCCGATCCTGGGTCTCCAGGATCGCGCCCTGCGCCAAAGGCAGGCGCCAAACCGCTACGCCACCCAGGGATCCCGAAATGTGCTTCTTCAATAAGTAGTGACGTCATTATCACTGGAAGAATATAACCAGAGGCATGATAATTGCCTTAGGGGTCGAGAGAAAGGGGTGGGGGGTGGAGAATGGAAGGAGGGAGGAGGGAGACACAGAAGAAAGTGATTATATGGTATTGGCTCACACAATGATGGAAATTGACAAGTCTTACACTCTCCAGTCTGTAAGCTAGAGACCCAGAAAAGCCATTAGTATAGTTCCAAATCCAAAGGCTGGTAGGCTAGAGATCCAGGAAAAGCCCATGTCTCAGTTGAGTCTAAAGGCAAGGAAAGATGAATCAGGCAAGAGGAATTCTCCCTTATTCATGGAGTAATGTGGGAGGCATGGGAGGCAACGTTTTTTTGTTGTTTTAAATTCAGCCCTTCAACTGATTGGACAGGCCCACCCACATTAGGATGGCAATCTGCCTTATAGTCTACAGATATTCAAATGTTAATCTCAACTAGAATGACCTCCACAGGTATACCCAGAACAATGTTTGACCAAGTGTCTAGGCACTCTATAGCGCAGTCAAGTTGTCACATAAAATTAACCATCACAATAATCATTTATCAAGAATACTGCAGAAAAGAACTTCTAAATTACAGAAATACCTGGCTATCTCTGTCCTGTAGGTTTCTTTTACTCAAATATCAGCCCAGAGAAGTTAAAGTACTTTGCTACTGATTCCCCTGATGACTATGCTTGAGAATATAAATATCATTTTGTGCACATCGCTTTTCCATATGCTAAACTTTGATTTGGGGGGGAGGGGGAACTAAATAGGCCCAGGAAGTTATAGTACTAATTCTAACAAAGCAATAGGCTTTGTTTTTACCTAACTAGGGTAGGTTAAATATGGTGATAATTTTTTTGCTACCACTTCTATTAACAAGCTATCTCCCCTCCTCTTGAATCTGGACTAGGTCCAAGATGGTTCACTCACATGGCTGTCGACAGGGGGAAGAGCGGTCTCTTGGCCAAAAGGCAACACGGAACCAAAGCTGGCTATCGACAGCCATGTGAGTGAGCTTAGAAGCAGATCATCCAGACTGAATAAAGGCTTCAGATGACTGCAGGCCTCCACTATCACCTTGACTGTAAGTAACTTCATGAGAGACCGAGCCAGAACCACCACCTAAGCTGCTTCCAAATTCTGGACCCACAGAAACTAAGATGTTTGGTATTTCAGCCACTAAGTTTTAGAGTTAGAAATAAATAATTATTTCACAGCAATAGATAATACAAACCTCTGGGGAGTGTGTGGCTTATAGTTAGGTTCTAGGAAACCAGGTATACCGTAACAACTTATTCTCTGAGCAAATGCTAACAGTATGGTAGTCTAGATAGCAGTTCAGTAAAGACATTTATTCCTTTTAAAGGCACGTTAGGATGCCTTGGGTGGGAGACTTACCACATCTCTTCTGATTCCTTTATCTCCTCTTATAAAAGCTCTTGAAAATCCAAAGAATACAATCCCTAGGATAGCAAGTTTGGAGTATCCCATGTTATGGAAGAATTTCCACATACATAAGAGGCGAGGGGCAGGCCTTTGGATCATCCTTGAACTGTCAGATTGGAAAGCTGAGTGTCTTAAATTGTGCTACCAGCCACACAGGCAGTGGAAAAAGTCAGATTTTTCCTTTACAGAGCATAATGTATCCATGACAATATGCAGAATTCTACACTTTCCAAAGCTTTCTCCCCACATATATATTGAATATTACTACCTAAAGCAAAACTGATTTGGGGACACCTGGCTGGCTCAGCAGTTGAGCGCCTGCCTCCGGCTCAGGACGTGATCCTGGAGTTCTGGGATCGAGTCCTGTACTGGGCTCCTGCATGGAGCCTGCTTCTCCTCCCTCTGCCTGTGTTTCTGCCTCTGTGTCTGTCATGAATAAATACAATTTTTTTTAAAAAATGGAAAAATAGGGCAGCTCAGGCGGCTCAGTGGTTTAGCGCCGCCTTCAGCCCAGGGCCTGATCCTGGAGACCCGGGACTGAGTCCCACATTGGGCTCCCTGCATGGAGCCTGCCCCTACCTGTGTCTCTGCCTCTCTCTCTGTGTGTCTCGAATGAATGAATGAATGAATGAATGAATGAATGAATGAAATAAAATAAAAAATAAAGCAAAACTAACTTAGCAGTTCATACTCAAGATTCAGCAGAGCCCATAATGAAAATTTGTATTTTGTGAATCCAGTCCATTCTCTGTAGTGATGATAAAGAATTAAAAGAGACACAATTTGTTTGGGCTAATCAAATTGATTTTTCTCCTAGAAACCCATACCTCCCATATGTTCTCAGTGATAGTTATTAGCCTAAAAATAAGCCTAGAAGAGGGCAGTCCCGGTGGTGCAGTGGTTTAGTGCTGCCTGCAGCCCAGGGTGTGATCCTGAAGACCTGGATCGAGTCCCACGTCAGGCTCCCTGCATGGAGCCTGCTTCTCCCTCTGCCTGTGTCTCTGCCTCTCTGTGTGTGTCTCTCATGAATAAAATCTTTTTAAAAAAAAAGCCTAGAAGAAGCCAATAGAACAATATAAGCAGCACAGTGGTATGTGCTTAACTGACCCTCAATGAGTACCAGGTCCCTGCATAACACAATTTGGTGAGTAGGGAAATTAGGAGAGAATAAGAAAATTCTAGTTGTTAATGTCTCTATAAAATTTTCCCTTAGATCAGAGAGGACAAATTATTTCATATCCTTTGCCAATTCTGATCTACTGGCTATGGCTGTCTAAAACACAGCACTGGATGGTATTCATGGGCAACTATGTCCCTGTTGTGACTTTAACAACACAAAAGGGAAGAGGCAAATGTGCTAGGGATCCTCCATTCCTCTAATAGAGGAAAAATTCCAACCCATCAAAGAAGGGCTGAAGAGAATTGTTCTTTCTTATCTAGTAATTATCTTCTTGGATTCTGTAAGAGAAAGATTAGCGATAAACACTGATTTATGGTTCAGCACCATGCTATGCTACCATTTGCTATCAAGGGCAAGAGTTGTTTTGGGTGGTGGGGTGGAATGCAGTGAGCACTGGGAGAACTTTTAAGTATATACTACACACAAAGCTCTTTGCACTTGTTATCTCATTTAATTCCTGTAACAACCTATTCTGTCTTATAGATGAGAAAGATGAGGCTCAGAAAGCTTAAGTTGTTCAAAGCTGCACAATTCAAAGCTCTTGTCTAAAATCATTGGTGTGGCCTGTGAATTTGTTCAGAATACATAGGACAGACAGGTAATTTTGCCCAGTAGATCCTACAAAATAGGTAACATTTATTTTTCTTAGAAATAGTTGTGGGGGTGCCTGGATGGCTCAGTTGGTAAGCACTGGCTCTTGATCTCAGCTCAGGTCTCAATCTCAGGGTCAGAAGTTCAAGTCCCACATTGGGCTCTATACTGGGCACAGAGCCTACTTAAAAAAAAAAAAAGGAAAAAAGAAGAAATCGTTGTTTTGGACATACAGTTGACCCTTGAACAATAGAGGGGAGTTAGGGCACCAACTATACAGCAAAAATCCATGTGTAACTTTTGACTCCCCCAGAACATAACTACTAACAACAACCTACTGCTGACCAGAAGCCTTATAGATTACATGGTCATAACATGTTTTGTATATCATATGAATTATATACTGAATTACAATAAAGTAGCTAAGCTAGAAAAAGAAATGTTAAGACTATCATATGGATAATTTTTTTTAAAAATTTAAATATAATAAAAATACATTTACTGTACAGTACTTACTGAAAAAGTCCATGTTTTTATTTATTTATTTTTTTTCTTTTTTTTCATGTTTTTTTTTTTAAAGTCCATGTTTAAGTGGACCTGTGTTGTTCAAGAGTTAACTGTAATTCTTAAGAAAATGACTGAATCTATAACTGAGAGAAGATATTTCAACCTTAATATATCTAATATTGTGATGCATTCTTTTTTTTTTTAAGATTTATTTTTAAGTAATCTTTATACCCAACATGGGGCTCAAACTTACAATCCCAAATACAAGAGTCACATGCTCTACCAACAGACCCAGCCAGGTGCTCCATGAAGTCTTGAAAAAGTAAAAAAATTCACTGCGTTTCCAGAGGATTTGGAAGGTAAGTTCGAAATCAGGATGCATTACCTACAGAATTAAACTATTCTCATTTATGACAAACTAATAGTGAAATGTCCAAAGTCTGTGTTTTAATAATAGTGTTACAAATACCATTTTTAAAAGAGCTAGTTTTCTGTATGTCACATTGTTATGGTTCAAATGATTGAGGTGTGTTAGCAGCTTTTAAAATAAAGTCACCAGAGTAAGAAAAATGTTTCAAATATCAGTTTATCACTTGCATATTGACAACAATAAAAATAAGGATTTTCTGACAAAAGAATTTTAGTTCTAAAGTATTTGGACAGCTATCACTGAATTTTCATTTTGACATAAGATGCAGCAGGATATGGAAGACACCAAAACAAAGCACAAAAGTTATATTATTTTCTTCTGTACTTGGTTCATTACTAATCACATTTTCTGTATCTAATTGCAGTAGCTTACTAAGCTCCTGCATTAACAATCCAGGTTTATGCCACAAATACTTGTATTAAATAAATTTTAAAGTAATAATGCTTTATCTACATAAAAAAAATCAGTAGCAATTATGAAACAGGTCAACAGGTAGTCGTGCATCTAAATCTGATGTAATATTAAAAAATAGAGAAATCTGTTCTTGTGTTTTGGGGAACATCAAAAGGACTCCATTGTATAGAATTCTCCCCATCTATACTTCCACCCTAGGCACAGCCCTGGCTTTTCCAGTGCAAAGTCCTATACCCATCACAGGTTACTTAAACACAAGCTACTTGCTCTTTTTCCTAGTAAGATGGCAGGCATGGGCCATGGTCATTCTTTGTCTCCCTCCTATGCCCTTCTACAACTGCAGCCTAATCATCAAGCATTCTTTTTAAAAAATGTTATTTTATATCCAAATTTCATAACTGTAGTCCATCCTCCATCTCCACACATAACTATGTTGAAGCATGTTGATATTGACAATTACTACAGTGTTATACTAATACAAAAAAAGTAGCTATAACTGAATGAATATGAAAATTATGCAATGTCAACTTGAGTGAGATCACTATTTTTGCGTTCCAAAATGTTTGATATACTGTTTTATATAAAACTAATTATGAAACACAAAGACAATAGAAATATAAGTTATTTATTAATCAATCCACTTACAAAGCAGGTGGCTTAATGCAAGCTTATTGACATCTTCACATATGATCCATGGGAACATGTCTTCCACATACAGACAGTGACGTTACTGACTGATGCATTTGCAATCTGGGGCATATTAAGCATATTTAGACAAATAAAATTAGGCTATCCTGTATATGAAAGTATCTTGATAATATGCATCCTGAAGTGGATTAAAACTTTCTCCAAAGGAGAAATGTTAGTATGTTAACTTAACTTTATATTCTATATTATGCAGTAAATCTTAACTATAGAAATTAAAAATTTTAAATCAGTGATCGACTCTTGGTAATGTATGAAGTGGGAGTCTAAAACCAGAGCAACAGTAGGTTGACAGTATAATTTGTGCCTCACAGTATCTGCAGATTTACTGTTTTCAAGTTTAAAGAGAAATAAAACAAGAGACATGTAGATTCAGCTGACTTTATTTATCTTTAAACTAATAAAATCCCTTAAAAGTGATCCTGGGACCTTTAGAAGTTCTATGAATGCAGAGATACCTGCCAATGACTGCAATTCTAAATCCTGACTGAATGTGTTAATTACAAAATCAATATTAAGCAGATATCCTTACTATACGTGCTTAGCAGAAGACTGAACAAAATTCTACATGTCTTCTTTAATTTCCCTAAAATTTTGTTAAATCTGCAAGTATGTACAATCCAGCTAATTGAAATTAATATTTAGTGTTCATCAGAGCTGTTTCACAGCAGCAAAAACTGACTCAGGGAAATAAAGTTCTAAACGATGTAGGAAAAAGATAAATACAATCAGAACAGCAGTCTAAATGTATGATATCAATATTCAACTCTATCTGCATTGTGCTGAAAGGAAAAGGATACACCAAGAAAATTTCTATTGATCACTCTGGTGATGTGAATACCACCTGCATCTGATTGAATATGGTTTGTATTCTGTTCCCAGTATTAAGGATGGTATTTAACTCAGAACTCCATATTGTAAATATACAGCAGCCATTTTGTCCTAATTAAGGAATGTCTTAATACACAATATTATCATTTTCTAGAGGATCTTTATACATTAAACTAAAGTACATGATTGATTAAATTAAAGGTTAGTAATGGATAAAAAAATTCATAATTCTCAAGACCTGGTACTATGTAAAAAACAAAAAGACCACAAAATTCTACTTACTAAAGCAGCTAATCTTGCCTGCAAGTTTAGGGTCACAAGCCCATAATATGTGCAAAGAAATGCAATACAAGGAACCATGCAAAAATACAGTAAAATGATACAGGAAAAATGTCAAATCTAGAAAAAAAAAAAGCTTTTATAAATACATCAAACTCAACTGTATACATAAACTGTAGGTCTAGCATTAGTTGTACCATATAGCAGAGCCGCACTTTAAGTTCAAGGCTTCCAAATCTGCGCAGGTAAGTCACGCCATCTTTGGTTGACTGCAGTACCAGGAGGATGGGAATGAGAGGGAGGGCAAAAGTTCTGAAACATGTTGTCAACTTTCACTTGGCAGCTGGGCCTCAATGTCCACTCTGCATATGGGGCACTTCTTATTGGTAATCAACCACTGGTCAACACACACTTGGTGGAACAGGTGCATACAGGGAAGGCGTCTATTATAGGCAAAGAAAACAAAAAGCAAATATTGCAAAAATGAGTTTCATGACAACTGCACATGTATTTATTTTTAAATCTAATAATTCTCCAGTGTTTTGAAGTTACTAGGCATCCTTCCCTTCTAGGGAAAAAAAAAAAAAAAACAAAGTCATACACAACCTCATGAGTTACACCTGAATTAAATTACTCTTTGAGCAATATAATTTATAAATGACCTCGATAATTAACTGTCACAGCTATGGAACCAAATTACATCAAATCTTAGGAATTTTAAGAATGACAATTATACTAGCAATTATTCCAGCTTGGTTTCTATACCTGAGCTGCCAACACAATGAGGTTGGCAGTATGTTCCCTGTTATATAATGCTGCAAATATATTTTTAATATCAAATCACTATACATTTATTCAGCACTTTAAAAATATATTTAATTATCTCTCAAAAACATCAGCACTATTACAGTAAATATATACTAATTAAGGAATGTCTTAATATGCAATATTATTTTTTATCTAGAGGATCTTTATACATTAAACTTCCATATATGATTAAAGGTTAATAATATTGTTTTCAATAATATTATTATATCCACTTAATACGATGCTACTCTTTTAAAGGTAGGTTAATCTGTTTTGGAATAAATCTGTATTATCAATCCATGTTGTATAAATTGAAATTAATACGATATTATGTCAATTATATCTCAATAAAAAATTAATGGAAAAAATAAAAGTAGGTTAAAAGATGTTTATTTCACTATACTACACCAAATTATCAGTTAGAAATTGAGAAATAATAATTCCAGGTAATAAAGGATAATATTAAATCTAAATGAACAGTGAGATAGAAGTTACTACTTAAGTGTCCATTTCTACTTCCATTCACTGTTAGGAGTTTTCATACATTTTCAGACTTTGTAATATTTTGCAAAATTAGTAGCTAAAAAGAGGTGTTCCAATTACTGCATGAACAGCATTGTCAATGCTATAAAAACAATTACACCTTCCATATTTGTAAACCTTTGTTAGAAATACAGTGTTCTGAAATACCTCTAGGGGCACTTGGGTGGCTCAGCTGGTTAAGTGTCTGCCTTCAGCTCAAGTCATGATCCCAGGGTCCTGGGATCGGCCCACATTGGGCTCCCTGCTCAGTTGGAGTCTGCTCCCTCTCCTTCTGCCCCTCTTCCTTGCTCGTGTGCTCACACACACTCTCTCTCAAATAAATAAAATCTTTTAAAAAAATGTGTTTGAAATAGCCTTAATATGTGATATGGTAGCCAACTGTGCATAATTTTTTTCTCTCAGCCAACTAAAGAAATATAAAAAAGTTATCCTTATATATTAGAGAAACAAAATCATCATGTGGTTCTTTTTTTTTTTTTATGATAGGCACACAGTGAGAGAGAGAGAGAGAGGCAGAGACATAGGCAGAGGGAGAAGCAGGCTCCATGCACCGGGAGCCCGACGTAGGATTCGATCCCGTGTCTCCAGGATCGCGCCCTGGGCCAAAGGCAGGCGCTAAACCGCTGTGCCACCCAGGGATCCCCTCATCATGTGGTTCTGTTATTTATCTTATAGAACTTGTTTCATATGAGATGTTACACTAGAAAAAACAATAAAAATAAAACAATTATTTAAGAAATACAAAAAGAAAATGCCAAAAATAAGAGAGAAAGAAAAAAAAAAGAAAATGGCTGGGGCGCCTGGGCGTCTCAGTAGGTCAAGAGTCTGACTCTTCTGGAGGGTATTATGCTGAGTGAAGTAAGTCAGTCGGAGAAGGACAAACATTATATGTTCTCATTCATTTGGGGAATATAAATAATAGTGAAAGGGAATATAAGGGAAGGGAGAAGAAATGTGTGGGAAATATCAGAAAGGGAGACAGAACGTAAAGACTGCTAACTCTGGGAAACAAACTAGGGGTGGTAGAAAGGGAGGAGGGCGGGGGGTGGGAGTGAATGGGTGACGGGCACTGGGGGTTATTCTGTATGTTAGTAAATTGAACACCAATAAAAAATTAAAAAAAAAAAAAAAGAGTCTGACTCTTGATTTCAGCTCAAGTCATGATCTCAGACTCTGTGGGATTGAGCCCCATGCCGGGCTCCCCGCTGGGTATGGAACCTGGAACCTGTTTGAGATTCTCTCTCTCGCTCCCTCTGCCCTTTCCCTCTCTCTCTCAAGAAAAGAAAAAAGAAAAAAGAAAAAAGAAAAAAAAGAAAAGAAAAGAGAAAAGAAAAGAAAGAAAAGAAAAAAAGAAAAGAAGGAAAAGAGAAGAAAAAAAAAGAAAAAAGAAAATGCCTAAAATTAACAGTGGGTTAGCACAGTAACATTTCCAAATCACAAAACTGCAAGAAGAGAATAGTCCTATAAGCTGAGAGGAAATTTTAGGACACAACTAATTTATGAAAGATGCTGTAAAACACACTGCATGGAGCTAATCAGGACTGCCTTCTTTAAGCTTTGAAGAACACATTAATATAACTGTCTTAAGTTCTGAAGCCTCCAAATTCTCCTTTCTGAAAGATTTAAAGAAGACAATTTGATTACAAAATTTTCCTGGCCAAATCTTGGTGGGCCCCTAAAAGAGGCAGTATACTTCCCATTCCCACCCCTCTGCTGGTAATACAAAGACTTTCATCTTTCTATTCTTCCACTCGCTGTAAAAAGGCAATTCTATCTGTCAGGTATTGGTAATAGGGTATGCCAGGAGTAATCTGTATTTGGTTTCTAGTCCTCTTTCAAATAAAATCTCTTGTACAATTTTGACAATAGGTTTTTAAATAATTAATGTCTAGTTACCTCACATCTTCACCTTCCTCTAAAATAGACAAACAGATAGTACATTTTTCCTCTGTGTCTTCCTCAGTCCCTTCTTCCCCATCTTGTTTGCAGTGCAGTTTCCTCTGTGAGAACCAATCAGTTGTTACCTTATTAGTAGAGATGACATTATTGAACAACTGAGTAAAGTCTGTGTTTATTTGAAAAACAAAAACAAAACAAAACCACACATTCATACCCACAACTTATTTCCCAGGTATGGCTGTCATGAATTAATGGTGAATTAAGTGACTACCACCAACTGTTGTTTATAAGGCCCTTAAACAGCATCAAAAGCATAATCAAATGTAACAGGAATTCATTAGTTTCTATTATTTTTAATCCACAATTAGGATGATACACAAGATAAACACTATTTTTGTCCCATCATGAGTACAGGTAAATGAACTTTATTTTACTAATGAGTATTTCAAATATCCAAATAAATTAATGCTAATTATAGTCTTTAGCTTACATAGCTGAAAGGACTTAAATTCAATGATAACACCTCACTAATACTCTTAGAAAACAAAAAAATACAAAGAACAGTTGTTTTCATTCTCTGTGTAGCAGAAGACATTATTGAAAGAAACTTATAGATTTGCTCCTTGACTTCTAGATATACTACTCCATAAGAAATTGAGGGCAGAATATAAGAAATGTAGATTAAATGTCCAAATAAATGGCGAGGTTAAATTATAGTACTGCTGGGACGCCTGGGGGGCTCAGAGGTTTAATGGCTGCCTTCAGCCCAGGGTGTGATCCTGGAGACCCGGGATCGAGTCCCATGTCGGGCTTCCTGCATGGAGCCTGCTTCCCCCTCTGCCTGTGTCTCTGCTTCTCTCTCTCATTCTGTGCCTCTCATGAATAAATAAATAAAATATTTTTAAAAAACTGTAGTACTGCCATATAATGAAATTTTATATAAACTATTAAAAAGAATATGGGTGACCTGTGAATGCTGAAAGAGAAGCAATAGGAAATGTGCAAAACTGTGTGTATATCAACCCCTTTGTTACTTTCGAAGGTGAAAGAAAAAATCCATACATAGTGACATTACTGTAAATGCATAAAAATATGCATTTTATGCATATTATAGTAAAGCTTACCTAAAAAAGTGTTAACTATGATTTTTACTCTTGGAGGGAAGACTTGGGTCAGCAGGGTAAAGTAACTTCAAGGATGTATTTTTAGACCTTCAATAATTTAAAAGAACTATGTATTGTTTTGGTAATAAATAATGTAGTTGCTAGACTCCACAATCTCAAAAAAGGTCCATAATATTAAATTTTATGCAATTTAATAATAAAATAGACATTTCATAGGATAAATTCTTACCTTTTTGTATTTATGTGGATATGTACATCTTTCAATTGTCCCCTGGGATGCGCCACGATTCACATTTCCTAATCTTTCTTCCAAATGAATCAGTTCCTGAAGGTAAAGATTAGTATCAAAAGCCAGGATGATTATTTTGTGAACACTGTTAATACTGTAAAAGCAATAAAGTTCCATATTTATAAACCTGCAATATAAATACAAAAGCCATATATGGTAAGGCAAATGTTTATAATTCTTTTCTCAGCCAATTGTAGTAGTATGGCAAAGTTATCCTTACAGATAAGGACAACATATTACTACATGTTACTATATAAAGTCAGTATGTATGCATGGAGAAGATGAAATCATTATAGAAAAATAGGGAAATGAATCAAAGGAACTTTCAAAGTGACATGAAGAAACAAAACTTCAAATCATACTCAAATGATTTGTTCTTCCTGAAAATTCAAACAAGATAGTTAGCTATGTGCTGAATTACTTAAGTTTCTTTTGTCCAGTAATGTTTCTCTAAAAATAAGCTTAGTCAAAAGCAGTTGAGATTTTCCACCCACATTTAATGGTATAGCTCTTTATCTGATATTTATATTGATTTAATAAATTTCTATATTATTTTCATTTACTCATCTTTAAATAAGTGGATTAATATTGCTTATAAACCTTTCTGTGATAACCCCCAGCAGAAGTATCAAAAATTCAGACATTATGCTGCTTTCTGATTCCCAGCCAGTGCAACAGTCCTACTCAACTCAGTCCTATTAGTGAATACTAATAATACATATATTCTCTCTCTACATTAAAGATATTATGGCAAATGTCTTCATTATTTGTATTACATACCTCAAAATTGCCCCTGAAAGGACCTCTGAATGATGTTCCATCCAATCCTGATGAAATGTAACGAATATGAGGATAGCCTGCCATGTCAGGAACCTATTTTAATAGAAGACATAGACTAAATCAAGTAAGAGTAGGCTTGAGTTTTAACACACTAAATAATTCAGACACTCAATTCTCTCCATTCAGCTACTAACAAAATTCAACTTCCATAAGTATACATGACTCCAACTAAGCACTCTATAAAAGGGTTAAGCTCCTCTTCAAATATAATCTCACAGAATAACTATTAAAATACAAGCAGAAAAAAAAAAAAAAAAAAAAAAAAGCTGTTCCATGGGAAAACAGGTTTCTTCTATTGATTTATTTTGCACAAAGAATCCTAAGTAGAAAATACCCAAAGTTAAAAAAAAAAAAAAAAAATACCCAAAGTTAAGACTGATGCTCTTGGTAGCCTAAACATATAAAAATTTTTGTAAATTTTGTCAATTTCAGAGACCTTTATTAAACCATATTACAAAAAAAAAAACAAACCATATTACAAAACAAAAATGCACAAAATTTTCCAACAAAACTTATTTCCCCTCCTCTATACCAAAGGTACCCTGATCCTTTTTTTGCTTAGTTCTGTTAGTGAAAGTTTTAATAGTGTTTTCTAATTTTTCCTAGGCATACTCAATCCTCATTATTCATGAATTTGCCTACTTGATAAAATTTATTTCTAGCTACAAAATCAATACCTATGCTCTCTCAATTATTCATGGACACATATACAGCAGCAACAAAATTGGAATTGTCTGACATGTTCCTCGCTAGGGTAGAACAAGGCTCTGTCTTCTTATTCAGCACTCATACTATAAACATGAGTCTTTTTTGTGATCTATTTAAGTGCCATGTTTTCCATTTTTGCGCTCTTTACTGATGATTTATTGTTTAAAATGGCCACCAAGCTTAAGTGTTGGTGACTAGTATTCCTAAGTGCAAGAAGACTGTGTGATATGCCTTATGGACAAAATATATATAGATAAGCTTCATTCAAGCACGAGTTTTGCGGGCCATCAAGCTCCATGCTAATAACTCAATAATATATCAAATAAAGTGTCTTTAAACTGAAATAGAGGGCAGCCCCGGTGGCTCAGCGGTTTAGCGCCGCCTTCAGCTCAGGGCATGATCCTGGAAACCCAGGATGGAGTCACACGTCAGGCTCCCCGCATGGAGCCTGCTTCTCCCTCTGCATGTGTCTCTGCCTCTCTCTCTCTCTTTCTCATGAATAAAAAAATTTTAAAAATCTAATAAATGAATAAAATCTAAAAAAAAAAAAAAAAACCAAAAAACTGAAATAAGACATCAAAACAAGGTCATGTACTGACTGGTTGTTGTGACCAGATCAACACGGTGACCAGAAGCTTATAGTAACCTAACTCTGTATCTACCGCAAGAATAATGGCTCTATGTTTACTTACTCAGGGTTTGCACAACTTTATAAAATAATTACTGTACGTAATAACAGCAGACTTATTAGGAAAGGGGGATTCTGAGATAGGGCACCATTCTTCATCTTTATAAATATCCATTATTTAGTCAGCTTCCACTGAATCACAACATACTTCTAGTGAGTTTACAGCTTTAAAAGACAATTCATATGCAGAAAAGAATTTAAAATAAGCAGTAACTTTTAACCTTCAAATAGCCTATTATTCAAATATCTATAACTTTCCTTACAATCAAAATCAACAATACCAAGTTCTCAGCAGATAACCTACCCTCCTACACATGCATCTCTAAGGAAAATAAAAAATACCAAAGGAACTCCTGCCCCTCAAATTGTTTAACCTGCACGTGCCCTGTAACCCTCCCTCAGTCTCCTTTGTTCCTCAGTTCTGGTTTATTGGGAGGGCAGCTTTATTTCTAATTGCTGAGTGACCCCCACCCCTCAGACCTACAAATATCAAAAACAGCTTCCGCTGTTTAACAGTTCCTTTCATGCTATAACCACAGTAAGAGTACCATTCTCAATTCCAAAGCCTAAGTCTCAGGTATAATAATAAAGCATCTCGGAAACTACTCCTGCAATGTCTTTACCTCCACAGGACAAAGAAACTCCCTAACCTGTACCACTTTTATAACTAGTAGGTATTATGAATAGTGAATTAAATTTATCTTTGCTGAACTTGTTTTTTAGAACTCAAATTGGTATCAAGATCTGAATCTGTTTAAATCAGAGTTAGTATAATCTTTCTGCAGATAAAAAAATAAAAAGATGAATGTACAAAATAAAGCCTATGTTCTAGTGACAGTGGAACAAGACTACTATCTTAGTATAAAAGAAAAATTATTTTTTATATTAAGAAGAGTACATTTCACAATGCAAATACAAATAAAGATTTTAATGTATCTAATCTTTTTATAGCACAATTTCAATCTAATAATAATTCTCATATTCCATTAAAACACCCATAAAAACTAATAACATTTAAAAATTTTCCAATAAGATATTTCACTTGGAACAGGAAGAATACTTTTAGAAAGGGAGTATGTCAGAATTTTGAAATTTTTCTACTTTACCATTAAAGGAAGAGCTCCTAATTGTAAGTGATGAAGTCGTGGTGGTGCATGGTAATGGGCCAAGTGAGGATGCAGTGCTCCAGGTGTATAAGTAGCTGCAGTCACTCCAGCTTCAATTCCCAGTTCCCTGACAAAGGACGAGAACACTTTACCTTTCAGATGTCCTTAGAGTATCTTTATTGTCAACAGAAATGGGAGAGTATATTTACATTTTTTAAAGTAATATAAAGCTTCTTAACTGACACAGCTCAGAAAAAGAGAATTTAGCCCCAAAGATTTAATTAATAATTTCAAATTCATTTCAGCAATTAAAACTCAAAAATTCAATTTTGTGATCATAAAAAGCAAAGCATTTGCACTCAAGTTTCACATCCTACAAAGGAAGGAAATATAATGAATGACCCTTAATGGTTCCTTCCATTCTAAAAGTCGGAATCTACTTGAGGAACATATAAAATAGTTTTCTGGTTTATATGAACGTTACAGATGCTCCCAGGGCTTTTGTTTATTAGACAGTGTCTCTGGGTTGTTGGCAGCAAGATAATTAGCAGAAAAAAAGCTTCTGTACCTTATAAAGCAACGGCGAACAAAATTTTATAAAGAATAAAATTGGTAAATGCCAAATTTTTATTTACTTATTCTTATTTTTGTGTTTTTCCTCAAATATCCTTGTTGTGGACCAAGGTCTCAATGACTGCCTACAGACAATGGATTCAGAAAGAAAAATTAATGCAAATCTGCTTCCATTTCTCTAAAAAAGACCACACACCTAGGACACAGGCTCAATTTCCCTTGTCAATAAACAGGGGTTAGAAGTGGTAAAGCAGATTTGAGTACAAAGGTGGGGTAGTAGATAAGGAAGTTGTGAGAGTAAGATCCATTTAGGGAGTTAACTTTGATGGCAGATACCCCTGAAAACCAACAGAAAAGCTCTACTCCTGTTTGACATGGTTCTCTGTCCCAGAACTCACGTTCCTCTTTCCACTTCAAGCTTTTATAACTTGCCAGAGACAGTGTCTCACAGATAAGAAAGAATTCAGTTTCTCCACATCACTGTTCTGTATGTCCACTATAAAGCATCTGTTCTGACAGCTCTAACACAGACTGCTGAGCATAACTTTGAAATAAACAAGATACTGACCAGGCAGATCTCTCTGGAGCCTGTCGAGGATGTGAGGACATAGTCTGAGGCACATGAATATGATGCCCATGACCATAATTTGGGTGCATCCTATGTGGATGGGGTGGGGGCCGTTCATGTGCCCGCCTGGAAACACAGAACACAAAAAGACCACTGGAAATAATTGAATAATTGGTTATTTCTTAATGTAGAAAAAACAATCTAATATTAATATTATAAACTATAAATTAGTAATAAAATTACTTATATAATAAATTATGAAAAGCATAATGTAAAATTATGTAATGATTAATAAGTAAATCAATAAACCATAACTCCACAAATTCTCAGTGCTCATTTTTTTACAATGCCTCCAATTCAAATATCATCCAAGGAAAAAGGCAATTTTAACATTATCTTCTTTATACCTTCTTTAGAGCAGATATTTTAAATATAGTAACAGGAAATTATTGGGAACAAAATTCTAAAAATTAAACACCCCAGCAAATGCTGCAGGTTCAAAGAAGTTATTTTATGTAAACATATAAGGGAGAAAAATATTTTGTCTTGGTTTTATATTGTAATGACATCCATTTTAATACATCTCTTAAAATACATGATTTTAAGAGAAAAACCTTTTAACTTTATGCATTTTTTTTCAAATACATGCAAGTACATTTAACATATCTGGGAAACTGGTATTAGCTACATTTACACTCCTTATTCTGCATCTCATATTATTGTATTTTCTCTTTTTAGTCTAAAGTCAGCCAAATTTATAAATGTAAATAGTCATAAAGTTCTAAACAAATGGCACTTAAAAAACAAACTATTCCATAGATTCATTCTTACAGTCTAACTCCTGTTTTCTATCAATTTCTAACGTATTTACAGATTTTGCATGTTTAAGCTTAATAATTTAAAACAGGAATTTTCTAGATACTGGAAGATATGAATTTTAAACGCCAATTTTCCATATAAGGAATTACTATACTAGAATGCCAGTTATAGCCAGAGATTCTCAAAATAATCTTACATAACTAAAGGAACAAGTTACCCGTGTGCTAGATCATTAATTAGATCAAGAGTTCTGCAAACACATTCTGAAAGGGGCTAAATGGTAATATTGTTGGCTCTTTAGGCTGTATGGCCTCTACTGCAACTACTCAATTTAGTCTTTGTGGTGTGAAAGACAACACAGACAATACAAGTGTAGCTGTTTACCTATAAAACTCTATTTACAAAAATACACGAGCAGAATTAGACTAACAGAGTATGCTACCATTAATTAGAAAAATCACATCCTGGGGACACTTAGGTGGCTCAGCAGTTGAGCATCTGCCTTCAGCTCAGGGCGTGATCCCGGGGTTCCGGGATCGAGTCCCACATCGGGCTCCCTGTGAGGAGCCTGATTCTCCCTCTGCCTATGTCTCTGCCTCTCTCTCTTTCTGTATCTCTCATGAAGAAAAGAAAGAAAGGAAAGGAAAGGAAAGGAAAGGAAAGGAAAGGAAAGGAAAGGAAAGGAAAGGAAAGGAAAGAAAGAAAAGAAAAGAAAAGAAAAGAAAAGAAAAAGAAAAGAAAAGAAAAGAAAGAAAGAAAGAAAAGAAAAGAAAAGAAAGAAAGAAAGAAGAAAGAAAGAAAGAAAGAAAGAAGAAAGAAAGAAGAAAGAAGAGAAAGAAAAGAAAAGAAAGAAAAAAGAAAAAAGAAAAGAAAGAAAAGAAAAAAGAAAAGACAGAGAGAGAAAGGAAAAGAAGAGAAAAGGAGAGAAAGAAAAGAAGAAAAGAAAAGAAAAAAAAAAGAAAAATATCCTAAATTTTCAGAAAGTTCAATTATAGTCTTTTCATGATATTTGGAGAATATTTTAATACATAAGCTTGTAAACAAACTGAGTGAAGGCTATTTTTTCATTGTCAGTTGTTGAAAATTCTACTAGGACTCTTTTTCCCTCTGGCTGGTAACATATATTAAATCTTTGACAACTTTATCTGTTGTTGCCCAGGATCATCATTTTTTTTTTTAATTTTTTTTTTTTAAGATTTATTTATTTATTTATTCAGAGAGAGAGAGAGGCAGAGACACAGGCAGAGGGAGAAACAGGCTCCACACAGGGAGCCCGACATGGGACTTGATCCCTGGTCTCCAGGACCACACCCCAGGCTGCAGGCGGCGCTAAACCGCTGTGCCACCGGGGCTGCCCAGGATCATCAATTTTAACATTTATCTTTACTATGGGATATTGAAGAATCTGATGAACAAGACTGGCTTACAAAAATAAATGACCCTGGGTCATATTCTGAAAATGGTTTCTTTAAATAACGTGATATGAACTTGTTTTGTGAGACTTACAACTCAGGACAACTCAGTAAAGAATTTTCTAGCGAACTGAAGATTTAGTATGGTCACATCACTCCTAAAGACTTTTAGTTTTAAAAACCAACAGAAATAGAAGGAAAAGGAACAGCGTGATCATCTTTTAGAAAACATAATACATACGTTGGATGCTGCATCATCCTCCTCCTTTGAACTTCCATCCTCTGCATCACTTCATGAGGATGCAGTCTCTGTGCTGGGGGTGCCGTGGCTGGAATATGGTGTGAAATTGGCTGGTGTGTGGGAGGAAGATGCTGAGGGATCGGTGCGGCTGTACTGGCTAAATGAGTTGGGGGTGGCGGTGCCACGGGGTGAGATGTTGCATGAGAAGATATCTGAGAATGGAAAGCATGTACAGGATGAGGAATAACATAATCCACTTGAGGTGGAGGCTGAGTCTGAGGAGGAGGGTTTCCATGAGAGTGGGGACAGGCAGAGGCTTGATGATGAAGCGGTCTTGTCAAAGAAGCATCTGTAAAAAAAAAAAATATATAGGCACCATGCTGTTGAGCATACATTGCTGTTATAAATTCCTTTCTTCTAAACAAACATATTAGTACACTTTTAATTTTTATGAATACTTTATTAATACTTGAGTCTGTTCAATTCTGCTTTGCAACCTGCTTTCTTCTTTGATTAATCTTAGGTTATCTTTTTATGTCAATACATACAGTTTTATTTCATTCACAGCTTCACAATATTCTATTACAGAAATGTACCAAAATTTATTAAAGAAATCACCATTGATAAAAATGGGAAACAATCCAAATGCCGCACTAAACACCTGTGTATATAATAATGCCTCTTTTGCTCACTCTTTCATACAGACATGCATATGAGTGCACACACATATATCACTCATGGACAGCTTCTGCGGCATAAATTCCTAGAAGCAGTTCTTAGTCTGAGAAAATCATTTAAACTCAGATGTCAGTTGACAAAATACTCTTCCCAAAAGGTTACCATAATTCATATTTCTGTGAATAGTATACAAGAGTGCCTGATTTACCCTATACTATAACTAAACTTATTAAATGCCAATCTGAAAAAATCTTCTATTTATTAACTACTTATATTTCTTCCCAGAATTGCCCATTCATATTCTTAGGCCATTGTTCATGTTTTTCTCATTGGTTTGTAGGTATTCTTTGTATACATGGAAGGTATGTCATTATAAGGTATAAACATTTTTCCAAATTGTCTTTTGTTAATTTTATTTTACCATATACAAGTTTTTTGCTTTTGTGGAGTCAAATGCAGTAGTTACACTTTTATAAATACATAAATCTTGCTTTTGTTTATGATTACTCATTACAGACCACCATAGAGAAGAAAGGAACTTGCAAGTTCTTTTGGCCAAGACTGCAAAGATACTCCTTTATTGCTGCTCTTCTCTCTCCCTGCACTGTGTCATTTTTCCTGCGCTACATTAAGAAGATGAAGTGGCATATTTGCCAAGAACTTGCAGTGGAAATCAGCCTGAATAAAGATGGCTTCCCCTATTTCTTCATTCTTGGATTCAAAGCAGCCGCTGAAAAGTCTCTCCGAGGAATACACATCTCTCTTACTTTAAGAGACATGCATCTGTTCAAGGAGACAAAATATGTTGTCTCCTCCTTGGATTTCAGTCCCAGTCCCAATTTCATTGTATTTGGAAGACTTTCTTGGAGTATGGTACAGAGGAATGGCCATTCTCTGGTTTCAGGTCAGAAGAATTTCCTTCAATTTTAGTCACTTCTGATTCAGCAGGGGTGAAAGTTATGTAACCATGAACTCATTCAGCCATATTTTCAAAGGATACCTTGCTAGCATGTATTTAAAGGAAATTTTCATTAAGCTCAATATAAACTCTGAGACAATTTTTAAGTGATTTTCTAAACGTCATGTTTTCAAATCAAGACTTTACTCCAAGAAAACTCAGTACTTGGTTATAAAGAGAGAAGTCACTATGTTTTACCACTGTTAACTATCCTTCCTCAAATTCAGAGCATTTTTTTTCCAGTTTCAATTCGAAGTTTTCTATTTCTATAACCATAATCAAGAAATAATACTGACAAATATTACAAAATTTTAAAGTTTTGTTTCAGAATGAATCAATTTAAGTTTAACTCTTCAGCAATCATTTTTTTCAGCTTTATTGAAGTATAATTAACAAATACAATTATATATTATTGAAAGTATACAAGATGACAATTTGACATACATATAACTTTGTGAAATGATTACCACAACCAGGTTCATTAACACATCCATTACCTCACACAGCTTTGTGTGTGTGTGGTGAAAAGTTCAGCCTTTGTTATAATTCACTGTAGTTTCTAAACAAAATAGATTGCTAACCACTACAGAAAGGTGACATTCTGCATTCCCATAAGCCATCTCTCTCTTCCTTCTCTATTTTTTGTGTTCTTGCCATTAAAACAAACAAAACAAAACAAAACAAAATTTGATATTGCTTCCTAAAAGTTCAACATGTTACTTTGACCCAGAAATCTCACTCCTAGGAAGCTACCCAAGAGACAGACTAAAAAACTACAATGTAATCTCAACAGAGAAATGATTTAATACACAACACAATATTATGAGGGTATCGAGAATAACCACGTAGATTTTTATGGCTAATATGGAAAAAAAATCTAAGATGTACTATTAAAACTTTTTTAAAAAAGAAAAAACTCAAAGAGAAGCAAATAATACACTTATGATCCCACTTTTTAAAAAAGACACACATAAAAAAAAATAAAATAAAATAAAATAAATAAAAATAAAAAAATAAAAAAGACACACACATATATATACTTTTGTGTGTAGAAAGAAAAGCTCTGGAAGGTTTTTATAAGCTACAAACAGTTGCTACCTTCAAGATATTCAGATTAGTGGAATGTGAGAGAAGGGCTTTTAACTTCTAATTTTATGTTATTCTGCAGTTTGAACTTCTTACAATGTACACAAGTTACTTTGATAATAAAAGTAGAGCAAGTTTAAATCTAAAACACTTCTTTATTAGGGCATTTAAAAAGAAATGGACTCACTTATAAACTGCTTCAATATATTAGTGGGGGGGGGGACAGAAAACTACACATTTTGAGTTCCTAATAAAAGACAATCAATTAAAATATCAATAGGTATCACAAAACAGCCTAGAGAAAAGATTTTGCCCATTGATCAGTGCTTTGTGAAAGCTCTTCCAAAACCTGTTTTCTAACTTATACTTTATATCTTAAGTTGTATCACTGAAAAGGTAAATGATATTATACCCAGGTTTCACTCTACAAATCCTGGGTTGACTCCAGCTCTATCTGTAAGACTCAGATTTTTTATATTATAGGAATGGAAGAAGATATCTAATGAGATATATAACTGAAAACAATCCCTTGCATGTAATCAGAACAAAAGCAAATGTCCTTGCCAACCTCCTAGCTTACTTCTGGTATGAAAATTCAGTTTTTTAATTAATTTTTTATTAGCCTATAATGTAACAAAGTAGTAAATATGTGTTACATAGCCTAAGAGCACTTCTCATTTCCTATGATACTCACAGATCTCAAAGATTTCAATTTCTTCAGAAAAACTATGTCTGACTCTATTTAATTGCCCACATCAAATGAACAGAGAAATCTTTTTGCAACCGGCCAAGCTCTCTGTGCAAGTATTCTCTCGTATGCCTCAGCTGACCTTCAGAATTCTTAGTCAAAATTTATTTGTTTGTGCCTAACAACTACTAAGCTTTCAAACTGTGTGTTACTCCTAAGGATAAATCTCAATCCCTTAAAGTTTCCTATCATAGGAATCTAAGGTACCATTCAATGTAGTTCAATTTCATATATTAAAATGTAAATGTTAAAATGTAAAAGACAGAAAATATCATACTTTTTATTTTTCTGACCTTTTTAAATAACATCTGTTCTTTTTACCTTAGAAGGCTGTTTGGGGAATGTGGGGTGAAGAGAGGATGAAATGGACAAAATACACCCTGCTCTAAGGTCAAGAAAACACTAAAAATTTATGAATTAGTATTATTGAAAGGTTATTTCATAGAGGAATGTACAAATGCTTCATTTATATGCCTCTAAGTTCTTTGCCTGTTAAATTTATACTTACAAGGAGGTGGCATATAATGTCGACATGATGACAGTGAGGCTTGTGGAGGGGGCTGAGGCTGGGGCTGCGCAACCATGCTGGATCCATAACCATCTATTGATAATGGCTGACTCGGGGCAGCAGCAGCAGCCTGATGGCCAAAGATTGCAGCTCGGGAAGAAGAAACAGGGCAGCAGGGGTCAAATGCAGATGCTCCATGAAAACCACCACTTCCATGACTTCTGATACCATTGTTGCTCAGGTCTACTGGCAATGCCTGCTGTATAAAGAGGAACTATATTTTATCTTTCTAAAGTTTGGTCAAAACACTGTTTCATGTTATATTATAAAAGTACTCCAATTGCAATCTAGAAAAATAGAATCTCTAATAAGTTAAAAATTTCAAACCGGTAAAATTTTCAGTATGAAGACCTATTCAGCACTAAGAAAATACTGTGTACTTTGGATTGTAAAAATTGTAGTGACCATATATTTAAAATCTATAATCAGTTTTTTAAAATCAGGCATAAGATCATGCTACAAGATGAACAAAAATTCATTTCTATATTAAGGTCTAGCTCTCTTCCATTATCTAGATTTTAGAGAGAAAGAAACTTTAAAATCATAAAACATATAATCACACCACTGAAAAGATTAAGGGTTCTAGGTACAAACTTGTCTGTTCTGTTTCTAAACTGTAAATAGCAAACATTAAACTGAAACTCTAATAATACAAACACTATCCAAGATAACAAAGGGTGTGTGATTATTCAAGATGAATGATGAGCTAGCTTTGCCTTATAATAATTTCATTTACAAAAAAATTAGAAATATGATTTTAGGGAAGGTCCATTTACTAAGTTGGAAAAGAAATCAAAGAGTATAGATTCCATGTCTACTCATCAGTAATTAAGATTATTCCCCAAAAGCATTTTGAAAAATCCTAAGTAAAACACTTCACTCGATCACAATCTACTCTAGAGTAGATTACAAAAACAGAACTGCTTCTTTGTATCTTAATTTAGTGTTTTAAAAAGATTTTATTAATTTATTTGACAGAGAGAGAGGGAGCACAAGCAGGGGGAGGGGGTGGTAGGCAGAGGGAGATGGAGAAGCAGGCTCCCTGTTGAGCAAGGAGCCAGATGTAGGGCTCAAACCCAGGACCCTGGGATCGTGACCTGAGCCGAAGGCAGATGCTAACTGAGACATCTAGCCACCCTGCCCCTCTTAAGTGATTTTATTTTTTTTAAAGATTTTATTTATGTATTCATGAGAGATACACAGAGAAGCAGAGATACAGGCAGAGGGAGAAGCAGGCTCCACACAGGGATCCCAACGTGGGACTAGATCTCAGGACCACACCCCCGGCCAAAGGCAGGCGCTAAACTGCTGAGCCACCCAGGGATCCCTCTTAAGTGATTTAAATACAAGTCTTTGCTTAGTGTTTAGTATAGCTGTCATTTTAAAAATGTGATTAAAGAAAATAATTTAAAAAAGAAAATAGTAGCATGATGCCATATATGTATTTATATACAAGAATTGTTCAATACTGGAAACTGAGGAGCTAAAGATGAAGAAAACTAGGGAAATGCATTCTTTAGACGCCCAGGTCACCCAGCAGTCCTCAAAGGAACCATTGTGGTCTCTGAACTTCCAATGGACCTCCAGGCTCAAGGGTAACAGAAACAAAAGGAACTCTGAATGCTAAAAGGGAAAGGGGATGATGGCACAGGAGAAGCTATGGGAAGTTGAAAAAGAGCTCCTTTCTTCTTCTAGATCATGTACCTATGCAAATTCTAGCCTGAGTTGACAAATACATGTATGTCCTTCAACTTGGGTAATAAGGTTAAAAATATTGTAAGACTATGAATTTATAATCCCTTCCCTATTTTGGCTAAGACTTGGCAAGTGGACTGGATTATCAACATACTATGAAGATGAGTAAATTTCCTATCTTTTTCCAGTCAGTGATTAAGAACACTCCCAGCAAGTAAGTTAAGTAGGGTGAATGTCCTCCTAGCAAGAAACTGAGGGTAAAGGTAAAAGTAAAGAATAAAAAGAGAAGGGGGAGGGACCACTAAACCGAAGCCTCTTCACAATACCAACAGTTCATTCAAATCTTGCTCTAGAAGGATAAAGACATAGTAAACAAGATCGGCACAGAAATGGCAAGTATTACTTTACAAAGATCCTAAGCAATGCATAACACTAATTGACCTATTCTCTCAAAAGAGAAAGCTACATCCAAAGGAGTAGTAAGGGCTACAAAGTGTCAAGTGACTACTGCACCTTCTCTGTTGTCAGGCCTAATCCTCCCCAACCCTTGTCTGCCTACCCACAACCTGACACTAATCATAATACATCTACACAATCACAAATGCTCAGATCAGTTTGCTTCTCCCACTCCTCAACTTCCTGCTGTGCCCACACAGATCTCAACTAAAGACTATCAGACATTACCTCATGAGCATGTGGCTGATTTCAGTTTTCTAACTGTCTATATGAGTCTGTTTATATTGTTAAAACTTCACTGTTTCTCCTTCATACCCTCTATTACCACTGACTGCCTGATTCTGTTCTTCAAGTTTTGTGTGCAGTCCAAATATATCTACTTAGAGATAAGTGAATAGGTTACATTTATTTAACAGTGAACAAAACTGTATAAGATTCTACCTGTAATTAACACACTAGGTTAAAAGAAAATACTGCATTCGTATGATCTCTCTCAAACCAGCTGTATTACTTTACTAGTTCAACAACAACAATATTCTGTAAACAAAAGGCCCCATGTTTTGGTAGCTCTTGAACGAATGTAGAAAAAGTCAGCAGATTCATTTCTTCACTGTTTTCCTATAATACTTATAAACCCTCCCTTTCAGCTCATATTTCTAGTGAAAGACAATTTTACTTTTAAGCAGGGCCTTTCATTCAGTCCACTAAGAAGTTTTTCTTGATGTTTCTTCATTCCCAAGAGGAAGAACAGGTTTTAGAGGATCAGTAGATGTTAATATTTAGAACTGTTAGGAGAACCAAAACAGTCTAAAATCTCTTCAATCATATTTCCTACCAAACTCTTTCAAATTTACTCTCGAAAATAGCAGCTTATCTATTGTTTGTTTGGTTTTTCTAAGAGAACATCCCTCTTTCTTATTTTTAATCTGTCAGATCCAGGAAAGATAACTATCAAAATCTTAAAAAATGAAGTATTTAGGAAAGGTCAGGGGATACAGAAAAGCAATTGCCCTGAATTTTCTAGTTTGACTATTTTCTAGTATATGTCAGTTACAGTTTTACCTTAAAATTATGTTTTACTTTTAAAAGTATGTACCCCAAAATATCACAATTATACATAGAGATGACACAGCAGAAGTTAAAACAACACGTAATACACGTAATACCTGACCTTCACTTACTCCACATAATCACTGACACTAATTTAATATTATTTGACATTTCAAGCACTCATCATTAATATCAAATAAGTTAATTATAATTTTGTTACTGATAGATATTTCAATTCTCCATAAACTAATAAACACCTCATCTGGCTCTGAGAAACCATGTCACTGGTTTGCATTTGAGAAGGCAGTTTATTTCTAGATAAGTGAAGATATAGGGAGTTCCAGAGTAAAAGGTAGAGGATAAAAAAACAAAACTAGAAAAATGTCCTTATTTCTCATGAATCAGGTTGACACAGCAATTCCAACACTCTGAAATAAAATTCCAAAGATCAGATTCACCTGTATTTAACTAAAAACCCCAAAAAACATTTCAGAATTTTAAAAAAGTATCACTTCTAATTTTCTACATCCCAGGCCCTCTCAATTAGTTGCAATAATTTAGACCATCAGAAAATCCTAGAGACTTAATAAAAAAAAAGAAACACAGACCACTAAATTGGGCCACTTTTGCAAGGGCAACATATTTATATTTAGTGTATAAAATTCATCCTGAAGGTTGTTTTTCTTTTTCCTCCTGGAAAAAAAGCACAGTTTTTACAAATTAAAAAAAAAGAAGACCTCATCAAATTCCACATACCTGGTCATGATAGCTGGTAGCAGAACTGCTGTTGGCTCCACAAGGTGCTTGTACTTGTGGAGGTCTTTCCACAGGGCAAGCAGGATCACTAAAGGAGGGAGAAACTGGGACAGCCGGGTGGGGGGTATGATGGTGGTGGTGATGATGCTGAAAATGGTGGCCATGCTGCTGAAAGCAACCTGCATGTGGATGTCCTAATGCATGGTGATTCTGTGATGACCCTCCACATGGTGAGTGCTGGGGACAGCAGGAAGGTAATCTTGGCATTGCAGGAGGGCCAGTTTCTGTTACAGCATTAGAGGCAGTTCTCCTTGAGTCATCTTGAAACAAAAATGCACAGAACAATCAAATGATCAAATATCACTCTGTAAAACATAGGTACTGTATATAAATTAAGCAAATAAAGAATTGATTAAATTTAATCAATTGAATAAATTCAAATCTCTGTAAAGAAGAATGTGATAGCACCACATTCTTAACATGCATATGACATAATTTTGGGCAGTAATCTTCACTAGGATTTTTCTGAAAGCATAAATCCTTCAGGAGGCTCACCTTTACCATGATGGTATGTGGGGCGGGGGGTGTGTGTGTGAGTTTTATTTATATAAGTAATCTCTACACCCAGCATGGGGCTCGAACTTATGACCCAGAGATCAAGAGTTGGATGCTCTTCCAACAGAGCCAGTCAGGTGCCACTACCATGATGTTTAAATATGACAAGAGATAGCCTTTTCCTAGGTCATAATAAACAATAAACTTTAAACTGAATTTTTAAAAATTCTAGTATGTCACGTGAGTCCTTATTTGCAACAAAGATTCTTCTGAGTCCATGAACTCTCTAACACCATAAATCATTTCTATGAAATAATGACTATGTGTTTCTTAAAAATCCTATCTTCTTAAGACATAACCACCCAACTCAGAGAGGTCTTGCTAAGTCTCACTAACCTGACATCCTTTCCCTTCCTCTGCCCTCCAAACTCAGACTTGAAAGAATAGAACAATAAAACTCTAATTTGTGAAAAATTAAAGGTATCTCATAATAATCTAGTGAACTAGAGTTGAAGAATAGGAAAGGCATGGAGTCAGATGTGCTTGAGTTTAGTCCTAAGCCTGTGTAATCCTGAGCAATGTGACTTAGAAAAGTTATTTGACCTCTTTCTTACTGTTAAATGGAACAATAATCATCTTGCATGATTGTTTTTGGAAAAGATGATTCTGTAGGTATGAATCATCTGAGTCTTGGTTATGCTCTCTGCCATATGCCCAGTTATTCTGAAGGCATGCTCTTCCATGCCAGAAGACCTGCAAAAGCACCCCAAGAAGGTCTACCTCAGGGCTTCAGACTTATCTAAAAAACAGCATTTTCTCAAGCTGCATATTATGTACAAACTATATAAAACAGATAAAAATGGAGGGAAGCTTGGCTGGCCCAGTCAGAGGACTGTGCGACTCTTGAGCTGGGGGTTGAGTTTGAGCCCCATGTTGGGTTTAGAGATTACTTAAAAATAAAATATTTAAAAATTATTATTATTTTTTTTAATTTAAAATACAAAAATTAAAGAGTAGAGGGGTGCTTGGGTGGTTCAGTCAGTTAAGTGACTGCCTTCAGCTTTCTGCTTGTCCCTCTCTGCCCCTCCGGTCGATCATCGTTGCGTGCACTCATTCTCTCTCTCAAGTAAATAAATTCTTTAAAAAAAATAGAGGAGTGGAGAGCCCAGAGCCCTGTCCTTATTAATTCCTTTCCCCCTTCTGCACCTGACTCCTGAGTCATCTCCTCAGAGCCCTTAGGATTCTAGAGTACCACTCTTCTAGCCCTATTTCTGGAGTAACCAAGACCAGGGAAACTGCTAATATTTGGCTCACAGAACCTAGCCAATCTCTTCTGGCCCAATGTACTGATTAGGAATATACTAGATACTCACAAATAATATAAAAATCCAACCTAAACTGGCTCAAATAATAAAAGGAATTTATAGGCTCACATAAATGAATCTGGGTGGGGTGCTTCAGGCTCTGGTTGATATGTCTGATTGCAGCAAACCTCCCTGTAATTCTCTTGGGTCTGCCCTCCCATACATGTCCTATCCTGCCTTTCCTGATTCTCTTCTGGGCAAGGTCTGTGATCTAAATCCTGTTAAGCAGTATCTCCATACTAAATCTCTGTACATTTTTTTTTCTAAGTTCCTAGTCTGTCCTATTTGGGCTAATTTCTTGTACTCTTTTGTAAAGGTTTTTTTTTTTTTTTTTAAGATTTTATTTATGTATTCATGAGAGACAGAGACAAAGAGAGAGAGAGAGAGAGAGGGAGAAGCAGGTTCCATGCAGGGAGCCCGGCATGGGACTCGATCCCCGGTCTCCAGGATCACGCTCTGGGCTGAAGGCAGCACTAAACCACTGAGCCACCCGGGCTGCCCTTTTGTAAAGGTTCTTAACTTGGAACTAGAATTCAGGAATCTGTGACCTTGGATGGAAAAACAAATCCTAATTTTTACTAATTTCTAACTGCCTCCTGGAATCAGTACTACCTTGTTAGAATCAGTTGAGAGGTTAAATATTACAAGTAACTTGTAACTACAACAACGACAAAGGTGACAAGATGTTTTATTTTTTTAAGCTCTCTCTCTTTTTTTAAGATTTATTTATTTATTTGAGAGAGAGAGTGTGTGTGAGTTGGAGGAGGGGCAGAGGAAATGGGGGGGGGGGGGAGAGAATCTCTAAAAGATTCCTTGCTGAGTGCAGGGCCTGACACGAGGCTCAATCTCACAACCCTAAGATCATGACCTGAGCCAAAATCAAGAGTTAGATACTTGGCCAACTGAGCCACCCAGGCACCCCATGGTGTTTACTTTTAAAAGATAAATTACAGCAGATTTAAAGTCAATTATATAATTATGTCACTTTCATTCCAATTTTATTTTAAAGACTTTATTTATTTAACAGAGAGAGAGAGAGAGAAAGCACACAAGCAAGAAGAGCATCAGGCAAAGGGAGGAGAGAGAGAAGCAGGCTCCCCAAGGAGCAGGCAGCCCAATGCGGAGCTCGATCCCAGAACCCTGGGATCAGGGCTTGAGCTGAAGGCAGGTACTTAACTGACCAAGTGACCCAGGTGTCCCTCCAATTTTCTTAAATAACCTGGACAAAGTTACAACTAGCTTATCAGGAATAGATCATGATTGTCTATCTTAGCTATACTGAATCAAACATTAACTATTTTCCATATGCTGTAATATCTATAGCAATAACTATTACAGTAGCTTTACCTCCAGCAACATTTTCAGGGTTTTATCTCAGCTCCCATGACCAAGTATTGCACAAATGAACATCATTTATTGTGTTACTTCATAAAAAATTATCAGAAACCTCTGGAACACCAAATCCATTCAATGAGTAAGCTAAGTGACCTTCATATAGTTCCTTCCAATTAAAATACTTTATTTTTATAAATCCAGCTATTTGGGGATTATGTATAACTTCAAATTTTAGGAGAGGAGTGTGCAGTCAGAGCAAAAGATGTGTGGACTAGTAAGGCTGTGAACAAAGTGATAGATATGATACTCATTTGTTCAAAAAGAAGTTGTCCTCTTTTTCTTCAAATATTTCTAATACAAAAATCAGAGTGAGAGAAGAGGAAGCATAATGACTACAATATATTTACAGCTGAACACATATTTAAAGGGTCATATCACTAACGATGTGGCTTCAAAAAGAAGACTGACCTTATAGTTCTACTTCTTAGGGTACAGTTTTGGCTTCCAGTTAAATTAATAATATATTTTCCTGGAATGCAGAACCTCTTTGTTGCTTAAACAGGCTGGTAACCCAAAGTAAAGGCAACTGAATTTCCTCTTGTTCGAGAGTGACTGACCAAGGAAACTACCATAAATTAGAAGTGAAATACTAAGATCTGATCAAGCAAATAAAACATTTCCTTTTTATTAAAGTTAGCTCAGAGAGTGTCCACTAAAAATGAAACAATAATAAACCTGCACCAGAGAAATTAATTCCATAGCCCAGTGACATCAAGCTGGTTAAGATACTTTCATTGTGATTCTAGCATGATTATTGAGATGTATTCATTCCTCTGGCAAGCATTACACATAATAATGGTACTGGTAAAGGATCTATTATATAAGGCACTGAAAAATACAGTGGTGAAAAATTAAAGTCCTGCCCTCCACTCCTTTTTAGTAGGCTTCACATACCCAGCCTGGAGCCCAATGGGGGACTTGAACTCAAGATCCTGAACTCATGACCCTGAGATCAAGACCTGAGCTGAGATCAAGAGTCAGATGCTTAATTGACTAAGCCATGCAGGCTCCCTGAAAGTCCTGGCATTTAAAATAACTTATTATGATGTTGTCTGCCTCTGTTGTTTTATCTCTAGCAACTAGAAACAGGCCTGTACAATGTAGGTGGTTTAATAAGCCCTTGCTAAATATAAGTTTACCTCTCAAGGGAAAAGAGGCATGTATGGAGCTAAGTACTATGAAGAGAAAAACTTGATCTTTAATCCTTAAGGAGATCATCATCATCAAATATGGAAACAATTTAAGATATAAATCAACCAGCATTAAAATAGAAGCACTGGGTTCTAAAATAGTATAGAGCAATGTTGTGCCCCAGGGAACATCTGGGGATACCTAGAGGGGAAGTGGTACTACTGGTATTTAGTAGGTAGAGGCCAACAATGCTGCTAAATATCCTACAATGCATGGGGAGCCCCCCATAAAAAGAACTGCATAGCACAAAGACAACAGTGTCAAGACGGAGAAATAAAGGAAGAGTACAGGCTCCAAGCCAGACTTCCTACTTTTGAATACTTGGTTCCACTATCATTTAACCATGGCCAAGTTACTTCACCTATAAAATGAGAAGAGTAATAATAGACTCTGCCTCATAAGTTATTATAAAAAAATAGAGTTAATGTAGATAAATCATGGACCAATATTACGAGCTCAACATAACACAGATGTTAGCTATTATTATCCACTAGAACATTCTGTTAGGGCAGAAAATTTGTTTTCTTTCCAGTGCCTAGAACAGTGCCTGATTTATAGTGTGCAATCAATAAATATTTGAATAAATGAATATATAAGATACCATGCATGCATAAAGTAAAAAGCACATGGAAAAGTCAAGATATATGATGAGCTATTTGGGGTGTTTGGAGTTTGAGGTGGTTGCAGAATGGTCGTCCAACGGAGAGAGGTGTCCAATAGGCAGCTGGATATAAAAATTTAAAACAAAGAGAAGGCTCTAGAAACACAAATGGAAGGTCACTGGCATACTGGCAGTAGTTGAAAACACATGCAGTTATGAGACGGGCTAGTGAGAAAGGATAAGAATAGAGTCCTGGGAGAAAACAAAGATGCGAAGATTACTGCCAGATTTTTTTAACACATTTGTTTTGACAAGAGTCAGAAGAAAGTTAAGGAAGGAGTTTCAGGTATAGAAGACCCATTTAAGGGTACACAGACTTAACACAAATGTACTAATGCACACTAAGGGAATGGAGCAAACAAAGATGCTGAGAAGGTAACTGTTAAAGCAAGGTCAAGGACACAAGAAGGGACAAGAGGTAGAGCATGAATAAAGGGACTGCAAAGGAAAAGAAGGAGTTAAAAGACCAAGAGTAAGGAAAGAAGGGTATAAAAGTTTTCATGGAAGGGTTGGAAGTTATGAATGTTTGAAAACCTCCACTTACTTTTTATTTATTATTATTTTTAATAACTTTTATTCATTTATGATAGTCACACAGAGAGAGAGAGAGAGACAGGCAGAGACATAGAGGGAGAAGCAGGCTCCATGCACCAGGAGTCCGACGTGGGATTCGATCCCGGGTCTCCAGGATTGTGCCCTGGGCCAAAGGCAGGCGCTAAACCGCTGCGCCACCCAGGGATCCCTCCACTTACTTTTTAATTTATTTTTCCCTGGAGGAATCAAAGTCTTGAGGAAAATGAGGGAATTTTGGAATAGCCACTAAGGGGAAGGAAAGGGAATTAACTGAGATACATCACACTACGGTAACTTATTATCAAAAGTCCAAGATCAGATACCATAAACTCACAAGGCACCAATATGCTTGGTTCTGATACCATAAACTCACAAGGCACCAATATGCTTGGTTCTGTAATTTTCATGAGGCCCATCTAAAAACCTAGAGAGGAGTGAAGCTTGATGGCTTGAGTGATTCAAGGTTGGAAATACGCAAGAAGGTACAAAGTAAGGACAGGATATGAAAAAATTAGGAGACTGATGTTCTATAGAGTCTTAGCAAGAAATGAAATCAGCAAAACTGAGTGCCCCTAATGTTGTGTGAGTATCTGCTTCTTTCAGTTTTATAGAGAGGAACAATTTGGCCTGGAACAGGGTTCTCCTACTCTAGAAAAACACAACACAGCCAAGTCTATCCCAAACATAGTCGTCAATATAGGTAATAGTATCATGAGAAAACCATTCAGATAATGAAGTCACTATATATATTAAATGTGAGTTCTAAGCGAACAAGAGACTTAAAAATATAAGAAAATAAAAGCTCTGAAAAAGTCTTGAAGTAAAGTTGGGACTGTGTCACATAAAATGTAGACAAGAATCAGAGTACATAAAGCTACCAGGAAAAAGGAGCGCATGAGAAGAGTTCAAATCTTTGACTCAAATATTATTAACTTTTTTTTTTTTTGAAAGTATTTAACTTCCAGATTCCTTCATTTCTGAAATGGGAAGAGTAATACAACGAGAAAGTTTATAAGGATTAAATGATAATATATAAAAATAACACATAAGACACTCAGTAGGGTACTCGGGAAAGAGCATACATCTGATAAATGAAATAAAAATTAGCACATTTCATTTCTGCTTACTTTTTTCCCCAAAGAATATAGTATTTAAAAGATATCTCTGGGAAAACTCCTTAGATTCTGGATTCTACTCTCAATTTTCTACAACAGCAAGACCTAATCCAGTCACAAGAAGATTTCCTAATCTGCTCAATGTAGGTTATAATGATACTGTTAGAATTAAATACAATACTATTAAAAGTGAAAAATGAAAGAAAGCATAAGGTGGTTTCATTATTAATGGTGATACACTCTATGAGCCACAGGGCCTACAACATCCCAGTCAGTAAATGGTTAGCAAGTTCTTATCTCCGTGCCTTTGTCCAGGTGTGAAAGAAGGGCAGCTTCATGCTCTTAAACAAGTGACAGGAACAAGAACCAGAGATATCACTGCTAACTGAAAGATAATAATCTGAGGTGAGAGCTGAAACACTTAAAACACAGGAGTATATCTTTGTGACTCTGGGTTTCTTTGATATGACACCAAAAGAAACAAAAAAAATTTGAGAAAATGGACATCATCAAACTTTTTAAAAAATACCCATCCTCATTTTCAATTCTTTTGGGGACATACCTAGGAGTGAGACTGTTGGTTATAGGCTAACTATGCTTTAAAGTTTTGAGGAACCGCCAATGTGTTTTTTATAAAGGCTGCAGCACTTTACATTCCCACCAGATGTTCATCAGGGTTCCAATTCCTCTACATTCTTGTCAATACTGGTTATTTTCTGATTTCCTGTTCTTTGGTTTTGGTTTGTTTTTCTGAATAATAGACAACCTGATGAGGATAAAGTGGTTCCACTGTGATTTTGATTTACATTCCTCTAATAACTAATGATGCTGTTTTCATGCATCTTTGTTAGAAAAATACCTATGCAAATTATTTGCCCATTTTTAAACTGGGGTGTCTTTTTATTGTTGAGCTGTGTAAGCTCTTTATATAGTTTGGATAATAGACCTTTACCAAATATATGATTTTCAAGTATTTTTCTCCCACTGTGTAGGCTTTTTCACTTTCTTGATAATGTCTTTTGATGTACAAAAGGTATAAATTTTGATGAAGTTCCATTTATCTATTTTTCTTCTGTTGCTCAGATCTTTAGCCATTTAATTCTCGCTGATCTCTTTCAGTTGAGCTATGATAACTGGGTAATATATAGCACACAAACTCAAATATGAAATTACAGTCTAATTATAAAGAGACTACTTTGTTCATATATGGTTTATTCTAAGAATATGTTCTTGCTAATATAGCTAAAATATTAAAAACAACACTTTTTCTAACAAGAGTAATGAAAAAGAGTCCTCTCCCACTTTATTACATACCTCCTAGAGAAGTACCAGTCATACTATTGCTTGTAAGAGTAGCTGAAGTCTCTGACACTGTGGAGGGTTGGCTACCAGTGACAGCTGAAGCAGTATCAGAGGCCTGCTCAGAGGTAGATGGATTTGAGTTGTTAATGGAAGTGCTTGTGGTTTGTGATTCCATTCTCGCAGAAGTGGTTGGTACTACAGTAGGTTCTAAAAAATACAAAATTTTACTTAGCATTCAAAATAAATTAGGTAATGGGTTATATTTTAACTCAAGGTAACATTTTTGTAATTATTAAAATAAAATTTAAAGATATGAACTCTCTAGTAAGCACAATATACAGTTTTTTTTTTAAAAAAAAAGCTTTCCTAAAGGTAGCCTACACCATTAAGATGACATGCTACTAAAATATGATTACTGCATTTAAAAAAAAATTCAACACATATGCATATTCCAATAATTCAGGTGATTATCACAGTTCTTTTGGGTAACAATATATAAATTTCCTGATCTATCACAAATACGAAAATAAGAAAAGGAAAGTAAAAGTCCCTTTACTGGGGCAGCCCCGGTGGCTTAGCAGTTTAGCACTGCCTTCAGACCGGGATGTGATCTTGGAGACCTGGGATCAAGTCCTGAGTTGGGCTCCCTGCGTGGATCCTGCTTCTCCCTCTGCCTGTGTCTCTGTATCTGTCATGAATAAATAAATAAAATCTTAAAAAAAAAAAAAAAAAGTCCCTTTACTATTTTCATACACATTATCACAGGCTGTCAGACCAGTATTACAAATTACCCTTTCTCTGGGACAGAATGGATTCTAGAGTCAGACTGCTTGGATAAGCAATTCTGATTTCAACAATGATACTACAATCATGGCTAAGTTACTTAACCACTCTGCATTTCCTCATCTGTAGAACTGGGAAAGTACAGAATTTTCTTCACACAATTATTGTTCGGATGAACTGAGGTCATACATATAAAGCACTCTGTATAATAGTTTACATATAGTAACCACTTAAACATTAGCTACGATTTTTTAAACTTTTAATCTTGGGCAGCCAGGGTGGCTCAGCGGTTTAGCACCACCTTCAGCCCAGGGTGTGATCCTGGAGATCCGGGATCGAGTCCCACATCGGGCTCCCTGCATGGAGCCTGCTTCTCCCCCTGACTGTGTCTCTGTCTCTGTCTCTCTCTCTCTGTCTCTCAGGAATAAATAAATAAATAAAATCTTAAAAAAAAAACTTTTAATCTTTTTTACATGCCTTTTTGTATGTTTTCAAAAAATTTTTGCAAATATTAATATTTATCAGTGCTTTCTAATAAAAATTATAATTTCTGTAGAAAGTTAAAGAAATTTCAGGCATACCTTGATTTATATACGAGTTCTACTTTAGACTCTGATTGTAAAATAGTTGTTTAAAAAGTGAGACTAAGTCTGTCCAAAGCATAGTCATACTGATTAGATCAGAAAAGGGATTCATTCTCTTGGGATGCCTGGGTGGCTCAGTGGTTGAGCACCTGCCTTCGGCCCAAGGCACGATCCTGGAGGCCCCGTATCAGTCCCACATCAGGCTCCCTGCATGGAGCCTGCCTATGTCTCTGCTTCTCTTCTCTCTCTCTGTCTCTCATGAATAAATAAATAAAATCTTTATTGGGAAAAAAAAAGGGGGGGATTCTCTTAATGTCATATAGAATGAGAGGACAGGAACCCCCAGGTGGCTTAGCCGTTGAGCATCTGCCTTTGGCTCAGGTGTGATCCCAGGTCTGGGGAATCAAGTCCCATATCAGGCTTCCTGCAAGGAGCCTGCTTCTCCCTCTATGTCTCTGCCTCTCTCTGTCTCTCATGAATAAATAAATAAAATCTTAAAAAAAAAAAAAAAAACAAAAAAAACGAGAGGACAAACTACTGTATACAATGCAGTGTGCTAAGCTGATTCCTGAAATACAAATAGTATCTGTTGATCTACATGGACACTGTACTTTGGATGCTTAAACAAATATATTTCCTTATACATAAAATGGGGAGGGAAGAACCTCTCTTTATTTGCAAATGGTATATTTGTTTCTGAACCTTAGCAGTATTGATATTTTGGGTTCGGTAATTCTTTGCTAGGGATGGGAGTCAGGGTAGGGGCATGGATGTCCTGTGCATTGTAGGATGTTAGCAGCATCCTGGGCCTCTACCCATTAGGTATCAGTAGTACTCTCCCCCAACTATAAAAACCAAAAATATCTATAGATATTTCCAAATGTCTTCAAGGGAACAAAACAGTCACCACTTAAGAACCACTAGTCTAATAATATAGTTAATGTTTTGGACTTATTTTTAATAAGATAGATGCTTTCCACTGAGAGAAACTAGTAGAGACAGGCATCTACTGATTGCTGGAATATTTACAACCTAGTAAAATGTTCTGGTTGAACTAATTCCAATGGTTTAAAAGACTACCCTACCACCTTTTCCTACTTAGTGGCTGGTAGAGGTCACAAGGGAAAACAGTTTAAAGTAGTAATCCCAAATTAATTAACTCTGAGGTATCTCTAATTAATCCCTAATATATTAATCACTGTCTTACAGATAATTTATAGCACTTCAAAATAAAACCTGAGACATAGTTGAATGAAATGCAGACAGTGGGAATAAATTATCTCTTCATAAACATCTTAATTCCAAAGTAGTGATATTCTGAAAGTCATGATCATCCAAGCTGCAAACAATCCATATAAGAGCTGACTGCACAAGGCCTGTAACTCTACGTACCTTATATATACTTTCTCCAACTTATAGCTAACAAATTCATATACAGCTCATCATCTTCCTTTAAGGAAATTATGAATGACCATTTCCTTCTAAGATGTAACTAGTACCTGAAGGTAATTCTCGATACGTAGGAAAATTCACATAGGTATTCACAGATTCATACATGCTGCCACTTTCCTTAATCTCTATTTTCCAACTTCTAGCTTTTTATACATGCTTGGATACAATTATAAGTCAAAAGAAAACAGTAAGGCTGAGCAGCACAAAAGGTACCAGTATTAGAGGATAACATAATATTAAAAGTAACTTTGCCCTTTTTTTTTTACATAGGCTCCACACTAGTCTGTAAAAATAGGGCTTGAACTCATGACAAGGAGTCTGAGACCTGAGCTGAGATCAAGTCATTTGCTTAACCAACTGAGCCATCCAGGCACCCCAAATTATGACATTTCAAATAACATACATTTACCATATAAATTCAAGTTATACTGCTTTTCTGTAACATTTTAAATGTGTCATTTCTCTTTTTCATAGCAAAGTTAAACTATGACAATAATATTATAAATGAAAGAAACAGGTAGGTCTGATGGTAGATCAAGCTACCACTTGTAAAAGTATTCTTTTTTCAGATATCTGGGTGAGTCAGTCAGTTAAGCATCTGCCTTTGGCTCAGGTCATGACCTTGAGGTCCTGAGATCAAGCCCAGCATCAGGCTCTCTGCTCAGTGGGGAGTCTGCCTCTCTCTCTCTCCCTCTGCTCCTATCCCCGTTCATGCTCTCTCTCTCTCAGATAAATCTTTTTTTTAAAAAAAGTACTTTCTCCCTAAGAAAATAACTACTGAGCAATGAAACAACAGAAAGAATTTTAGGCACAATTTACAAACAGGTTTTATATCAACTGAAACATAAGATTAGCATATCCAACAACTTTCCTGTAGTTTAATAATGTTACTAGAAAGTAGCAGTAGGGCTTTCATTTTTAGGAGTTTCTTTTTTTTTTTTTAAGATTTTATTTATTTATTCATGAGAGATACAGAGAGAGAGAGGCAGAGACATAGGTAGAGGGAGAAGCAGCCTCCTCACAGGGAGCTCAATGCAGGACTCGATCCTGGGACCCCAGGATCACGCTGCGAGCCAAAGGCAGATGTTCAACCACTGAGCCATCCAGGTACCCCATTTCTAGGTATTTCAAAGACATCTGATTTTATTAATTCTCTTCATAATTTTATACTGTTACTAATCCAACTTACCATCTTCATCAACAGTAAGGTCCACAACTTCTGCTGCATTTTGCCTCAAGGGTTGTATAACAGTAGAAATCCTACTGCGGTTCCGTGGCTCCTGTGGCCGACTTGTATGAGAATTTGAACCTTGGCTCCAATGAGATCTGGAGTGTCCAAGAGTTGAACGAGACCTTAAATGACATTAATATTAAATTAGTAAATATAAAAAAAGAACAAAAATTTTACTTACTCAAGAAATCATAAGCCTTTCTTATAAAATACATTGTGAAGTTTCTTCTTCAAAGAAATAATGGCAATAGAATTAAAAATTGACTATCAAAGAAAAAAAAAATCACACCTAGTACAATGCCTGGCATTCAATAAAACGTACTGAATGAAGTGTTCAACAACCAACTGACCTATGAATATGAGAAAGGATATTTCAGACAAATCACTGGTATAAAATACAGGTTTCTGTTTCAAGAATGCTGCTCTCTTGGGGCATCTGGGTGGCACAGTCTGTTAGGCATGTGACTCTTGGTTTTGGCTCAAGCCATGATTTCAGGGTTTTAAGACCGGGCCCTGAGACAGGCTCCACATTCACCATGGAGTCTGCTTAAGACTCTTCCCCCTAGCAGTGCCTGGGCAGCTTGGTCAGTTAAGCATCTGATTTTGGTTCAGCTAAATCTCAGGGTCCTGGGATCGAGCCCTGTATCAGGCTCCACATTCTTCCTCTTTCCCCACTTGTACTCTCTCTCTCATATAAATAAAATCTTAAAAATAAAGACTCCTCTCCCTTTGCCCCTCCCCACCATGCACTCTCTCTTTTTAAATTAAATAAATAAATCTAAAAAAAAAAAAAGAATGCTGTTCTCTTCTCAAAGTTATTTTGAATACAACCTGGGTTGTAATATGTATTTATATATTCTTTAATACCTAAAACTATTCACTATAAGCAAAGTAACAAAAATATCAACACCCTAAAGATTAAATAACACCCACATGATCTTCAATGTATAACTGAGATTGGATTTGCAAACCGTTTTGAGAGGCCTAAACAAAGATAAGCTCTTGGTATTGTCCTAAAAATGATTCAAAGCACCCAGAGATTTCCTGTGATCAAGAAAGGTAAGGATAGTTGCAGCTGGTTTATTAGTTTGGTAGTCATAAAAAATATCACTTGTTTGAGCCACTTTATGCTTTTAAAGCATGTAACCACAAACTCCCAACACCTAATACTTATGTCATCATCTTTTATTATGTGTGGGATGCTATATTGCAATAAATTATCTGCAGGTATTTATTTTATTAAAAATTTTTTTTAAGGATTCACTGTAATAATCTGAATGGAGGGTACAGAGGAACATTATATAGAATATGCAGTCCTAAGGATCCAGAAGAAAAATAACTGTTATAGAGAGGTGAGGCTTAGGGCACCTGGGTGGCTCAGTGGGTTAAGCATCTGCCTTTGGCTCAAGTCATGATCCCAGGGCCCAGGGATCAAGCCCCCTGTTAGGCTCCCTGGTTAATAAATAAATAAAATCTTTAAAAATATATAAAGAGAAAGGTGGGGCTTATGAAGTTGGTTTTTCCTCTTGCCCAAACTGAACATAAAACTGCTTAGAAGCATATTATGTAGGGGTGCCCGGCTGGCTCAGTTGGAAAAACATGCGACTCTCAATCTTGGGGTGGTGAGTTCGAGCCCCACATGAGGTGTAGAGATTACTAAAAAAAATTAACTTCAAGGATAAAAAAAAAAAGCTTATTGTCAGAATGTATGAAAAGAGTGAACCAGGTCCATTAATATGCAGTTATTAGGGATGTGAGCTTAACCACTCAGAAAAGAACTAGGCTGAAAATGATCAACAATTGTAGAGCCTAAGAACTTAGAAAGAAGCTCAAATTCTAAAATGAAATTCTCAAGTAAATAGGGGTAAAAAGGTTCATTCCAGAGACACAGAAAAAAATAAAAACACTGCATTCCAGCAAGAATTGTGTAGATCAAGGCATGATGGTAAACAAATGTCTCAGGATGAAATGGTTTTGGTGAGGAGAGAGATCACTATTTAAAATTCTTGAGAAACTAAGAGTGTTTAGTGAGACTGAATAGTCTTATTATTTCTGGGAGGCTCTTAATAGCTGCACAAAGTTCCAGGTCCACTTTGCAGTTTATGAAACCTTCAAGGATGTCATAACTCCAAATATTATACTGTATGAAGCACCAGTAAAAAACCTGATGTATGAGCAACAGTTTCACACAGGCCTTAGCTGTTCCTATGATTAGTAGCAACTGTCAAATCCTGAAACTAAAGGATCTAAAACACAGATGTATTCTCCCTTTTTGCTGAAAAGATTTTATTTTTAAGCAATTTCAACATCCAATGTGGAGCTCAAACCCACAACCCTGAGATCAAAGTCACAACACTCCACTGACTGAGCCAGCCAGGTGCCCCTGGATACATTCCCTCTTAGAGATGAAAAGCCAAGAGCCAGCCAAACAGTGACAAAAGTTAATATCCCCTGTAACAATAAGGAAAATAAATATAGGTCATGAGCACTGTGTGTTATGTCCAAGATCACTATCCATTACTATGGTAAATGAATCTGCTTGAACATTAAGCACCTCCCTGACAAAAAAGATCTCCTGTTCTACTAAGACAGATCTTTCATTTCAGCAATCATTATTGCTCATAAAAACTGAGTCAGTCTTGTACCAAGCACTATGCACAGTCACAGGGTAACTGTGGCACCTACCATGGAGTATCAATTTCCTCAGAGCCTAGGAAAATCATTTAAAATTTATTTTTTTAAAGTATTTTTTTAAGATTTTATTTATTTATTCTTGAGAGACAGAGAGAGAGAGAGAGAGAGAGGCAGAGACACAGGCAGAGGGAGGAGCAGGCTCCATGTAGGGAGCCCAACATGGGACTTGATCCCAGGTCTCCAGAATCACATCCTGGGCTGAAGGCGGCACTAAACCACTGAGTCACCCGGGCTGCCCCTAAAATTTAAAACAGATACATCACGGAGTGTTCTCTTCCATGCCACTACAAATTGCACTCCAATGGGAAAGTACAAATGGAGAAGCACATACTAGGTATGTTTATAACACGCTTCCAAAAAAATTTTTTTAAAATAAATAACACAAATTAAAACACAATGAGTAAATGTATTTCTAAATTCATTTCAACACAAAAATTAAGGTTCATCCATGGATTAGTTTGGTATACCAGATGGAATAAAGGAATACATCATTGCTTCTCTCACCAATATTTGTAATCATGTAAAGCACAAGATGAATACTGTTAGGGGCTTTTTTCCCATCCTTTCTTTCTTTTTTTTTTGGTCCCAAGAGGTCAATCTGTTAGGGATTCCCCCCCCCCCATTCTTCCCCTCCCCCCATAAAAAGGCAATCTCATTTCCAGTTATTTATCAAAAGAAATGTCAATTTTTCATTCATTTTTTAGTATAGGGCTTAGATGAAATTACTGAGTGAAGGTCAATAAAATTGCAAAAATATGTTACATAGTAGGTTGCCCTACTATAATAGCAAAAACTTTGCTGGTATTGAGATCTTTTTTTTTCCGTTAAATTTTTTTTTATTTATTCATTTGAGAGTGAGCCAGCTAAAGCACAAGGGGGTGGGGGGCTGAGGGAGAGGGAGAGGGAGAGGGAGAGGGAGAGGGAGAGGGAGAGGGAGAAGCAGACTCTTTGCTGAGTGGGAAGCCCAAAGCAAGGCCCAATCCCAGGACTTCGGGATCATGACCTTAACTGAAAGGCAAATATTTAGCTGAATGAGTCACCCAGGCGCCCCTCAACGAGATCTTGAAACAGATTATAACAACAAAAAAATACTTCAACATCAATATTAATATTTTCAACACTTTTTAATACCATCCAAAATTTATTTATATATATATATATTTTTTTTTAATTTTTATTTATTTATGATAGTCACACAGAGAGAGAGAGAGAGAGAGATGCAGAGACAGGCAGAGGGAGAAGCAGGCTCCATGCACCGGGAGCCCGACGTGGGATTTGATCCCGGGTCTCCAGGATCGCGCCCTGGGCCAAAGGCAGACGCCAAACCACTGCGCCACCCAGGGATCCCCAAAATTTATATTTTATTCACATCTAAATTTCAAAGAAGTTCATGAACTTTCTGAATCATACAACAAAATTCTGTAAAGCACTAAGTAAAATTACTGTTTATCTACAGCAATAACTCTTAACTCTCACTGTATACTTGCAGTGCTTAAAAAATACCAAGCCCCAAGATTCTGGTTTTGCTCATCTGGGATATGATCCAGGGAACAATTTTATCTACTGTATAATCTTCCCAGGTGAGTCTAATGCAACCTGGTTTGAAAACCACTAATGTATGTGCTCAAATGAGGTATCAAAAAAAAAAAAAAAAGTAAAAGAGGGATGCCTAGGTGGCTCAGTGGTTGAACATCTATCTGGCCTTTGGCTCAAGGCATGATCCTGAGAGTCCAGGATCAAGTCCCACACTGGGCTCCCTGCAGGGAAGCCTGCTTCTCCCTCTGCCTCTCTATGTCTTTAATGAATAAATAAATAAAATCTTTTAAAAAAAGAAAGATAAAAGAATGCAAATATCTGCAGCACAAGTATGTTTAAATATTTATATTTAAAACTTCACATATACAACTAGGAATTAGAATCATACCGATAGCTTTCTCCGACTGTTACAATCTCCACCTCACTGTCAGTTGAGGTAACATTAATTTCTTCATTGGCAGTGACTTGGGGAGTGGAGGAAGCTTCTATCACCACAACATCTTCATCAATACTTCCTGGAAATAGAAAGGAAAAACATTTTAAACTAACTGACAAAAAAAACTTTTTACTTTGAAGGCTGTGAAATTCATTATAAAAGTAAAAATCTTACCTGTCGAAAGTTCTTTCAAAAACAGGGCTAAACACACATAGTGAAAAGAGTACTTACTTTCTTAATCTGTCTTCATGTTTATTTCCTCAAAAATCATAAGATTTTTGTTTGTTCTTTACAACATACAGTGGTCTCTATATCAATTTGTATGGTCTTATACAGAATTATTAATCCTGTAGTATCTAAAGGTACCAAAATCTTATATATTTATATTCCATAATAAGTCTTTAATATCTAAAATAAAGATATTACATATGCTGTATGTTTTACTTAAAATAGCTTAGGGTTTTTGTTGTTAAACAAGATATGGTATTCTTTTTAAAAATATAGTTTTTGGTTTTAAGCTATGAAATCTGTCATGTTTTGTATATTTTATTTTTTTTTTAAGATTTTATTTATTTATTCATGAGAGACACAGAGAGAGGCAGAGAGACAGGCAGAGGGAGAAGCAGGCTCCCTGCAGGAGCCCGATGAGGGACTCAATCCCAGAACCCCAGGATCACGACCTGAGCCAACGGCAGACATCCAACCACTGAGCCACCCAGGCGCCCCAGTTCCTTTCTAAATTATTCTAAGTTTGGAAAGGGCATCCTTATTTGGAAGACAGATACATATATTTAGTTCAATGTGTTTCCTTAATTATTTACTTCATGGAGAACAATTTTTGTTTATGGAATTAGGTAAGATTATAAATAGAATCTGACCCTGTCTCTACATGACTAGCTATTCCCAAACCATTTACTGAAAAATCCTTTCTGTGACCCATTAAATTTTGATAACTCTCTTAAGTATCACTGAATGTTTTAGGTTATATTTTAATGCCATCACTTCATCCCCTTTGACAAGAATTCTTATATCAGGATAATTCTATTTTCTTAAACAGCTTCTCTGAGGTGTAACTTTCATAGTTTAAAATTCACATTTTGTCTTGAGAAGGTATTGTACACCCATGCTCTTAGCCAATAGGTGAAAACAACACAAATGTCCATCAAAGGATGGGAAAACAAAATATTGTATATTCATACAATATTATTCAGCCTTTAAAAGGAAAGAAC